>NC_090439.1:693296405-693614674 GCF_031143425.1 Pleurodeles waltl
ATTCATTTGCTGAAATATAAAGAGTGAAAAATAGGTATCAAAAAAACAATTGTATTTCCAAATGGGCAGAAGATAAGGTGTTGAGAAGCAGTGGTTATTTGCACATCTCTGAATTCCGGGGTCCCCATACTAGCATGTGAATTACTGGGCATTTCTCAAATAGTTATCTTTTTCACATACTGTCCTATGTTTGGAAGGACAAAATGTAGAGAAAGACAAGGGGCAATAACACTTAGGCATTTTTGAAAACTAGACACCTAGGGGAATCCAAGATGGGGTGACTTGTGTGACTCTCACCAGGTTCTGTTACCCAGAATCCTTTGCAAACCTCAAAATTTGGCGAAACAAACACTTTTTCCTCATATTTCGGTGACAGAAAGTTTTGGAATCTGAGTGGAGCCACAAATTTCCTTCCTCCCAGCGTTTCCCCAAGTCTCCTGATAGAAATGGTACCTTACTTGTTTGGGTAGGCCTAGCAACCGTGAGAGGAAATGCCCCAAAACACAATATGGACACATCACATTTTCTCAAAGAAAACAGAGCTGTTTGTTGAAAAGTGCCTAGCTGTGGATTTTGGCCTATAGCCCAGCTGGCACCTAGGGAATCCTACCAAACCTGTGCATTTTTTAAAACTAGACACCTAGGGGAATTCAGGATGGGGTGACTTGTGGGGCTCTCACCAGGTTCTGTTACCCAGAATCCTTTGCAAACCTCAAAATGTGGCCAAAAAATACTTTTTCCCCATATTTCGGTGACAGAAAGTTCTGGAATCTGAAAGGAGCCACAAATTTCCTTCCATCCAGCGTTCCCCCATGTCTCCCAATAAAAATGGTACCTCACTTGAGTGGGTAGGCCTAGTGCTCGTAACGAGAAATGCCCCAAAATACAACGTAGACACAGCACATTTACTCGAAGAATGCAGAGCTGTTTTTTGCAAAGTGCCTACCTGTAGATTTTGGCCTCTAGCTCAGCCGGCACCTAGGGAAACCTAGCAAACCTGTACATTATCGAAAACTAGACACCTAGGGGAAACCAGGATGGGGTGACTTGTGGGGCTCTAACCAGGTTCTGTTACCCAGAATCCTTTGCAAACCTAAACATATGTTCCAAAAATACACTTTTTCCTCACATTTCGGTGACAGAAAGTTCAGGAATCTAAGAGGAGCCACAAATTTTCTTCCACCCAGCATTCCCCCAAGTCTCCCAATAAAAATGTTACCTCACTTGTTTGGGTAGGCCCAGTGCCCGTGAAAGGAAATGCCCCAAAACACTATGTGGACACATCACATTTTCTCAAAGAAAATAGAGCTGTTTGTTGAAAAGTGCCTAGCTGTGGATTTTGGCCTCTAGCTCAGCTGGCACCTAGGGAAGCCTACCAAACCTGTGCATTTTTGAAAACTAGACACCTAGGGGAATCCAGGATCGGGTGACTTGTGGGGCTCTCACCAGGTTATGTTACCCAGAATCCCTTGCAAACCTCAAAATGTGTCCAAAAAATAGTTTTTACCCATAGTTCGGTGACAGAAAGTTCTGGAATCTGAGAGGAGACACACATTTCCTTCCATCCAGCATTCCCCCATGTCTCCCAATAAAAATGGTACCTCACTTGAGTGGGTAGGCCTAGTGCTCGTAACGAGAAATGCCCCAAAATACAACATAGACACAGCACATTTCCTCGAAGAATACAGAGCTGTTTTTGCAAAGTGCCTACCTGTAGATTTTGGCCTCTAGCTCAGCCGGCACCTAGGGAAACCTACCAAACCTGTACATTATCGAAAACTAGACACCTAGGGGAAAGGAGGATGGGGTGACTTGTGTGGCTCTCACCAGGTTCTCTTAACCAGAATCCTTTTGCAAACCTAAACATATGGCCAAAAATACACTTTTTCCTCACATTTCGGTGACAGAAAGTTCTGGAATCTAAGAGGAGCCACAAATTTTCTTCCACCCAGCATTCCCCCAAGTCTCCCAATAATAATGTTACCTCACTTGTTTGGGTAGGCCCAGTGCCCGCGAAAGGAAATGCCCCGAAACACTATACGGACACATCATATTTTCTCAAAGAAAACAGAGCTGTTTGTTGAAAAGTGCCTAGCTGTGGATTTTGGCCTCTAGCTCAGCCGGCACCTAGGGAAACCTAGCAAATCTGTACATTATCGAAAACTAGACACCTAGGGGAATCCAGGATGGGGTGACTTGTGGGGCTCTCACCAGGTTGTGTTAACCCGAATCCTTTGCAAACCTAAACATATGGCCAAAAATACACTTTTTCCTCACATTTCGGTGACAGAAAGTTCTGGAATCTAAGAGGAGCCACAAATTTTCTTCCACCCAGCATTCCCCCAAGTCTCCCAATAATAATATTACCTCACTTGTTTGGGTAGGCCCAGTGCCCGCGAAAGGAAATGCCCCAAAACACTATGTGGACACATCACATTTTCCCAAAGAAAACAAAGCTGTTTTTTTAAACGTGCCAAGCTGTGGATTTTGGCCTCTAGTTCAACTGGCACCAAGGGAAATCTACCAAATCTGTTCATTTTTTTAAACTAGACACACAGAGGAATCCAGGCTGGGGTGACTTGGATGCTCTCGCCAAGTTCTGTTACCCAGAATCCTTTGCAAACCTCACAATGTGGCCAAAAACACTTTTTCCTCACATTTCAGTGACAGAAAGTTCTGGATTCTGAGAGGAGCCACAAATTTCCTTCCACCCAGCGTTCCTCATAGTCTCCAGATACAAATGGTACCACACTTGTGTGGGTAGCCTAGTGCCGTGACAGGAAATGCCCCAAAACACAACATGGACACATCACATTTTCTCAAAGAAAACAGAGCTGTTTTGTGCAAACTTACAAGCTTTAGATTTTGGCCTCTAGCTCAGCTGGCACCTACCAAACCTGTGCATTTTTTTAAACTAGACACCTAGGGGAATCAAGGATGGGGTGACTTGTGGGGCTCTCACCAGGTTCTGTTACTCAGAATCATTTGCAAACCTCAATATTTGGCCAAAAAACACTTTTTCCTCTTATTTCGGTGACAGTGTAGTGTGGTTAGTTTTACGTATCCTTTGCGCGTTAGCTTCAGGCTTTAGGCCTTTGTGCACTTTGCCTTGGATGTATTTTATTCAATTGTTTGCAGCTTAGAGCCTCTGTGCACTTTGCTCTGAATGCTTTTTATTAGGCTTGGTACTGTTATTTTTCAAATAGCCAGTTCTACGGTTTTGTTATTCATTCATATCACACTGTTTAGCCTACTTCAGCACTGGAGTTCTCACTCTGGGCTTCAGTCAAGGATACAGTCTGGTACATTGCTGATAGACGTGGTAGGAGTTTAGACTTGGCATTCCTGCGTAGGGACATTTTGTGATCACGCTGACATGTTAGTTATAAAATCACTTCCTTGTCCCAATACACGCAAGAGGGAGATTCCGACCAGGGAACCACAACTAGACGCTGACTGCCTCGTTGCAGATGCTGAACCAGATCACAGGCCTTTGCTCAGGTATGAGGGCTGATGTCTCCCCAGTGATTCAGAAAGGCAAGCTACAAGCTTAACATGCTGTGCTCTAAATAGAGCAAGCAGAGGGAGAGTAGAAACTGTTAGGCACTATGATAGCTTTGTTCTTATGTTTTACTCTCCTGGTGACTATTTCAATCCTACTGTGTTGTATTGTTCTGGTTATTGCGGCTCACGCCTTATTATCTAAAATACACTCGTTTTATTAAAACATTATATAAAACTTATACTGTCTTTGTCATTTGTATATGAGATCATATTGTAAATGAGAGAGTTGGTTTGGATCTGAGTGACCACGACTTCCCTGAGAAGTTCCAAAGATGTCATGTGCTCGGCTGCCCAATCATCTCTTCCCCGTGGGAGGAATGAGGCACTGCTAGTTAGCCGGAGCAAACACCGGATTTAGGGTGGCAGAGTTCCTTACACGTGGGTCAGACTCAGTCCCCCACACCGTTATCGATCCTGCTGCCTAGAAATCCAGTAGTCTCATTTAGGATAATGAGAGCCCACGCAACATGGCGCCGCCAACGATTGGTCTGGCTCTAATTTTCGGGGTCCGACTAACTCTCTCGGTCTCATATATATATTGACTCCTTGGTTCCGTATACGGAGAAGTCCGTGGCACTGAGGACTTCCGCCACTGCAATATAGGTAGATCCTATTAATTGCGGTTGGTTGTTCAAGCTTGAACTTTAAAAGGAAAACCCCGATATTGGTGTGCCTTCTCTGACCTAGTGCTATTTTTTACAAATGGCAAATCCTAATGTAGTGAATATAGCAATCAATATGCGACAACCGCTCACGGGACATCTGGTGGCACATGGCCTGACGGTCCAGGGGGGTCCGGTCACTTTTGTGGTGGACGCCCATGCAGCCTATAGAACAGAACTTTTTTATTCTTGGGTCATATTTCCAGCAGTTGATGGGGGTACAAACACTTTTCACGAATACACTGTTGCGTATGTCCCTGGACAATACAGGGCTTATGCATATTTAGAGATACCTTTATCTTATCAAGAACACCATAATTGGCTTGATGGCGCCCTCCCACACACAATAGCACAAGTTAGGTTAGGTCCACTAAGTAATGATGGTCCTACCTGGCCTTTATTGGCTACATATACACCTCATCCTGCGGCTGCTCAGTTGACAGTGGTTCAAGTTCGTCATTTATATACAGACTTAACGGCTACATATAGACGATTAGTTCAGTTTGTAATGCAGACCTTAAATACTAATGCAGCGCATGCAGCTCCAGCGCACCCACAAGCAGTGGTTCCGGGTATTAATCCAGCCACTGTGCACTCAGTTATGGGTAAAGTACCGGCTAAACATGAGGAGACTCCATTTTGGCTGGCGCAGAAAATTAATATGCTGGAAGCAGTATTTCCCCATACGGGACCTCAGGATAAACATAGAATATTGACGATGTGTTTGCCGTATGGGATGGTTCCTCCGGTGGACCTTTGTAATACCTGGGGCACGGTGTTTGCCGCGCTCTACACTACGGCACACGGTACACAGACATTAGCAAATTTACCGGAAGTGCTTAAACAAATTCAAGATGAATATGGGGCTGCCCCTGCCTTAGATTTGGGCATGCAGTTAATGGGCAATTTTGCCGCAGTTTCTTCTATTATTTTGAGTAATCTCAAGGGAGAGGCAGTAGCACTAGCAGTCCGAATGCGTCTTCGGGAAGTTCCGCAGATTAATCAAGAGCGGGAACTCCCGAGAATAATAGCGGAAACATATTCCAGTATAGGTCGCGATAGACTAGGGGCTAGACCACAAAAACCCCAATTGCAGGGTAAAAATAATAAAGATAATGCTAAACAACAGCAACCTGAGGGTACTAAAAAGCGCTGGGAAAAGAAACAGCAAACACCTAAGAAAGATGGGAGACAGTCTCCGCAACCGGAGACTCCGCAGAATAGGCATAATCTCAGGAATAGGGATAATTTGAAGACGCCTGAAAGATATCAATATACTGATACACGCCAATCTCGTTCCTTTCAGGACTCCTCAGAGGAGAGAAGTGAGAGAGGTGGGCGATCAGAGCGGAGAACTGAGTATGTGAAACCGAGACAGGAATCACAACGCTCAACGGAGGTTTCTGTTAAACAGGAAGAGAAACCGCTCCAACAAAAGCAACAATTTAAAAAGAAGAAAGTGGCAGCAGTCTCAGTTAGACATGCAGCCCAAGAAGAGAGTTCTCTTGATGAACAAGACATGGGCGTTGGCACTGTTAGACAGCGCAGCAGAGGTCACAATAGTTCGCCGGAGTCTTCTAGAGCATCTGGAGGTGAAAGCAACTGATGACTTCATACAAGTCGAAACGGCGGACATGCGAGTCTCTGATCCTGATAGAGTATATCAGGTGACTCTGCAATTAGAAGGGGACATTGACCGCATAGTACACGCCGTCTTTTGGGACCATGTGGTAAAATCATATGATGTTCTGCTGGCAGAACAGGATTGGCCACCTGACTTTGTTCGCGATTGTCCAGTGGGGGAGGAGGTTATTGCACCTTCCTTCTCACCACTTGTTCAGAGAGAACTTGTGGAGTCCTATAGTAAATTATGGGCTCTTACACAGGCCCCCGCTCTATATAGAAATAATGTGTGGTGGGATAAACAATCACCTTATCATGTAATTCCAATAAAGGGCGAACCTCAGCCGCAGCCGCAGTATCCTATCAAATTTGAAGCAAGGGCATCGGTTAGGAAAATTCTTACGCAATTGGAGTACCAGGGTGTAGTTGAGCCCTGTGTCTCGCCGATGAATAATCCCTTGTTTCCGGTTGCCAAACCGGACCTTTCCTATAGGATAGTGGTGGATTACAGACATTTGAATAGTCATACACGCACATATGCAATACAGAATTCACATAGCGCAGGGCTTATGAAAAATATAGTGCGTAAAAAATACAAAACAACGTTGGATATCTCGAATGGATTTTTCTGCCAAAATATAGCACCCGAAAGTCGGGACTATACCAGTTTCAGTGCGTTTGGCTCTCAGAAAAAAGTTTTGTCGTTTGCCTCAGGGGTATAAGAATAGTCCAGGACTGTTTTCGGCTCGTGTAACTGAAATTCTGCACGAGTTGGACCCTGAAGCGTTGTCATACGTTGATGATATATATCTGACAGATGATGAGATACTGCAACATCTAAGGCATGTATCGCGCATTGTTGTGGGGTTTGCTGAAATTGGCTATAAGTTTAATTTTAAGAAATCGAAGATTGCCTTCCTCAGCTTCATTTTTCTGGGATATGAATTGTCGAGTGAGGGCAAAAGCTTAGCGCCTAATTTTTGGGAGAAATGTGCTTTATTGCAGCCTCCTAATACGTTCGGAAGCTCCAGTCATTGTTGGGGTTTCTGAATTTTGGCAGAACTTACATTCCTGATTATGCTACGCGTATAAAACCCTTATACGAATTGATTCGCCCGAATTTTTCGAGTAGATTTTGGACGATTGAGCATACACACATAATACAAGAGTTACAGACTGATCTCTTAGCAGTTAAACACTTATACACACGGGACAATAAGACACATTTAGTCATCAGGGTGATACCTGGGGCTGTTGGGTTTACGTATGTCACCTTTAATGAGGGTGAGACACTCCCGATTGCATACAAGTCCCACTTGTATTCTGCTGCAGAACAACGATTTGCACAGACTGAGAAAATACTCACTGCAGTACAGATGGCTGTCATTAAAGAAAGACCGCTTGCCCAGGGCCAACGCATCATTGTCGTTTCCCCGATTCCGGCCTTAGAGGCTGTTACAAAAGCGAGTGTTCCTAATTCGAAAGCTTTACACCCGCGATGGATACAATGGGCTACGCCTTTGACAGCCACTGATGTAGATTACATATTTGACCCTAAACTGCAGACTCAAGAATTTCTTCAATATGAAATGGAGTACCCAGTTCCTGCTGGTACGTTGCCTATTGACCAATATCAGGTAGTCATGTATACCGATGGCTCTGCACAACCAGCGGTTGGGACTAAACAACAGTATTCTGCTGCATGTGCGGTGGTGAGCGGCACTATGGAGGGGGAAGTGTTCTGCCCCGACATACTTATACTAAAACCTTGGGAGATTGCATGGCACAACTGGCTGAGCTCAAAGCTCTATTGTTAGCGTTGGAGCACGCGGATCCGGCGATTTTGACCTTGCTGGTCTGTGACTCCTACTACTGTGTTCAGTCTTTCAATGAATATCTGCACTATTGGAAGTTGAATGGGTTCAGGGATTCTAAAGGCAACACCATTAAACATAAATTGTTGTGGGGTAAGGTTGCGGATCTGAAAGAAACGTTTCCTAAGGTCCATGTTGTGCATACACTTGGACACCAGCGCGTTGGAATCCACGTTGCTGGGAATACTTTGGCTGATGAAGCCGCAAAGTCAGCAGTGGCTGTCGCCACTGTGTCCGCAGTGACTCGTTCGAGTTCCAAACCAGACACAGAGATTTCAGCTGCCATAAAAGCTACGGCTGATGGCACGCCATTTCCTAAAGGATTTCCTTCTAAATATGGTTACTGCTTGAGTAGTGCGCTAAATGCTGTTGTTAATATTCCAGACATTGGTGTACGTGAACTACCCAATAAAATTGAGAGACCTCGATTAATTTCTGCAGCACATGAGAGGGTGGCATCTGCACATGCTGGTGTGGCTGCCACGATTTCACTTTTACAGGCTCGTTACTGGTGGCCTGGTCTCTATATATGAGACAAAGCAGTATGTCCTTTGTTGTGACGTTTGTCAACAAATTAAAGCTTCGTCGGCTAGACGCCCGCAGCAGACGCCCCTTCTGATTTCAAATAAACCTTTACAGTGTGTGTACTTGGATCATTGTGGTCCGCTGACACCAGATAGTGCATACAAATATATATTGGTTGCTGTAGATTCGTGCGCCAGATTTGTGTGGGTATGGCCACAACGCTCGGCTGACGCTCGAACTGTTATTAAAGATTTGCGCATCTTTGTTGATACATTTGCAGTTGCGGCTTTTCATTCGGACCAGGGCCCTGCTTTTGCCTCTAAGGCATTCAGGGACACCATGGCTTTGTTGGGGGTCCAACTCCAATTCTCATCTCCATTTCATCCCGAGGGAAATTCTGTTGTGGAGCGTTTAAATCGTGATTTAAAGCAATCCTTAACGGCCAGAGTTATAGGTACGGTTCGTGGTTGGCTAGCCCACCTGTATGGAGTACAGAGAGCACTTAATAACTTGCCTAGAAGGTCACTGGGGGGTCGTACTTCATATGAGTGCCTGTTTGGAACACGAATGTATGTTCCTGATCTAGATGGTCCTGGTGTGGAGGCGGCGGATACGCCCTTTGACATAAGTGATCGTGTCACTGTTTTGCAGGATTTACAACAATTCCGTGAAGATAACTCTTCTGCAAGTGCTGCATCCTCAGGAATTAAGAATGAGCCAGTAACTCCTACTGGTTGGATACCCAGGATTGGGGATCTAGTGCGTGAAACGGTCGCAGTAAAGAAAGAATTTGGTCCTTCTTATCGAGCAACTGTCCCTGTGTTAGGGGTAAGCGGCACGAGAACTGTGATTTTACCGCCGCTGCAAGGGGCCAAAAGAAATCGCTTTGTTTCCATTGATAATGTCAAGTTACAGCATGTGGCCGATTTTGCACAGCAGACCAAGAGGGACGCCCAGTAGTTCCGGAATCCCTCTCACTACTGGGGAAGAAGTCCCGCTGCAGGTGATTTACACTGACGCTGTTTCCTCTCCGAGCTTGGGGAGGGTTGAAGATGATCTTGCGATTGGTCCACAAACGACGATTGATTTGGAATCTTTTGATCAAGTTGCTGTACGTTCTACTGATGTTTCTGAACATGTGGTTTACAGTGTGCCAAGGCGAAAGCCTCCATCTGCTTCTTTGTTCACGGTTGCACCTTTTGCAAGAACTGCCTCTGGCTGCTTCAACGACACTGATGATGCAGTGTCCAGCTCCTCGTCCTCTATGTCTTCAATCCGTGGTCCACGTAAGCTGCTGTGTTGGCTTAAACGCACATATTTTGTTTTTCCTTGGAACTATTTGTGGCTTTTTATGGCTGTAATGACTTTTTTTTTGTGGTTGGGATTTGTGGTTACTTTTTTTCTGGTAATACATGGTCATTTTCTTCCTGATCGATCTGACATTGAGCACGTGGAGACTGTGTTGAAACCACTTTTTTCGTCTCACATGGTTCGAAGAGACTTGTCCAATGTAAACATTTCTGCAATACCGATTCCGGATGGGATTGTGTGGGATAAAGTAATGTTTGATATATATTGTCCCACTGAATTGATTCAAATACCGTATGTCCTCAAGTTATCAATGAATGATATTGTTATACCAGGCATTGTTTCTGATGATTGGGATGTGAAGACAGTAGATTCTATGCTGACAGATTTGCAATATTATACTGTCTATGACGATGAAGATGCTTACCAATTTAGAGATAATCATGGTGACATGTTTTGCTACAACTATTATGGACACCACTTTATTCATAAAGCTAGTAGCCCTAAGTCCATATTTAATTATGTGCAATGGGAACATTGCTCGACTCCTCCACAAGGGAGTTCGAAAACGTATTATGATAAATTTGCATATTTTTCTGGGCATGATCAACGAAATGCTAAGTCTTACTATTTTAAAGTTACTCCGTATTCTAATAAGCAAATGTTATTGACCGATACTAAATTACTGTATTCAAATTTGCTTGTATCTAAACTTTCGGTTGAGGGGTATGAATACTGGTTTAAGACTGTTGACTTGAAAAGTGTTTGGGGTACAAAAAATTGGCAGATGCGAGGCAGGGACACATTATTTAGAGCATGTATTATCCCTGTGCAGATGATTTTCCTCAATGACACAGTACAACAGACTAGCTGTTTGGGCTTGGAAACAATTAGAGAGTTAAATTTGCCTAGTATACCTGTCCCTTCCAAATTAAACAACTGGCAGCACTATGTGAATGCTACTTTTAGTGAATTTACACATTGGGTGCAGAATGGTACGCTTAACACTTCATCGATACTTCCGGGCGGGTGGTTATTATGGCCTATAGACGCTAATAAGTGTCATCAACGTTTTGTCACCTCTTCAGTGGGGTTCAGGACTAGTAGGGCAGACCCTCGTTACATTTCACCAGAACATGCTGATATAATAACTACATACAGCGTGGGGAAGCTTTGTCAGCAATGGTTGAAATCATCCACGCTGGATGCAGTTAAGTCACATCTCACGATACTGTCTAATGATACTGATTTACAGGATTTTTTGTCAGGTCCCAGGTACCACGGAAGAAAAGATTTTTATACGAAGTTTATAATGAGATTTGGAAGCTTTCACAACAGGAGGCTGCAGCCCGATTGAGGCAGATTGATCAGGTAAACCTGCTGCAGACTTTGTCTGTTGTTGATAATGGCATGCATACCCTTTCTGACCGTGTTTACACGATTGATAGCATTGTTTCCTCTGCTATTGACATTATTAAATCAGACATGTCTTCTTTATATCATGGGCAGAGTCAGACGCGGTCCATCATGCAGCTGGGTTGGACTCTTCAGACCTTGAAGGCAGGTCGCATTCCATGGCAGCACATTTGTGCCAGAGAGATCTTTGTCTCCTTTAATTTGACTCGTCAACAGCAGCTGATGGCTAAAAAGGTAGCGACATATGTCATGTTGAATATTGAAAAATTGGAGAAACTGCCTTTCACGGTTGCTGAGATTCCGTCAGCTGAGTGGTTGATTCATGGGGTTATTAATCTGCCTATCTCCACTCTGCAATTTACTTCTTGTTTGAAGCACATTCCGGTGGGTAGATATGAACTATTGGGAGACAGTTACATACACGAGGTGTGGGAGCTTCCCTTTCAATACAGATGTATTAATGGTTTGAGGGAGATTTTTCTTAGCGGTAGTGAATGCGAAACTTCTGTCAGCCATTCTATGGTTTGTAAACAGCTGTCCTTGCACAGAGCGTGTAACGCTTCGATTGCTAACTTAGCTTGTTATCTGAAGGGAGTTCCAGTCACGGTTATTAAAAACACTTTCCAGGTGCTTTCTAACGGCAGTTACATTGTTCTTAACAGCGAACGCTGCTGTGGCATGCGTGCCGGAATAGTTTACGTTGTCGTTGCCAACAAGGCTGTTACGTGCTGCGGGAATGTGTTGTTTCCCCCCACTCAAATTAGGGAGGTAGCGGACATCTGGCCTCATATTGCTACTTCCAAGGTTAATTTCGACAAGTTGAGTCGACTAAAGGCTTTATTGTTTCAAAAGCATGTGGCCCTTACATCTGCGAGCGAGACCTACGCACTTCAGGTGGCAAGGTCATCGGCGGAAATACAGTCCCTTTTGAATACTAACTTTCCAAGTCACTTCGGTGAACTTGTGGGACGTATATTTAATGCATCCAGCACTGCTGGTATTGCACATTTTTTCAAAGCCGTTGGTGTTGGTTTTGCTCACACCTTCTCTTCCATATTCGGTTTGATACCTTCGGCTATACACTCTATTTTCGGAAGCATTTTTGGGGGTTTCCTGATTACTTTGGCTTTCTTGGTTGGAGTCTTGCTGTTGTTGCTATTTTTTCGCAATGGCTGTCCCGCCACAACGAGATCCTATATTGCTGCTCCCGTCAGCGCAGCTGTGTCGTGAACGCATGATGCAGCATTTTGGAACAACGCTCCTGAGCCATTTGAAGTATGACTGGTCTCTGTTATTCCGACCGGTTTTGGATTGTGTGCAACCCGTGTTTCGGTGCCTTTGGTGCTCGTTTGAACATGCACTGGCTCTCTGTCTCTCACTGCAGCGCCCTCCAGTGGTCGATCCTGATCTGTTGATGTTCCCGCTTAGGGCTCATTCCCAGTCTTGTGCACTACGGTTGCATTTGCTTCGTGAGGCAGTTTATGAGATTCCCTTCCTGGAGGAAGATGGTTTTGTCTCATTCATAGGCCCTGCACGGGTGCCGCCCTGACTGGTTTTGGGGCTTTGGAACACACCTGCTCCATGGTACTTTGTGGCGTGGATCTTCCGATATTGACATATATCGAAGTGGAGGAGCTCCTACTTTCTATTGCTTCTGTTTAACAATTATTTTTTTTCCTCTCCTGCTAAATTGACTTTATATTGAATTTGGCTTTATCGTCACATGTTTCCTAAATTTATGACTTTGTTGTCTTCTGACCTTGTCGAAATATGTATATAATTTTAGGCATTGTTTATATCTGGGGCACATTTTTATATTATTGGAACCACTTGCTACCGACAAGGGGAGGGTTTAGTGTGGTTAGTTTTACGTATCCTTTGCGCGTTAGCTTCAGGCTTTAGGCCTTTGTGCACTTTGCCCTGGATGTATTTTATTCATTTGTTTGCAGCTTAGAGCCTTTGTGCACTTTGCTCTGAATGCTTTTTATTAGGCTTCGTACTGTTATTTTTCAAATAGCCAGTTCTACGGTTTTGTTATTTATTCATATCACACTGTTTAGCCTACTTCAGCACTGGAGTTCTCACTCTGTGCTTCAGTCAAGGATACAGTCTGGTACATTGCCGATAGACGTGGTAGGAGTTTAGACTTGGCATTCCTGCGTAGGGACATTTTGTGATCACGCTGACATGTTAGTAATAAAATCACTTCCTTGTCCCAATACACGCAAGAGGGAGATTCCAACCAGGGAACCACAACTAGATGCTGACTGCCTCGTTGCAGATGCTGAACCAGATCACAGGCCTTTGATCAGGTATGAGGGCTGATGTCTCCCCAGTGATTCAGAAAGGCAAGCTAGAAGCTTAACATGCTGTGCTCTAAATAGAACAAGCAGAGGGAGAGTAGAAACTGTTAGGCACTATGATAGCTTTGTTCTTATGTTTGACTCTCCTGGTGACTATTTCAATCCTACTGTGTTGTATTGTTCTGGTTATTGCGGCTCACGCCTTATTATCTAAAATACAGTTGTTTTATTAAAACATTAAATAAAACTTACACTGTCTTTGTCATTTGTATATGAGATCATATTGTAAATGAGAGAGTTGGTTTGGATCTGAGTGACCACGACTTCCCTGAGAAGTTCCAAAGATGTCATGTGCTCGGTTGCCCAATCATCTCTTCCCCGTGGGAGGAATGAGGCACTGCGAGTTAGCCGGAGCAAACACCGGATTTAGGGTGGCAAAGTTCCTTACACGTGGGTCAGACTCAGTCCCCCACACCGTTATCGATCCTGCTGCCTAGAAATCCAGTAGTCTCATTTAGGATAATGAGAGCCCACGCGACAACAGAAAGTTCTGGAATCTATAGGAACCACATAATTCCTTCTACCCAGCGTTCCACTAAAGTCTCCCAATACAAATGGTACCTCACTTGTGTGGGTAGGCCTAGTGCCCGCGAAAGGAAAAGCCCCAAAACACTATGGCCCTCATTCCAACCCTGGCGATGCCGGAAGCACCGCCAACAGGCTGGCGGTGCTTCACATGGCATTCTGACGCCGCGGTCTCCCAGCCGGGTCCGGCGGTTTCCCGCCGGATTTCCCCCGGCTGGGGGAATCCTCCATGGCGGCGCTGCTTGCAGCGCCGCCATGGGGATTCCGACCCCCTTCCCGCCAGCCTGTTTCTGGCGGTTTTCACTGCCAGAAACAGGATGGCAGGAACGGGTGTCGTGGGGCCCCTGGGGGCCCCTGCACTGCCCATGCCACTGGCATGGGCAGTGCAGGGGCCCCCTAACAGGGCCCCAGCAGGATTTTCACTGTCTGCTTTGCAGACAGTGAAAATCGTGACGGGTGCAACTGCACCCGTCGCACCCCTGCAACACCGACGGCTCCATTCGGAGCCGGCTTCAATGTTGCAGGGGCTTTCCCGCTGGGCCGGCGGGCGCTCTTTTGGAGGGAGCCCGCCGGCCCAGCGGGAAAGTAGGAATGGCCGCTGCGGTCCTTTGACCGCAGTGCGGTCTTTCGGCGGGCAGATTTTGGCCGCCCCCCAAAATCAGAATGAGGGCCTATGTGGACACATCACATTTTCCCAAAGAAAACAGAGCTGTTTTTTTGCAAAAGTGCCAACCTGTGGATTTTGGCCTCTAGCTCAGCCGCCACCTAGGGAAACCTAGAAAAACTGTGCATTTGTGAAAACTGGACACTTAGGGGAATCCAATATAGGGTGACTTGTGGGGCTCTGACCAGGTTCTGTTACCCAGGATCCTTTGCAAACCTCAAACTTTGACCAAAAAACACTTTTTCCTCATATTTCGGTAACAGAAAGTTCTGGAATCTGAGAGGAGCCATAAATGTCCTTCTCCCCAGCATTCCCGAAGTCTCCCGATAAAAATGGTACCTCAGTTGTGTGGGTAGGCCTAGTGCCGGTGAAAGGAAATGCCCCCAAAACATTTTGTGTACATATCAAAAACTAAACTACCTGTTTTTGTGGGGGTGGGGAGCTGCGTTTTTGGTCCTGGGCTCAGAATCCATATAGGGAAACCTACCAGACCCAAACATTTCTGAAAACAAGGCACCCGAGGGAATACAGGGAGGTGTGACTTGCGTGGATCCCCCAATGTTTTCTTATCCAGAATCCTCAGCAAACCTCAAATTTAGCTAAGAAATCAAATTTTTCCCACATTTCTGTGTAGGATCACAGCACCGGGACAAATTTCCTACCACCGAACGTTTCCCTCAGACTTCTGGTAAAAATGACACCTCACGTGTGTAGGTGGGCCAAGTGCCTGTGACAGGGAAGAGCCAACAACATGTCAAAATTAAGGGGGAACCAAAGCGGGTCCAAATGGGCAGTTTGAAAAAAAACATTTTTAGGCTGACAAGTGCCACAAATTTTTTATCGGTATAGATGAGACAATGCTGGGTGATAGGAATTTTGTGGATTCCATCACAAAATTGTGGGAAAAATGTGTGATTTACAGCAAAGTTGGAGGTTTGCAGGGCATTGTGGGTAACAAAATAGTGCGGGGTGCATGTGAAGCACACCATCCTGGACTCACCCAAATGTTTAGTTTATAGAAGTGTCTATGTCTTGTGGATTTTTCTACATGGCAGCGTCCCAAAGTCCGAAAACTGCAGTCCTCACCATTCCAAGTGGGACGATTTTGAGAGTTAGCCAAGCTCTCATGGCCAAAATGTAAAACCAAAAGCCAAAATAATCAAAAGTCCTCTTGGTTGCCATGAGATAAGATGTTTTAGTGTATGGGGAGAGCTGAACGACTGTTACCCCCTTCAGTTTGGGTGGGGGCATAACCAGGCCCATACTGGTTGGTAGCCACCACCCCACAATTTTTTTTTTTAATTCCCTGGCATCTAGCCCCATCCGGGTGTGGAGTAGGGGTAATTTCCCCATCTGCCCACTGATGGGCAGAACAACTTTGGTCCCATTTATTTGGGGTGGGGGTATGGCCATACCCACCCTCTTATTTTGAAATAAAATCTTCCCTGGTATCTGGTGGGCTTTCTGCCTCCCCTAGGGGCAGATGGGCCATCCAAGAATAGGCAGAGGGAGGCCAGATATGGCTAACAGTAAGGTTCCCCCATGTGGAGCGACCCTTGCCCAAGGGGCTGCCCCACCAAACAAAACACACACATACACACACACCAATCCCTGGTGCTTAAGTGGTTTCTGCCCCACCTTGGGCAGCTTGGACTAATAGAAATAGGCCAATCTGGCTAAACTAAATGTGCCCACCTAGGGGAGCGACCCTTGCCTAAGGAGTCACTCCCTTTGCGTGAAATCAGTGCCAAAAACAAAATCCCCAGGGCCTAGTGGTTTCTGCCCGGCATAATAAAAATAGGGCAATCTTTCCCCAAGGGGGGCAGAAATGGTCTAAAGACAATCCCCCCCCCCCCGGGGAGCGACCCTTGCCTAAGGGTGGCTCCCCACATCTAAAAAAATAAAATAATCCCTGGTGTCTATGGGTTTCTGCCCCCCCGGGGGCAGATCTGCCTAATTACAACAAATTCCCCCCCCCGAGGGGAGCGACCCTTGCCTAAGGGCACATACAAAAACATATATAAAACATATATAAAAATAAAAAAACTGGTGTCTAGGGGTTTTCACCCCCCCGGAGCAGATCGGCCTAATTACAATAGGCCGATCTGCCCCGACGGGGGGCAGAAATGTCCTAAATATAATTTTTCCCCCAGGAGACCGATCCTTGCCCATTGGGTCACTCCCAGTATGCCACTTTTAGAAAGAAAAATTATCCCTGGTGTCTAGTGGGCATTACAGGAGCCAGATCGCCTCACAAAATTTATTTCTTTCCTTTTCAAGCCTCTCAGGCCCCCATCACATGATCAGAAGAGAAATGCAAATACATTTCTCTTCTGATCGTGCTGGAAGCGTGATGGGAATCTGCCTCTGATGAGGTCAGCACATGAACGTGTGTTGACATCATCAGATGTCACTGCAGGGGTTGGGTTGGACGGGGAAGCACTTCCCCTTCCAGTTCTGCCATGGGGGGATAGGAGGAAGCCCACGGAGGGAGCGCTAACGCTCTCTCTGAGCTCCGGTGCTGGGATGTAATGGTTACATCCTCGGCACAGGAGCACTGTGCCGCAGGACGTAACCATTATGTCCCCGGCACAGAATCAGTTAATGATACCCTGTTGTAAGAGAGACTCACTCACAGGTTTGATTCCCTCCACTGCCTGAGGTGACAGGCTATACTGAAGCGCATAAGCTAGTTCTGCATTTTCCTTGTGCCACTTTATGGGGAGGGCATGTTTTCAACAATCCACTTGTTCTAGAACCTTGTTTTTAGTCAGCTATAAAGCCATATTCCCTTCAAGCTTGTCAAAAACTGCTGCTCTGTAATTTCTCATTATACACAACTTCTAACACCATCCTTCTCCATCTCCCAACACAGGCACAACTCCCAAAGGAAAGGTAAAATCCTTAGGCCCGAATATAAGAAAAGTGCTGCTGCATCCAATGCCACCCCCCTTAATGCCCCCTACCGCCACAATGGCGCAGGGTAGGGGCAATAGCATCAAAATGTTTGACGCTATTGATGAACCGTGTAGGATTAGTACCAACATGTTGGCACTAATCCTGCAGAGTACATAGGGGCCCATTGAAAACAATGGTATGCCCTCTTTTAATGCTTGCTCTGCGCAAACGTTAAAAATAGCTAAAAAAATGGTGCCGAAGAATCTCTTGGATTCCACTGTGCCATTTTGCAGTCCATCTAAAGGGGGAAAGCCCCACTTGCATACATTATGCCTGACGCAGGCATAACGTGGTACAAGGGGTTCCAAAGTGGCGCAATGCATACATTGTGCCACTTTGTAAATATGGCGCAGTGAATTTGGCAGTGAATTTGGCCTTATTGGGCCACATTAGCGTCATAAAAAATTATGCTAATGTGGCACAAGGA
The DNA here is from genome assembly GCF_031143425.1 of Pleurodeles waltl. Lineage (NCBI taxonomy): Eukaryota > Metazoa > Chordata > Amphibia > Caudata > Salamandridae > Pleurodeles > Pleurodeles waltl. The sequence goes on from NC_090439.1 coordinate 693,314,315, forward strand.
GGAGCTAGGCCCTCTTAAATCTGGACCTTAGTTCTTGGTAAGTCCTGGAGATGTTTGACCATGGGGCCCAAATCTTTAGGGTAGAATCCTGGTGCTACAGCTATAGACACATGTGGTTCTGAAGCTGGCACTTGAAAAAATCTCTCTTCCTGTGGCAGCTCAGTGATCATGGAACACCCTTCTTTGCCTATTTTTTCTCAACACCATTGGGAAGTTTACAGTCTGACATGAGTTTTTCCATGTCACCTTCTTTCGGCTACTGTACATCTTGCTGTAACATAGCTGTATTAGTTGACCATCATTTCATAAGGATGTGGTATTAGGTATGTGAACATCTGTTAATTGCAGGGCCTTGTTTTCAATCTATATGAATACATTTGGCCACACTAATTGATGACATCAGGTTACTGAGGTATGCTACAAGAGCTAAACGATTCAAGCTGACAAGGTCTCCTACATGATACATGGGTATTGTGATTGCACAACTTTACTAATGCAATTGGAGTTGTCTGTGATTCTGGCTTTACTGTGGGCATCTGGTTACAGTTCATGTAGCACGTATGCATGTGGCCTTGCAAATGTTGGAGCCACTTTGTTGGGCCATGTAGCTGGGGTCTACTGTACGTTATTAATGTTCTGTGATCCAAACTGTTGGTCAAGTGTGTTCTGGCACATGCAATGACCCTATTTGTATTTGTCATTTCAGCATCATACCATCACACTCCTCCCTATCCATGACCCGCCAGGTAAACTCTGTCGCCTCTTCCTGCTGGCACACTCCACAAACTCCGGAAGATCCTCAGATGGATGCCAGCAGACTGTCACAGGACAGTCACCCATGCCTTAGTCACAGGCAAGTTCGACTACGGCAACACTCTCTACACTGACACCTCAACTAGGCACATCAAATAACTTCAACTCATCCAGAACACTGCTGCCAGACTCACTCTGGACCTCCCTCGCCAAGCACACATCTCCCAACACTTGAGGACCCTCCACTGGCTATCAGTGGAGAAGCGAATCACCTTCAAGCTTCTCACCCACAGGTACAAGGCCCTACACAACACAGGACTGGCCTACCTGAACCACTGTGTCTCCTTCCACACCCCTGCCAGAACACTGTACTCCACCAAGATGGCCCTGGCTACTGTCCCTCACATCAACAAAACCACCGCCGGAGGACGATCTTTCACCTACACTGCAATAAAGAACTGGAACAAGCTCCCCCTGCACCTCAGACAAAGCCCGTCGCTCACCATCTTCAGGAAGAACCTCAAGACGTGGTTTTTCGGATGAAGCCTCTTCCCTCACCACCAGTGCCTTGAGACCCTGACGGGTTTGTAACCATGTTTTACAAATACTGAATGATTGATTGATTGATCAGGCAAGCATAGGAGACAGGGCCGACATCTGTGGGGAAGCGGCTTGCCACTGTACATCTGGTCATGCCACTACAAACACGGAGGGACCAAGTGGCCCAGTAGGCGAGGGGAGTGCCACAGAGGACACAGACTCTACATCATCATCATCCAAGTACAGCTCCAGTGGACACACCTTAGTGGTGGTGGGACATGCAGGACCAGTTACTACACCACCCTTGTCCTACACCTCTACTACCATCTCCACCCTCCCTGTAGTTCCCCACCCAGTTGGCCAGACCCTCTCACCAAAGAGGGAGCAATCTCCTTAGCTCCAGGCACCTCACCCCTTGCCTGTTTCTCTTCCCGCCATGAGTGAGGAGACTATTGACCTCCTGAGAAACATCTCTGTGGGTCAGACGGCACTACTGAATGCAATCCAGGTACAAGGCAGCCATCTGCAGCAGATAAAACACTCAAGGACAGAACCACTCACCAGACACTCACCCTCCTCTGAACAGCCACCTCCACCATACCACCTGACACAACACTAACACCCATAGACCCATCCACCATCCTCACCATATCCCCAGATAACACACCCACACCCACAAGACTCATCCACTGCCCCACTATATCCTAGACACCACAACAATACCCACAGACCCAGAGACTATTCCCACTATAACCCCAGACACATACCCACACCAACAGACACACCCATCATACCCCCGACACCAAACCCACACCAACAGACAAATCCACCACTCCCAGAATACCCAGTACATCCACGCCACAGACTGCAAAGAAACGCAAACACCCACACAACAGACACCTACAAAATACAGAATCATACTTCAGACACATAGACAGGTTCACCAACAACTCACACACCAACACCTGACACTTCCACTTCCTGAACTTCCCAATCCCTAATCCCTCCTAGAGACACTACCCAGTTCCCAAAAGAAGGAGTAATGTTTTCCCTTACCCTTACACCTGTAAAAACTACCCTCTCCCAAAACAAAAGGGACCACCCCATTGTGACACCTAATCCCCCTACCTGAACTCAGTTATACTCCACAGTGACCCCCCCCATAAAGGAAATCCCTCCTAAAGTCAGGCCAACCCCTCCTAAAATCAAGCCCACCCATCCCAAAACCAACCCTAACCCTCATTGAGGTGCCTGTACTACTCACTAGATGCCCCTTCCTGGGACGATTCCCATGGCAGTGTTCTGTGATGCAAGCTTAGTGGCATAGCTGTGTGCTGAACCACCTTGGGACAATTGGACTGGTCTTTGGCCCAGACTACATGTCTTCATTTTTTTCTAATAAGCATACGCTGATAGTTTTCATACACATTGCTCCTGCCACTGCTTTTCCACTAATTTAATGTTCATGGATATTTTGGGATGAATGACTACAGTTATGTTTGTTTCCCCCCTGACTGATGATCAATTCGATGTGGTTGGTATGATATCACCTTGGAACCAGTGCTGGAGACACACAGTACAAGGGAAAATGTTCAATGGATGGATATGTGGGTTGTTATCCAATTGGGACTGACATTGCTTTGGGTGGTGTTTCATATGGTAAGTATTTCATCTTGGCTTGGCCAATGTCAACATCTATTGGGTTACCTTTCTCCTTATGATGTAGGGTGGGCATTTGTTTAATTTGTGCAAGCTAACAATTTGTTTGTCCACACATGGAGGGTGTTCAATTGTCATACCTTTGTATACATTTTAATGGGCATGTGCTCATTTGCATGTGTGTACCTTACACCTACTTTATCTAAAAGTGTGACCCATGCTGTTACTACCGTATTTTCTTTCATGACTTGCACTTACACATTACCCACATATACATGGAACTTGGGTATACTATTGGTTGTCCCTGATATACATCAAGGTGCAGGTGCAAAGTGGAATGTGGCCCACGGCACCAGCCTTCCAGGGTTCCCCCTGGTAGAAGCATGCCCATTCTGTAGGGATTATTTACATTGTGTCCTGTGAATGTTTCTCACACTAATTATTTTGCATCCTATTCACATTACATTATCTTGCAATGTGGGTGATATGTGGATGTCCATTACAGAGATTTAGCAGAGAAGGTGTGTTTCAGTTCAAGACACATCCATACAGATGTTTCTTGAACATCACAACAGGTCATGGCATGTGAGCAATGTGAGAGTGTCACTTAGATTTGTGGGTGTGATATTGATGAGGAGTTGGTGTTTTGTGACACACTGTTATGGACACATCAATAACCCTGATTATGGAATGTGCACACATATAGACTTTTGTAGAGTGTGGCTGTGCAGTGTCAGTGACCTTGCCAAAGAGGTCACCATAGGGCTCATACATTGTGTACAACTCTAAACAGAGGCACACAAAATAATTTTGGCCCACGGACCCCATACCACATCCATAGTAGGGCATCTATTTGCTATGAAGTTGATGGAAACGGATAATTGTTTAACTTACCATTGGTTGCATCCATGATGGTGTCAGTTTAGGGTGACATCTAGCAGCACAAGCAGCAGAAGTGCATGTACAATCGGCTCCATGGCGACACAGTATGTTTGAAGCTGAGTACAGGTGAGTTTCAGCCTTATAACCCTCCCTTTCTTGTATTTCTTCCAATTTTCTGGTGGTGTCAGCAGGACTGCAGTAGTCCTTTGTCTATGCAACTTCATGCATCGTAATACGGCAGTCAGATGCTGACACTGTGGCGGGGTGACTGTCACCACCACCATGGCAGGCCCAAGACCTTCATTAAACATTGGGCTAGTTTTAGTAAGTCTGTAGGGGTAGCATATATAAGTATAAGTTTATCTTGGCTTTTATTATCATAGAGCAGGAATTCTTCTTCTTTGTGGGTTATTGTAAGTTCCGGTGGGATGGTAATTTCTTTGAATGTTTTTGGAGTAGGTGGCGTTTTCCTGATAGGTGTTTTAGTTCATGTTATAAGTTGTTTTAAGGTGGGTATTGATGGTAACTGGCCCGTTATATGTTCTGGTACGTGGGGTAGTATGTCTTTAAGTATTTGCTGATGTTGGTTCTTAGGAAATAGTGTTTGCTTCCCTTATATTTTCTAATACTGCTTTTACTTCTATTTCTGTTACGTTGGGAGGATGGTTATGCTCTTTAACATTTAGGACCTCAATATGTCATTGATGGTAAAAATCGCCTACTGCATGGTGACGGCCGCCAAAATACCATCTCCGCGGCTACCATCCATCCACCATACTGTGGTCACTGCTGGACTTATGCCACAAGAAGGGCGGAAATCCGGCAGTGATCATACTGGCAGATGGTGGTAAGCTGGCGCTGCTACCACCAGCACCACCACGCCAGTTGAACGCCACCAGCTGTATCATGACTTGTGATACAGCCTGGCAGTGTTCTGCAAATGGATGCTGCTGGCAGTAGCAGCGCCCCTTCCTGTTCCCTGCTGAAAGACCTTCTAGAACAAGGTAAGTCGGGCTTTCGACAGGGGAGGGGCTGGGGTGGGTTGTGTGTGTGTGTGTGGGTGTGGTTGTGTGCATGAATGTGTGAGTGTAAATGTCTCTGTGTGTGCAGTGTTGTTTGCATGGGTGTATGCATGTGAGTGAATGTGTGAATGGTGAAGTGAGTGCGTGTCTGCATGTCAGTGTGAATGTGTGTAAGAATGTGTGCGAGCACGACTGGAAGTATGCATGTTTGAATGCGTGTATTCCAGTGTGAGTGATTGGGTGTATGTGTGGTGCATGTCTGTGGGTGTGTGCATGTATGGGGGAGTGAGAGGATAAGAGGGGATGGGGGAGTGAGAGGATCAGAAGGGGGGAGTTTGGCTAGAGGGGGCGGTGGGGGAATTCCCTGTCACTGGTAGGGCTTACGCCATGGTTTTCGTGACCTTGCTAATGCCATGAAAACCATGGTGATAGGCAGGCTCAAAATGCTGCTGGCATCTTCGGCTCGACAGCTGATTCCACCATGGCGGTGGGAGTGGGAAGTGGCGGGTTGGCTGCAGCCAACTCGCCATTTTCATAATGTGGAGGTACGTACCCCCAGCCTGTTGCCGGTACTCCCCCCACATTAACACTAACTGCCGGGGTCATAATGACCCCTTAATACTACAATTTCTTTGGAAGTTGCCCTCCCATAGCATGCATTCAAATAATATTTACTACACTTCCCATTAATTTGTTAAGTATTTTCTTTGCTGTATGTGTGTTCCATGTAGCATAATAAAAGTTTCCTCTTCTGTGATATTATAAATTTTGCACCTTCTGTCATTTTGGGCCAGTTTACAAGTCTAGCAGTTTCAAGACCTCCTGATGGCGGTATTGGTTGTGATCAACCAGGGCGATGCTGAAGTCAGTGCTGCCATGCTGGCTACACCCACGTTCTCCCTCAGTCTTTTCATAGCAGTTCAACCGCCATTAAAAGGCTGGCGGAGAACAAGTGCTGGGGGCCCCAGGTGGCCCCTGCACTGCCCACAACATTGTCAAGGCCACTCCAGGGCACTCCTCACGAGCATCGTCAGAATGTGCATTGTCTGCCCATCAGACATTGTGAATTTGTAGGGTGCTAGGGAGGCTCCTTGTGCAACTGCATTGGACTTGGCTCAGTGTGGCGCCGAGTCCAATGCCGCTGCACGTTTTCCACTGGGCTGACCAGCGAAAACCTTGGTTTTTGCCTGTTATCCCAATGGAAACCTTCTAATAGGGCAGGTGGGAAGATCGCCAGCTCTACGGCAGTCTCCTCACCAGGGTCTGGTGGTTAGGTTTTCCAACACCCAAACTCGTAATCAGGCCTTAAGTCTTTATTTACTGAAGTAATGTATATATAGAAAAATAATTATAAACAATTGTTTACAGTTAATATATATTTAAATCGACATTACTGTGTTTTTTACACCTTACTTTTTTTTGTTGAGTGAAGTTTTGTCTTCTTGGCAACTTTTTTTCGTTGAGGTTCCTTTTAAAACAGGTGTTTATTTCTGTTGGAAGAGAAACAGCAGTTTAATTTTGCATAGATTACATATTTGGTGTTTATGGTCATTTAGTTTCATTCCAGTTTCAACCTTTATTGTTTTAGTATATTTAAAGCATTTCTTAAAATATACTTTCATTTTTTTGCTGGCGTTTGATGTGTTTGTGGACTGTAGATAAAGATTGATTAATCTGTAGAAAAGGTTAAATGTTTAGTATTTTGTTAGTAATTGTATATTAAGAATTAGGGCCTGATTACGAGTTTGGCGGTCACACCGCTGTACAACCTTATCAACGGTGCCAAGGAGACCGTCGTCAATGCTGACAGCGAGAGGCTGGAGGTGGAGGCAGGACCGCGACGGTTTTTATCTATGTGACTGCATGCTCCCAGCTCCCTTGCTCAAACCAACTCAGCAGCTGGGGGTGGCAGGCAGAAATACTCGCCCCTTTATTAATTCATTCAGCGCTTTGAGTGCTGACTCCCCTCAGTAACCTTGCTCACTGCAATTAGACAGCTTAATTTTTTTTCTGTCTTTTTACCGAACTTGGTAACAATTATGAATCACATTTTCAAGAAGCTGCGGTCAGAGCTATGTATTTTGTAAGAGAAGAGGTTGAAGGGCTGATAGCGCAGCAATTTAGTGCCACCTTACAACTTTGCACTCTTGACCGAAGATTTCGGCGAGCTGTGAAACATTAGCTGTCACAGTGCTTAGTTATATTAACTAGCTTGTTTTGTGCTAATATTTTATATCCAGTATTACTGTATTATCATATAGATTGCATTGGATTTTCTACTTCACTGCGAATATTTTATGCTGCCATATTAAAATCTGCATAAACAAATGTTCTTAGAATCGCCTGCATTGCACATGTTTTATCTGTACTTAGTGTACATTGATCATTAGAATGACTTTAAAGTCAGTGTTTTAGTGTTACAAGCATAGTACTTTGGAAAATCACTCATTGCCATGAACTAATTTAAAATCACATGCAAGTACCGTGGCTTCCTTTTTACAACAAATAAAGGTACTATCTATGCTGTGTAATTCTCTCCATTTACATCATGTTTCTGCGTCGCGAAAAGTAGGCTGCGCAGCAGAAAAAAAATGACTTAGAAAAGCAAAATTCTATCAGAAAATGTGGATGTGGGACGCAGCCGCGTAGGAGCTCCTGTTATGCTCCGCGGCTGTACACCGGCTCGGAAGGATGCGTGCTTCCAGGTAGATGCGTTTATGCATGCGCCGTGTTATTGAAACACGGAAAAGATAGTTTGGATTCCTCTCCCCCCTGCTGTTCGCTGCTTGCCGTGTTTTAGGCATTTTTGGGAGAAATTTCCCTCGGGTTCTTCTGGCTGTCAGGGGAATCCGTTTGCAATCCCAAAGAGGCCTGAGACTGCATGGTCAGAGTTTCGTTTTTCAGGAAAAGTGGACTGGAAACGGAGGTGAGGTGTGGGTTATGGAGGGCATTACCTTTTTCCACTGAGGGAAGTTTTCCCTCTCTTTCTTAAACTGGACATAATAAGTTACTTTGCTGTGGGAAGTGTCTGGTGTTGGTGCAGTATATTTTTGTACATTTTTTTGCACATTTATACGTTCTGAGTGTTGGAAAGTGGCTGGTTAAAAGGACAATGCCCCCCTGCGGATGTATTTCTTTTTTTTTTTTGCGCAAATTGGCGTGAGGCTAGTTTTCTTTTTTTTTTCAAAGCCTGCTGCGCTGGTGGGAAGAGGAAGGAGGCTGCAGGGCACTTGTAAGGGCAAGGAGCAGCGCTGTATAATGCCCCGATCTCCGCACTATCTTCAGGGAAAAGGACGCCCTGCTTCTAGGGCTCCTAAAGCTGCCCGCACTGTTGAAAAAAAAGCGCCCAGCCACATCCGACAATCACCTGAATATGGACTTGTCTTCAAGTATCGTCCCTCCAGCAACTGTCATTTTAGCTTCTAGTGACACTTCTCCTCACAGCTTACCCCCCTCTATGACTAGCTCGCAAAATGCTGGTTCTGACTCTCCACTGGCTGAGGCTAGGAGGTCGGACTTGGACTTGGATTTAAATTCACAATCAATGAATAAGGCTAGCCCACCTCTGAATCAATCAGCCTTGAGCTGTAGCGCCGAAACTACTTACAGCCGGGCTCTGGATATGGGCGCAGGCTCCACAATGCTCTATCCTCTGTTCTCTGGACTTGTGAAGGGCCAAAAGGGCGCTGCTCCTGCATTGACTACTAACTCTGCCTCTGCCTCTGCTCCTCAAGCAAACAGCTCTCTATTTGATCTCTCTTGCGAGTCCTGCGAGTCAGTTTCTGCATCAGGGATAAGCACTACAGTTGGGCCCCCCGCCGAACCCCTCTGTTAATGGACCTCCTGAATCGGTCCAGGATCAGCTGAACTCTCAAATCACAACTGAATCTTAACTGAATTTAATTTTGATTAATATACAGCAACTTAACTCACGCATCAAGGAGATTGAACAGCGAGTATCCGACCTGGAGGACGCTTGCGTCACTGAGGAACTATCAGTGGCAAAGTGTCAAGCTGATTTGTTAGACTTACAGATCCGGCTAGATGATGCTGAGAATCGCTCACACAGATCAAATTTAAGATTTACAGGAATCCCTGAAGGGCGTAAAAACGGATAGACTGTCACAAACTTAATCATGGACCTTATTTTGCAGCATGTTCTCTCTGAACCAGGTGATAAAAATTTGGATCTTACGATCATGCGGGCCCATCGGGTTCCCGCAGTACAGTCACCCCAAGCAAAGTATCCTCAAAATATCCTCGTTAATTTTGGTGATTTTTGGGTCAAGGAACGCATTCTTCAACAAGAAATTAAGAGTAAAATACATCAGGTTCCTGGCGATTTCGCAAAAGTTTTTCAGAAATGTCTGTGGCGGCTGCACATCGAAGGAGAGAATTGAAAGGGATGATTCTGGCTTTCCAAAAAGCCGGTGCTCCGGCAGGACTTGTACAGCAATCTAAACTTAAAGTGTTTTTTCAGGGACATTCTAATTTAATTCATACAGTTGATGCTGCTAAGACTTTGTTGCATTCAATTCAGAAGCAGTCGGGGCATAGGGTAGGGGGTGGGGGGGAATATGATTAAGAGAGGGGGGGAAGGAGGATGGCCCTGGCATTGGGAGGGGAATTGCTCCTTCAGAAAGATGGATTTCATAGAGTGTAAATCAAATGCGTCTTTATGGTACTTACACTCCAGTCCTTTCCGAGTCTATGGTGTAGGGCGCCATGTCAAGGCACCCGCTTAAAGAAGGGTAGGGTTTGGGGGTGGGAGGTGGCCCTGGATCGCTCAGGCGGGAGGGCCCCAGGCTCTGGCCACCCATGGGTGGGGGTGTGGGTTGTGTTTCGGGAGGGTTGGTAGGGGGCGCAGGATCCTGGTTTTCCACACTAAATAGTAGCTATGTGTATTTCAGAATGGATAAGGTTATAGAGGAGGTGATGTTAATTGGACCAGGTTTAGATCATTTATTTCCTTGGCAATTTTCTTTGAGAACTCAATGGCAAGGTTGAATCTTTCACTAAGAATAGTTTACTTGAATGTCAACGGGTTAAATAATCGGAGGAAAAGGTCTGTAATCGAAGAAAGGGTAGCAGTCCCAAATCCCTCGGTTATTCTTTTACAGGAAACTCATATCCCAGTTAAAAAAATTGCGGGCTTCCATGTGTTTAAAGAAATGGCCGATTTCAAGGTGGTTGCCGCAGCCTCAGCAGCCCATAGAGGCGTCACAGTCTTACTAGCTAGAGGTCTCAATGCACGGCCGCTTGACTTTCTTTGCGATCCCGAAGGACGATGGTGTTGGGTGCACTGTTTAATTGCCAAAGAAAGATTTGTTTTCGTTAGTTTTTATGCACTCTTGTTAGATGATCCAGCTCCCTATGTATGATTGTTCCAGTCCCTTTTGCAATTATCAGGTAAAATTATTATTGGAGGGGATTTTAACTTTCTTCAGGATCCAATTTTGGATACCACTGTTAGGGGCAAGAAACAACATAAGCCTAGAGTTGCTAAAATTTTTAAAGACTATGTCAAAGTGCTGATGCTTTGTGATCCTTGGAGAATGAATGCCCCCCATGAGAGAGAGTATACGTGTATCTCAACCCAGTTCAAAAGCGCCTCTCGCATTGTTTTTTTTTCTGATATCTAAAACATTGCGCTTTAAGGCTCAGTGGGTGCGGCACTCTGGCTTATCTGACCATACCTCCCTGGTGCTAGAAGTGTCTCTTTATTCAGAAGTCCCCATGTTTCAGACTAGAAGGTGGGTCTTTATCCAGCAGCTTCTTCAAGATGAGGTATGGGTGCAGATCTCTAAGAATGAAATTAGTGAGTTTTTCAAACGTAATCAGGGATCTTCAACTCCGGCTATAATTTGGGATCCGTTTAGGGCCTTCTGCAGGGGCTTGGTAATCACCAAGGAGGCAGCAGACAAATCTTCTCAGAGATAACAAACCTGGGCCCTGGAAGAGGCAGTGCAGAAGTGTTTAATTGCTTATCTACATGTTACTTCGGAAAACAATAGACAGTCTTTTGAATTAGCTAAAAAGGCACTGGCCAACAATTTTCTTAAGAAGGTTGATATAGGATATCAGACTTATAAACAAAAGGTATATGAGGAGAGTAATTTCACAGGCACCTTTTTGGCATGGCAGGCTAGGGATCGAATTGCTGGTAATATCATACATGCCCTGAGATGCCCTATCACTGGGGTTAGACATACTGGATGAAATTATTCTAAAGCATTATTTGCGAATGTACAGCCATGCTCCGGATATTGACCCTAGGTCTCTTAAGGAATTCTTGGGGAAACTGGATATTCCTGGTCTTACAGAAGAGGATAGCGATGCTCTAATACAGCCGTTTACGAAGTTAGAACTCCTTAAGGTTGTCAAGAACCTCCCTACGGGGATGGCTTGTGGACCTGATGGCTTTCCGGCTGAATTTTGTAAAGCTTTCATTGAGACATTCATTGATGAGGGGAGAACAGTAGCTACAAGGAGGTGAGTCCTGCGCATATTCCTGCTTCTTACATTGCCAAGTTGATGTGTTAGAGTCTGCCATCTACTCCCATGAAAACTGGAGATTGGCCATGTATGACACTCAAGATGAGCAATTGTTTGTGTAGGTATGGAGGTTGGTGCATGCTGATGTGCTTTGCCTACTGGCCCAGTAACCTAAGACACAACTGAGTACAGTCCACAGCCAATTAACTCTCCAGGGCCAATACATGGCTGAGTCTAGTGATTAATAAGCTCATGTTTGTTGTTGTGGGTGTCATTTGTACAGTCCACTTGTCTTCAGTGTGTCAGCCAAAACAACATGAAGTGATAGATCACTGTACTCAGCCATGTGTCTGCTCAAGTTATTATTTTGGAAACTGTCCCCCACGGGCCACCTATGCTAGTGCCTCACTGTAGGAGGCTGGCCGGGTATGTAATGGATACCTAAGGTACTTACACCTTATACCAGGTCAAGTTATCCCTTATTAGTGAATGTAGGCAGTGTCTAGAAGCCAGGCGCACTAGGGGTAGTGTGGGTGGGCAGCCAAGGCCTAACTAGGAGACATGCAAAGCTCATGTAATACCCCTGTAGTCACACAGTACTCACACACATGAAAGAAAATACTCAGTGTTACAAAAATAAAGGTACTTTATTTTGGTGACACAGCTACCAAAAATACCATAGAGCCTACACTCCCTGAGGAGGTAAGTAATACACAAACTTTATACACTAGCATGCAGAAATAGCTGTAAAACAGTTAGAAAACAGTGCAAATAGTGAAAATCATGATAGTTAGAAATGGGCCCAGGGAGGAACACAAACCATATACTAAGAAAATAGACTATGAAAGTTGGATTCCCACCTAGGCAAGGGTAATATGTATAGGGGCACTGGGAGTATTAGAAAACACCAACGGTAAGTAAAAGAACCCACCCCAGAACCCAGGAAAGCAGGAGTAAATTATAGAGCCCTCAGAAGACCAGGCAGTGTGCACAGGAGTCCCACAGCATGGGGCCAAAGAAAGTGCAAAAGGAGGCCCATGCAACACTACAGAAATGATCCCACACCGCTGGAGAACCACTCAGAAAGTTGTGCGTCACAGGACAGAGTGCTGGGGGCCGGAGCTGCACAGTGCATGAAGAACTTTGTGGAAGGATGCCAACAAGCCTTGGCAACTGCAGAGCACACAATGCATAGGGGTACTGTCTTGCGTGGGGAGGCAAGCTCTTACCTCACCAAAGTTGTACAGTTAGACATCAGGACTGTCTGGACCACTTCAGTCAACCACCCGTGTTGCTAGATCCACGGACTTTTTCATGAGAGGAGACCCAAGCCACCGCTCATCCCTGCAGAGGGGTGCCTGCTGAAGCAGGAAATTGACTCCTTCACTTCAAGGGAGATTCCTTTGTTCTTCTGGTGCAGACTGAAGACAGGCAGTCCTCAAAGGATGCACAACCTGGAAACAGTTGCAGTTGCTGGCAGGAGCTGAAGATACAATGTTGCAGAAGTCATCATTCCTTCTCTGTTGCAGTTTGTAGAGTTCCTGGAGGGTCAGGATGCAGTTATTTTCAGTAAGAAGGTGAAGTAAAGAATGCAGAGGATTCCTGTTGGAGTCTTGCAATCCAAATCTGAAGACCCAATCAAGAGAGAGACTCTTAATAACCCTGAAAGGGTGATTTGTCAGCTACACAGGTAAGCACAGGGAGGGCTCTGGCGTCACCTGCTGGCACTGGCCACTCAGATGCTCCCAGAGTTCCCTGACAACTTGAAATCCAAAATGGCAAAACCCAAGGAGTCTCTAGAGGAGCTCTGAGTACCACCCCTTGGATCTTGATAGACAGGGGAGTGATCACTCCCCTTTCCTTTGTCCAGTTTCATGCCAGAACAGGGACTGGGGGTCCCTGAACCAGTGTAGACTGGATTATGCAAGGAGGGCACCATCTGTGCCCTTCATAACATTTTTAGAGACTCTGGGAGTTTACCCCTCCCATGCCTGTAACACCTATTTCCAAAGGGATAGGGTGAAACATACCTCTCCCAAAGGAAATCCTGTGTTCTGCCTTCTTGGGCTTGAATTGCTTGAGCAACAGGAGGGCAGAAACCTGTCTGTGACGGGGCAGCAGCTGGGGCTGCCTGGAAAACCTCAGAAGGCTGAAATGGTAGTACTGGGGGTATTCTAAGGAGCCCCCAGAGTATATGGAATCATACAACCAATGCTTGTGAAAGTCCTGGGATATGATTCCAACATGTTTGATACCAAACATGGCCATATTCGGAGTTACCATTGTGAAGCCGGACATAGTGACCTATGTCCAGTGCAAGCGTAAAATGGTGTCCCCGCACCCACGATGTCTGAAAAATGGTCCTGGAAATCGTGGGGGCACCTCTGCTTATGCAGGGGTGCCTTCACACATGGGTACTCTGCACCCTGCCTTCAGGGCTGGAAAGCCTGCCACAGGGGTGACTTATGCATCACCTGGTGCAGCGTAAATGGCAGTGAAAGGGTGTATGCACTATTTCAAACAGGCTGCAATGGCAGACCCGTAGAAGCCTTTGCATGGGCTCCCTATGGGTGGCAAAAGAAATGCTGCAGCCTATAAGGATCCCCTGGAACCCCAATGCCCTGGGTACCTAGGTGCCATACACTAGGGACTTTTCAAGTATGTACATTTTGGGTGAAATACTGGGTTACCAGTATGCAGTGACAACATTTAGAGGAGAAAAAAGCATAATCACTGGGGTCCTGGTTAGCAGGATCCCAGTGAACACAGTCAAACACATTGACATCAGGCATAACATAGGTGTAACATGCCAAACAGATTACTTTCCTACACCACCCTCCCAAAAGAGGGACAATAAGGCTAACTTTGCCCAGATGAGTCTTCATTGTCTAAGTAGAAATATATAGAGAGTCCATCTGCATTGGAGTGGTTACTACCAGGTCTATGTTCCACTGTGAAGGCCATCCCCTGTAGGGAAATGGACCACCTCAACAATTTAGGATTTTTACCTTTCATTTGTTTTAACGATAAGAGGGGTTTGTGGTATGTTTGAACAATGAAGTGAGTCCCAAAGAGGTATGATGTCAACTTCTTCAAGGCCCAGACCATAGCAAAGGCCTCTCTCTCCATGGCTGACCAATGCTTTTTTCTAGGGGTCAACCTTCTGCTGATGAAAGCAACAGGTTGATCCTGGCCCTCTGAATTTAGTTGTGATAGCACAGCCCCTACCTCTGAAGTAACAGTTTGGTCAATACAATTCTTAGAGTAGTTTGGACTTTTTAGGACAGGTACAATACACATAGCCTGTTCCTCAAAAGCCTCCTGACATCTAGCTGTCCTCAATAGCTTTTTAGACATCTTCTTTGAGGTGAGGTCATTAAGAGGGGCAATGATGGAGCCATAGTTCTTAATGAACCTCCATGTAATACCCTGTGAGACCAAGAAAGGCTCTGACCTGGGTCTGTGTTGTAGGGGGACCCCAGTCTAAAATAGTCTGTATCTTCCCCTTTAATTATTCAGTCTGCTCTCCACCCACCAGGTGTCAAAGATAAACCACCTTCCCCTGCCCTATCTGGCACTTTGAAGCCTTGATAGTGAGGCCTGCCTTTTGCAGGGCCTCTAAAACATTCCAAAGGTAGACCAGATGGTCACCCCAGGTGGAGCTGAAGATAGCAATATCATCTAGAAATGCTGCAGTAAAAGCTTCCAGACCTTGGAGGACTGTGTTTACCAGCCTCTGAAAAGTGGCAGGTGTATTCTTCAAACCAAAGGGCATAAGAGTAAACTGATAATGCCCTCCAATGGTAGAGAAAGCTGTTTTGGGTTTAGCCTCTTCTGATAGTTTGATCTGCCAATACCCTGCAATCAAAACAAAAGTTCTGAGATACTTGGCAGATGCCAATGTATCAATAATCTCATCTGCCCTGCGTATAGGGTGAGCATCATCTTTGTGACTGTATTGAGCCCTTTGTAATCTACACAAAACCTCATCTCCTTTTTTCCATTCCGAGAATAAAGTTTGGGTACAAGCACCACTGGGCTGGCCCAGGGGCTATCTGAGTGCTCAATCACTCCCAGGTCAAGCATTATCTGAACATCTCATTTAATGCAGTCTCTCACATGGTCAGGCTGTCTATAAATATTACCTTTGACAAGTGAACTGTCTCCAGTATCTATGATGTGTTCACACCAAGGGGTCTGGCCAGGTGTCAGAGAAAAGAGTTCTGAAAATTGACCTAAGAGGTTCCTGCAGTCCTCTTTCTGCTCCTCAGAAAGGCAGTCTGCAAGAGTAACTCCTTCCACTGAGCCATCAGCTGTAGTGTTGGAGAAGAGATCAGGGAGAGGGTCACTCTCATCTTCCTGTCCCTCATCAGTGGCCATGAGCAGGTCTAAGTCAGCCCTGTCATAGTAGGGCTTCAGGTGGTTCACATGAAGTACTCTAAGAGGACTTTTAGGAGTGCCTAGGTCCATTAAATAAGTGACCTCACCCTTCTTTTCCACTATTATGTATGGTCCACTCCATTTGTCCTGGAGTGCTCTGGGTGCCAGAGGCTCCAGTACCCTCACCTTCTGTCCTGGTTGCTACACTGTCAGGACAGCCTTCTGGTCATGCCATTGTTTCTGTAACTCTTGGCTTGCCTGAAGGTTTTTAGTGGCCTTTTTCATATACTCAGCCATTCTAGATCTTAAGCCAAGCACATACTCCACTATATCTTGTTTAGGGGGCTTCAAGGGTTGCTCCCACCTCTCTTTCACAAGAGCTAATGGACCAAAAAGGAGTTCAAAGGGGCTATAGCCCACTCCCTTCTGGTGTACCTCCCTGTAGTCAAAAAGAGCATGGTAACAGGACACCCCATCTCCTTCTGACTTTTTCAGGGAGTCCCATCATCATACCTTTGAATGTTTTATTAAACCTCTCAACCAATCCATTTGTTTGGGGATTTTAAGGTGTGGTGAACTTGTAGGTTATACCACACTCTTTCCACATTGCTTTTAGGTATACAGACCTGAAGTTACTACCTCTGTCTGACACCACCTCTTTTGGAAAGCCCACCCTGGAAAATATTTGCAGGAGGGCCTTTGCCACTGCAGGACCTTAGTGGTCCTCAGAGGTATTGCTTCTTGGTATCTAGTGGCATGGTCCACTACCACTAAAATGAACCTATTGCCAGAAGAAGTAGGAGGGTCAAGAGGGCCAACAATGTTAACCACACCACTACCCTTTCAAAGGGCACCCTAACCACTGGCAGTGGGATCAAGGGGGCCTTTGGGGTGCCACCAGTCTTACTACTGGCTTGGCAAGTAACACAGGAGCGACAAAACGTCTTTGTGTCTTCTGACATGTGAGGCCAGTGAAAGTGAGGTACTAGTCTGTCCTAGGTCTTGCTTTGCCCCAGATGTCCAGCAAGGGGAATGTCATGTGCTAAGGTCAAAAGAAACTCCCTATACTGCAGGGGAATGACCAGTTTCCTGGTGGCACCAGGATTTGGGTCCCTTGCCCCTGTGAATAGGAGACTATTTTCCCAGTACACCCTATGGGTGTCACTGACATCCCCTGCCTCTTGTTCGACAACTTGCTGTATTAAATCCTCAAGTGTGGGACAGGTCTGCTGAGCCACACTTAACTCCTCCCTGGCAGGCCCCCCTGCACCCAAGAGTTCAGCTGTGTCAGCCTAAAGTTCCTCTGGTGTAGGTTCTACACAGGGAGTAGACTCATCCTCCTCAAAGGGGGAATTTTCAGTGGCGGGAGGGATAGTGTATAACTTTTTACCCTTTCTACCCCTGCTTTTGGGAAGCTCTTGGTCCATTGTTACAGGATCCAAGTTTCTCTGTCATCTTTGCATCTTGGCCTGAGCCCTTGACAAAGCAAAAATATGCCCAGTAATGCCCAGCATTGCTGCATGAGCCTCCAACTTCACCTCAGTGCAAACTGAATTCTCCAAGTCATTGCCCACTAGACACTCTACAGGAAGGTATGTGAATGCCACAACTTTCTTTAGACCCGTACCCCCCTCCAGTTGAGATCAACAACAGCCATGAGGTGGCTAACAGTGTTATTATGGACGTCAATCACTTGGTACTGATGACCAAGTACGTGTTGCTCAGGGGCCACCAGTTTCTCAGTCACTATTGTGACACTGGCACCTGTGTCCCTGTAGGCCTACCTGAACACCATTTAGTAGGGGTTGTTGCTTATACCTATCCATATTATGGGGACAAGCAATAAAGGTGGCAAGGTCAATGCCACCATCAGAGACTAAAACAGCCTCTGTGGTTTCCGTAACCAAACCAACCCCCACTACATTACCCAGAGTGAACCCTGCTACACCTTTGGACTGGCTATTTGCAGTTTTATTTTCCCACCACCACTGCCATTATTAGGGACACTAGTGGAGGCAGTGGGGGTTGTGGTGGTGGGAGCTTTGGTGTTTTTCTTTGGACAGGTACTGTCACTTGCCCAATGGCCTTTCTTTTTAAACATGTAACACCAAGGCTTTTTATTCTGATGGCTAAGAAGAGCATTTAGACCCACCCCCAGAGGATTTTTGTGGGCCTGAGGAAGACTCCTTGTTTTTATCTTTGTCCCCACCTTTGTCATTAGACTAACCATCTTTCTCCTTGTCTTTGTCACCCCCTGTATGACCTTTCCTGCTCACCTTTGTTCTGATCCATTTGTCTGCCTTCTATCCCAATTCTTGGGGAGAGGTCAGATCTGAGTCTACCAAGTATTGGAGTATCAAATCAGACACGCAGTTATACAAAATATGCTCTCTCAGAATTAGATTGTACACGCCTTCATAGTCAGAAACTTTGCTGCCATGTAACCAACCTTCCAAAGCCTTCAAAGAACAGTCCACACAGTATATCCAATCTTGTGAGGACTCTTATCTGGTTTCTCTGAACTCAATTCTATATTGTTTAGTGGTTAAGCCAAATCCATCCAAGAGTGCAGTTTTGAGAATACCATAGTTGTCTGAATCGTCTTCTCTGACAGTGAGAAGTCTATTCTTCCCCTTGTCAGAAAAGGACAACCACAGAATAGCAGCCCACTGCCTTTGAGGGACCCTCTGAACTTTGCAGGCCCTCTCAAGTGCAGCAAACCACTTGAAGATATCCTCCCTTACCTTGTATGGGGGACCCATTTTATGCAGGTTTCTAGAGTCAATGGTGTCCTCCCTAACTATATAACTCCTGAAACTGCTGCTGCCACCATGGGGAACTACCCCTAACCCCTGCCTTTCCCTTTTCACAGCCAAGGCCTCCCTATGTAGGGCTAGCTGTTGCTGCTGTAGCCTCAGCCTGGCCTCCTCCAGTCTAAGTTTCCTGAGCTCCCTATCTATGGAGTCATCACGTGGAGTTGAAGCATGGGATCCTTCAGAAACTGAGGTGATATGGGAATGGGCAGAGGTAGATCTTCCCTAACTTTTATAACCCTAGTGACCTGACCTCTGGGTATGAAGGCAGCCCTACCTGAGTGACAACCCCTCCCATTGCCAACAACACTAGTAAGTTAGCTAGGGGAAAGATCTTTGGAAGAGCACTCCCCTGAATCGACAGGATGATTCTCTGACTCTAAGGGTGTAGAATCTTCCTCCTCCTCCTCCACCTGGCTACCAGTATGTTCCTGGTCATCCTGAAAAAGGAGGCTCAGAAGAAAATTTGTGTTTTCCCTACATCAGGCTCCCCTCTGAGCAAAGCCCTTTCAGTTCTTTAAAGGTCATTCCCTTACAGGGAGCACCCATGACCCAGGAGCTAGGCCCCACAATAGACATGATGTAGTGTGTTAGTGTAGTGTAAGTAAAACCTAACTTACCAAACCTCTAGTGTCTTGGAAAGGAAGGTAAGAGACTAGAACCCTGTACTAGGTATATATATATGTATAGCTCTAGGTACAGAGTATTCTTTCCTGTGGAAACCACCAGTGACAGAGTGATAAGGCAATTGCAATTACTTAACCCACCGCTGCACCACCAATGTAGTAGGCTGGCTGGTTTGTAGTGGGTACCTAAGGTATTACACCTTATACCATGTCCAGTTATCCCTCATCAGTGAAATATAGTCAGTGTCTAGAAGCCAGGCTCTCTCTTGGGTAGTGTGGATGAGCAGCCAAGGCCTAACTCGGAAACATGCAAAGCTCATGCAATACCACTGTGTAGGAATCTGGTCTGGTTTGTGGTGGGTACCACAGGTACTTTAACTTGTAACAGGTCCAGTTATACCTTATTAGTGAAATGGTGAAAGTGCCTAGAAGCCAGGTAGTCTAGAGGTAGCTATAGGCAGAGCAGCCAAGGCTAAACTAGGAGACATGCAAAGCTCTTGCAATACCACTGCAGACACACAGTACTCACACATATGAAAGACAATACTCTCTGTTACCAAAAATAATGGTACTTTATTTTTGTGACACAATGCCAAATATATGTTGGAGGCTATACTCCCTTCGGAGGTAAGTATACACAAAATATACACTAGTAACCAAAATCGGTAAGTAAACAGTCATAAATGTGTGCAAATAGTGAAAAACACCACAGTTTACAATGGGACTGGGGGAACACAAACCTTATACTAAAATAGTGGAATGTGAATGAAAGATTCCCACCTAGGCAAGAGTATTGTGTAGAAGGGTGCTGGGAGTGTAAGAAAACACCAAATGTAAGTAAAGTACCTGTAAGGAAATGCCTCCTTGGCATGGTTGCCCCCTGACTTTTTGCCTTTGCTGATGCTATGTTTACAATTGAAAGTGTGCTGAGGCCTGCTAACCAGGCCCCAGCACCAGTGTTCTTTCCCTAACCTGTACTTTTGTATCCACAATTGGCAGACCCTGGCATCCAGATAAGTCCCTTGTAACTGGTACTTCTAGTACCAAGGGCCCTGATGCCAAGGAAGGTCTCTAAGGGCTGCAGCATGTCTTATGCCACCCTGGAGACCTCTCACTCAGCACAGACACACTGCTTGCCAGCTTGTGTGTGCTAGTGAGGACAAAACGAGTAAGTCGACATGGCACTCCCCTCAGGGTGCCATGCCAGCCTCTCACTGCCTATGCAGTATAGGTAAGACACCCCTCTAGCAGGCCTTACAGCCCTAAGGCAGGGTGCACTATACCATAGGTGAGGGTACCAGTGCATGAGCATGGTACCCCTACAGTGTCTAAACAAAACCTTAGACATTGTAAGTGCAGGGTAGCCATAAGAGTATATGGTCTGGGAGTTTGTCAAACACGAACTCCACAGCACCATAATGGCTACACTGAAAACTGGGAAGTTTGGTATCAAACTTCTCAGCACAATAAATGCACACTGATGCCAGTGTACATTTTATTGTAAAATACACCCCAGAGGGCACCTTAGAGGTGCCCCCTGAAACTTAACCGACTATCTGTGTAGGCTGACTAGTTTTAGCAGCCTGCCACAAACCGAGACATGTTGCTGGCCCCATGGGGAGAGTGCCTTTGTCACTCTGAGGCCAGTAACAAAGCCTGCACTGGGTGGAGATGCTAACACCTCCCCCAGGCAGGAATTGTCACACCTGGCGGTGAGCCTCAAAGGCTCACCTCCTTTGTGCCAACCCAGCAGGACACTCCAGCTAGTGGAGTTGCCCGCCCCCTCCGGCCAGGCCCCACTTTTGGCGGCAAGGCCGGAGAAAATAATGAGAAAAACAAGGAGGAGTCACTGGCCAGTCAGGACAGCCCCTAAGGTGTCCTGAGCTGAAGTGACTCTAACTTTTAGAAATCCTCCATCTTGCAGATGGAGGATTCCCCCAATAGGGTTAGGATTGTGACCCCCTCCCCTTGGGAGGGGGCACAAAGAGGGTGTACCCACCCTCAGGGCTAGTAGCCATTGGCTACTAACCCCCCAGACCTAAACACGCCCTTAAATTTAGTATTTAAGGGCTACCCTGAACCCTAGAAAATTAGATTCCTGCAACTACAAGAAGAAGGACTGCCTAGCTGAAAACCCCTGCAGCGGAAGACCAGAAGACGACAACTGCCTTGGCTCCAGAAACTCACCGGCCTGTCTCCTGCCTTCCAAAGATCCTGCTCCAGCGACGCCTTCCAAAGGGACCAGCGACCTCGACATCCTCTGAGGACTGCCCCTGCTTCGAAAAGACAAGAAACTCCCGAGGACAGCGGACCTGCTCCAAGAAAAGCTGCAACTTTGTTTCCAGCAGCTTTAAAGATCCCTGCAAGCTCCCCGCAAGAAGCGTGAGACTTGCAACACTGCACCCGGCGACCCCGACTCGGCTGGTGGCGATCCAACACCTCAGGAGGGACCCCAGGACTACTCTAAGACTGTGAGTACAAAAACCTGTCCCCCCTGAGCCCCCACAGCGCCGCCTGCAGAGGGAATCCCGAGGCTTCCCCTGACCGCGACTCTTTGAATCCTAAGTCCCGACACCTGGGAGAGACCCTGCACCCGCAGCCCCCAGGACCTGAAGGACCGGACTTTCACTGGAGGAGTGACCCCCAGGAGTCCCTCTCCCTTGATCAAGTGGAGGTTTCCCCGAGGAACCCCCCCCTTGCCTGCCTGCAGCGCTGAAGAGATCCCGAGATCTCTCATAGACTAACATTGCGAACCCGACGCTTGTTTCTACACTGCACCCGGCCGCCCCCGCGCCGCTGAGGGTGAAATTTCTGTGTGGGCTTGTGTCCCCCCCCGGTGCCCTACAAAACCCCCCTGGTCTGCCCTCCGAAGACGCGGGTACTTACCTGCAAGCAGACCGGAACCGGGGCACCCCCTTCTCTCCATTCTAGCCTATGTGTTTTGGGCACCACTTTGAACTCTGCACCTGACCGGCCCTGAGCTGCTGGTGTGGTGACTTTGGGGTTGCTCTGAACCCCCAACGGTGGGCTACCTTGGACCAAGAACTAAGCCCTGTAAGTGTCTTACTTACCTGGTTAACCTAACAAATACTTACCTCCCATAGGAACTGTGAAAATTGCAGTGTCCACTTTTAAAACAGCTATTTGTGAATAACTTAAAAAGTATACATGTAATTTTGATGATTTGAAGTTCCTAAAGTACTTACCTGCAATACCTTTCAAATGAGATATTACATGTAGAATTTGAACCTGTAGTTCTTAAAATAAACTAAGAAAAGATATTTTTCTATATAAAAACATATTGGCTGGATTTGTCTCTGAGTGTGTGTACCTCATTTATTGTCTATGTGTATGTACAACAAATGCTTAACACTACTCCTTGGATAAGCCTACTGCTCGACCACACTACCACAAAATAGAGCATTAGTATTATCTATTTTTACCACTATTTTACCTCTAGGGGGAACCCTTGGACTCTGTGCATGCTATTCCTTACTTTGAAATAGCACATACAGAGCCAACTTCCTACATTGGTGGATCAGCGGTGGGGTACAAGACTTTGCATTTGCTGGACTCCTCAGCCAATACCTGATCACACGACAAATTCCAAAATTGTCATTAGAAATTCATTTTTGCAATTTGAAATTTTTCTAAATTCTTAAAAGTCCTGCTAGGGCCTTGTGTGTTAAGTCCCTGTTTAGCATTGTCTTTTAGAGTTTAAAAGTTTGAAATTAGATTCTAGAAACAGTTTTAGATTCTTTAAAAAGTCTTCCAACTTTTAGCAAAATAATGTCTGATACAGAGATGAATGTGGTGGAACTCGACACCACACCTTACCTCCATCTTAAGATGAGGGAGCTAAGGTCTCTCTGTAATATCAAAAAAATAACCATTGCCTCCAGACCTACCAAAATTCAGCTCCAGGAGCTGTTGGCAGAGTTTGAAAAAGCCAACCCCTCTGATGATGACCTCACAGAGGAAGAAATTAGTGACTTGGAGGCCAATGTCCCTCCTCCAGTCCTAAATAGGGAGAACAGGACCCCTCAAGTCCTGTCTCCAACTGTGTTAGTCAGAAATAGTGAGTCCCTCACAGGAGGGTCCCACATTTCTGAAATCACTGAGGATGCTCTCAGTGAAGATGACCTCCTGTTAGCCAGGATGGCCAAAAGATTGGCTTTAGAGAGACAGCTCCTAGCCATAGAAAGGGAAAGACAAGAGATGGGCCTAGGACCCATCAATGGTGGCAGCAACATAAATAGGGTCAGAGATTCTCCTGACATGTTGAAAATCCCTAAAGGGATTGTAACTAAATATGAAGATGGTGATGACATCACCAAATGGTTCACAGCTTTTGAGAGGGCTTGTGTAACCAGAAAAGTGAACAGATCTCACTGGGGTGCTCTCCTTTGGGAAATGTTCACAGGAAAGTGTAGGGATAGACTCCTCACACTCTCTGGACAAGATGCAGAATCTTATGACCTCATGAAGGGTACCCTGATTGAGGGCTTTGGATTCTCCACTGAGGAGTATAGGATTAGATTCAGGGGGGCTCAAAAATCCTCGAGCCAGACCTGGGTTGACTTTGTAGACTACTCAGTGAAAACACTAGATGGTTGGATTCAAGGCAGTGGTGTAAGTAATTATGATGGGCTGTACAATTTATTTGTGAAAGAACACCTGTTAAGTAATTGTTTCAATGATAAACTGCATCAGCATCTGGTAGACCTAGGACCAATTTCTCCCCAAGAATTGGGAAAGAAGGCGGACCATTGGGTCAAGACAAGGGTGTCCAAGACTTCAACAGGGGGTGACCAAAAGAAAGGGGTCACAAAGACTCCCCAGGGGAAGGGTGATGAGACAACCAAAACTAAAAATAGTAAAGAGTCTTCTACAGGCCCCCAAAAACCTGCACAGGAGGGTGGGCCCAGAGCCTCTTCACAAAACAATGGGTACAAGGGTAAAAACTTTGATCCCAAAAAGGCCTGGTGTCATAGCTGTAAACAGCATGGACACCAAACTGGAGACAAGGCCTGTCCCAAGAAAGGTTCCACTCCAAACTCCCATCCAGGTAACACTGGTATGGCTAGTCTCCAAGTGGGATCAACAGTGTGCCCAGAGCAAATCAGGGTCCACACTGAAGCTACTCTAGTTTCTGAGGGTGGGGTGGATTTAGCCACACTAGCTGTCTGGCCGCCTAACATGCAAAAATACAGACAGCAACTCTTAATTAATGGGACTAGAATAGAGGGCCTGAGGGATACAGGTGCCAGTGTCACCATGGTGACAGAGAAACTGGTTTCCCCTGGCCAATACCTGACTGGAAAAACTTACACAGTCACCAACGCTGACAATCAGAGAAAAGTACATCCCATGGCAATGGTTACTTTAGAATGGGGAGGGGTCAATGGCCTGAAACAGGTGGTGGTCTCCTCAAATATCCCAGTGGACTGTCTGCTTGGAAATGACCTGGAGTCCTCAGCATGGGCTGGGGTTGAACTAAAAACCCATGCAGCAATGCTGGGTATCCCTGAACTGGTGTGTGTGAAAACAAGAGCACAATGCAAGGCGCAGGGTGAACAAGTAGAGCTGGAGTCTGGAAGAAAGGCCCAGCCTACCAAGAGAACAGGAAAGTCAGTTGGGAAACCAACTACAACACAGCAAAAAAAAGGGAACCTCTCTTCTCAGGAAGAAGTTCTGCCCTCTGAGGGAACTGAGCCTTTGGAGCTTGAACCTTATCAGGTTGAGCTCTTAGGCCCAGGGGGACCCTCAAGGGAGGAGCTGTGTAAGGGACAAGAAACCTGTCCCTCTCTTGAAGGCCTTAGGCAGCAAGCTGCTGAAGAGTCCAAAGGCAAGAAAAATGGAACGCATAGGGTCTATTGGGAAGATGGACTCCTGTACACTGAGGCCAGAGACCCCAAACCTGGTGCCACTAGGAGAGTGGTAGTGCCTCAGCTGTTCAGGAAGTTCATCCTAACATTGGCCCATGACATTCCCCTTGCTGGACATGTGGGACAAACCAAGACGTGGGAGAGGTTAGTCAAACACTTCTACTGGCCCAATATGTCCAACATGGTTAAGGAGTTTTGCCTCTCCTGCCCCACCTGTCAAGCCAGTGGTAAGACAGGTGGGCATCCAAAGGCCCCCCTCATTCCACTTCCAGTGGTGGGGGTTCCCTTTGAAAGAGTGGGTGTGGACATAGTTGGTCCACTAGAACCTCCCACAGCCTCAGGAAATATGTATATCCTGGTAGTAGTGGATCATGCTACCAGGTATCCTGAAGCTATTCCCCTTAGGTCGACTACTGCCCCTGCAGTAGCCAAGGCCCTCATTGGTATCTTTACCAGAGTGGGTTTCCCTAAGGAGGTGGTGTCTGACAGAGGTACCAACTTCATGTCAGCATACCTAAAGCACATGTGGAATGAGTGTGGGGTGACTTATAAATTCACTACACCATACCATCCACAAACTAATGGCTTAGTTGAGAGATTCAACAAGACATTAAAGGGCATGATCATGGGCTCCCAGAAAAACTCAAAAGGAGATGGGATGTCCTCTTGCCATGTCTGCTTTTCGCTTACAGAGAGGTGCCACAGAAGGGAGTCGGATTCTCACCCTTTGAACTTCTGTTTGGTCATCCTGTAAGAGGACCACTTGCTCTTGTTAAAGAAGGCTGGGAGAGACCTCTCTATGAGCCTAAGCAAGACATAGTGGACTATGTACTTGGCCTTCGCTCTAGAATGGCAGAGTACATGGAAAAGGCAACCAAAAACCTTGAGGCCAGCCAACAGCTCCAGAAGTTTTGGTATGACCAAAAGGCTGCACTGGTGGAGTTCCAACCAGGGCAGAAAGTCTGGGTTCTGGAGCCTGTGGCTCCCAGGGCACTCCAGGACAAATGGAGTGGCCCTTACCCAGTACTAGAAAGGAAGAGTCAGGTCACCTACCTGGTGGACCTGGGCACAAGCAGGAGCCCCAAGAGGGTGATCCATGTGAACCGCTTTAAGCTCTTCCATGACAGGGCTGATGTCAATCTGTTGATGGTAACAGATGAGGATCAGGAGGCAGAGAGTGAACCTCTCCCTGATCTTCTATCATCAGACCCAAAAGATGGCACAGTAGATGGAGTGATCTACTCAGACACCCTCTCTGGCCAACAGCAAGCTGATTGTAGGAGAGTCCTACAACAGTTTCCTGAACTCTTCTCCTTAACCCCTGGTCAGACACACCTGTGTACCCATGATGTGGACACAGGAGACAGCATGCCTGTCAAGAACAAAATCTTTAGACAGTCTGACCATGTTAAGGAAAGCATCAAGGTGGAAGTCCACAAGATGCTGGGATTGGGAGTAATTGAGCGCTCTGACAGCCCCTGGGCTAGCCCAGTGGTCTTAGTCCCCAAACCTCACACCAAAGATGGAAAGAAAGAGATGAGGTTTTGTGTGGACTACAGAGGGCTCAATTCTGTCACCAAGACAGATGCTTATCCAATTCCAAGAGCTGATGAGCTCATAGACAAATTAGGTGCTGCCAAATTCTTAAGTACCTTTGACTTGACAGCAGGGTACTGGCAAATAAAAATGGCACCTGGAGCAAAAGAGAAAACAGCATTCTCCACACCTGATGGGCATTATCAGTTTACTGTTATGCCCTTTGGTTTAAAGAATGCCCCTGCCACCTTCCAAAGGTTGGTGAATCAAGTCCTTGCTGGCTTGGAGTCCTTTAGCACAGCTTATCTTGATGATATTGCTGTATTTAGCTCCACCTGGCAGGATCACCTGGTCCACCTGAAGAAGGTTTTGAAGGCTCTGCAATCTGCAGGCCTCTCTATCAAGGCATCCAAATGCCAGATAGGGCAGGGAACTGTGGTTTACTTGGGACACCTTGTAGGTGGAGGCCAAGTTCAGCCACTCCAACCCAAGATCCAGACTATTCTGGACTGGGTAGCTCCAAAAACCCAGACTCAAGTCAGGGCATTCCTTGGCTTGACTGGGTATTACAGGAGGTTTGTGAAGGGATATGGATCCATTGTGACAGCCCTCACTGAACTCACCTCCAAGAAAATGCCCAAGAAAGTGAACTGGACTGTGGAATGCCAACAGGCCTTTGACACCCTGAAACAAGCAATGTGCTCAGCACCAGTTCTCAAAGCTCCAGATTATTCTAAGCAGTTCATTGTGCAGACTGATGCCTCTGAACATGGGATAGGGGCAGTTTTGTCCCAAACAAATGATGATGGCCTTGACCAGCCTGTTGCTTTCATTAGCAGGAGGTTACTCCCCAGGGAGCAGCGTTGGAGTGCCATTGAGAGGGAGGCCTTTGCTGTGGTTTGGTCCCTGAAGAAGCTGAGACCATACCTCTTTGGGACTCACTTCCTAGTTCAAACTGACCACAGACCTCTCAAATGGCTGATGCAAATGAAAGGTGAAAATCCTAAACTGTTGAGGTGGTCCATCTCCCTACAGGGAATGGACTTTATAGTGGAACACAGACCTGGGACTGCCCATGCCAATGCAGATGGCCTTTCCAGGTTCTTCCACTTAGAAAATGAAGACTCTCTTGGGAAAGGTTAGTCTCATCCTCTTTCGTTTGGGGGGGGGTTGTGTAAGGAAATGCCTCCTTGGCATGGTTGCCCCCTGACTTTTTGCCTTTGCTGATGCTATGTTTACAATTGAAAGTGTGCTGAGGCCTGCTAACCATGCCCCAGCACCAGTGTTCTTTCCCTAACCTGTACTTTTGTATCCACAATTGGCAGACCCTGGCATCCAGATAAGTCCCTTGTAACTGGTACTTCTAGTACCAAGGGCCCTGATGCCAAGGAAGGTCTCTAAGGGCTGCAGCATGTCTTATGCCACCCTGGAGACCTCTCACTCAGCACAGACACACTGCTTGCCAGCTTGTGTGTGCTAGTGAGGACAAAACGAGTAAGTCGACATGGCACTCCCCTCAGGGTGCCATGCCAGCCTCTCACTGCCTATGCAGTATAGGTAAGACACCCCTCTAGCAGGCCTTACAGCCCTAAGGCAGGGTGCACTATACCATAGGTGAGGGTACCAGTGCATGAGCATGGTACCCCTACAGTGTCTAAACAAAACCTTAGACATTGTAAGTGCAGGGTAGCCATAAGAGTATATGGTCTGGGAGTTTGTCAAACACGAACTCCACAGCACCATAATGGCTACACTGAAAACTGGGAAGTTTGGTATCAAACTTCTCAGCACAATAAATGCACACTGATGCCAGTGTACATTTTATTGTAAAATACACCCCAGAGGGCACCTTAGAGGTGCCCCCTGAAACTTAACCGACTATCTGTGTAGGCTGACTAGTTTTAGCAGCCTGCCACAAACCGAGACATGTTGCTGGCCCCATGGGGAGAGTGCCTTTGTCACTCTGAGGCCAGTAACAAAGCCTGCACTGGGTGGAGATGCTAACACCTCCCCCAGGCAGGAATTGTCACACCTGGCGATGAGCCTCAAAGGCTCACCTCCTTTGTGCCAACCCAGCAGGACACTCCAGCTAGGGGAGTTGCCCGCCCCCTCCGGCCAGGCCCCACTTTTGGCGGCAAGGCCGGAGAAAATAATGAGAAAAACAAGGAGGAGTCACTGGCCAGTCAGGACAGCCCCTAAGGTGTCCTGAGCTGAAGTGACTCTAACTTTTAGAAATCCTCCATCTTGCAGATGGAGGATTCCCCCAATAGGGTTAGGATTGTGACCCCCTCCCCTTGGGAGGGGGCACAAAGAGGGTGTACCCACCCTCAGGGCTAGTAGCCATTGGCTACTAACCCCCCAGACCTAAACACGCCCTTAAATTTAGTATTTAAGGGCTACCCTGAACCCTAGAAAATTAGATTCCTGCAACTACAAGAAGAAGGACTGCCTAGCTGAAAACCCCTGCAGCGGAAGACCAGAAGACGACAACTGCCTTGGCTCCAGAAACTCACCGGCCTGTCTCCTGCCTTCCAAAGATCCTGCTCCAGCGACGCCTTCCAAAGGGACCAGCGACCTCGACATCCTCTGAGGACTGCCCCTGCTTCGAAAAGACAAGAAACTCCCGAGGACAGCGGACCTGCTCCAAGAAAAGCTGCAACTTTGTTTCCAGCAGCTTTAAAGATCCCTGCAAGCTCCCCGCAAGAAGCGTGAGACTTGCAACACTGCACCCGGCGACCCCGACTCGGCTGGTGGTGATCCAACACCTCAGGAGGGACCCCAGGACTACTCTAAGACTGTGAGTACAAAAACCTGTCCCCCCTGAGCCCCCACAGCGCCGCCTGCAGAGGGAATCCCGAGGCTTCCCCTGACCGCGACTCTTTGAATCCTAAGTCCCGACACCTGGGAGAGACCCTGCACCCGCAGCCCCCAGGACCTGAAGGACCGGACTTTCACTGGAGGAGTGACCCCCAGGAGTCCCTCTCCCTTGATCAAGTGGAGGTTTCCCCGAGGAACCCCCCCCTTGCCTGCCTGCAGCGCTGAAGAGATCCCGAGATCTCTCATAGACTAACATTGCGAACCCGACGCTTGTTTCTACACTGCACCCGGCCGCCCCCGCGCCGCTGAGGGTGAAATTTCTGTGTGGGCTTGTGTCCCCCCCCGGTGCCCTACAAAACCCCCCTGGTCTGCCCTCCGAAGACGCGGGTACTTACCTGCAAGCAGACCGGAACCGGGGCACCCCCTTCTCTCCATTCTAGCCTATGTGTTTTGGGCACCACTTTGAACTCTGCACCTGACCGGCCCTGAGCTGCTGGTGTGGTGACTTTGGGGTTGCTCTGAACCCCCAACGGTGGGCTACCTTGGACCAAGAACTAAGCCCTGTAAGTGTCTTACTTACCTGGTTAACCTAACAAATACTTACCTCCCCTAGGAACTGTGAAAATTGCAGTGTCCACTTTTAAAACAGCTATTTGTGAATAACTTGAAAAGTATACATGCAATTTTGATGATTTGAAGTTCCTAAAGTACTTACCTGCAATACCTTTCGAATGAGATATTACATGTAGAATTTGAACCTGTGGTTCTTAAAATAAACTAAGAAAAGATATTTTTCTATATAAAAACCTATTGGCTGGATTTGTCTCTGAGTGTGTGTACCTCATTTATTGTCTATGTGTATGTACAACAAATGCTTAACACTACTCCTTGGATAAGCCTACTGCTCGACCACACTACCACAAAATAGAGCATTAGTATTATCTATTTTTACCACTATTTTACCTCTAAGGGGAACCCTTGGACTCTGTGCATGCTATTCCTTACTTTGAAATAGCACATACAGAGCCAACTTCCTACAGTACCCCACCCCAGAGCCCAGGAAAACTAGAGTAAAGTACAGCAGGCTTCCTCAGAAAACATTAGAAGTTGTGATAAAGAATAATGCAAAAACTAAGCAAGACTCCAAGACACCAGCAATGGATTCCTAGACCTGAAGACCTGCGGAGAGAGGAGACCAAGTCCAAGAACAGCTGAAGAGTCCAGGAAGAACAGGAGCCCCTGCTAACCCGGATGAAGGTGCAAAAGTGAAACCTCTGGTTGGAAGAAAAAGTCAGAGATGCACCAAAGAAGACAGCTACAGGTTCCTTCTTGGTACAAGAGATGTCCACGTCGAGTAGATGAATGCAGGCTGGTGTTCATCATTGGATTCAGGGCCCAGGAGGGACCTGGAGGTCTCAACTCAGACTGAGGAGACAGAGGGAGTTCTCAGCACTTTGAAGAGCCCTCAGAAGACCAGACACCACCCACAGGAGTCCCAGGACACAGGGACAAAGAAGTTGCAAATTGCAGTTGTCGCAGCACTACACAATGGGATCCCATGCCTCCGGAGAACAACTCAAGGAGCTCAGCGTCACAGGATAGAGTGCTGGGGACCTGGGCTAGGCTGTGCACAAAGGATTCCTTGGAGAAGTATGCACTGAAGCCGTAGGAGCAGCAAAAACGTGATGCATAGGGGTACTGTCTGGCAAGCTCGTACCTCCACCAAATTTGGACAGTTGGACCTTTGTACAGACAGGGTCGCTTTGGTCCACCACCTGTGTTCCAGGACCCATGCTTGTTGCCAATGGAGGGGACACAGAGTACCAGCTCTCACTGCGGAGAGGTGCGTGCTGAAGCAGGGAAGTGACTCTGTCACTCCAAAGGAGATTTCTTCGGTCCTTCTGGTGCAGGATGAAGACAGGTAGTCCTCAGAGCATGCATGACCTGGAAACTGTTGCAGTTGCTGGCAGGAGCTGGAGTTACAGAGTTGCAGTAGCCATCTTGGATACTTTGTTGTAAGTTGTAGAGTTCTTGGAGCAGTTTTGCAGTTGATCAGACAGTAGAAGGTGAAGCACCAGATGCAGAGGAGTCCTGCTGGAGTCTTTCAATCCCAGAGAGACCCTAAAAAGCCCTGAGAGGGGGATTGGTCACCTAACCAGGTAAGCACCTATCAGGAAGGGTCTCTGATGTCACCTGCTGGCACTGCCCACTCAGATAATCCCAGAGGTCCCTGACCATCCTGAAAACAAGAAGGCAGAACCCAGGGACAATTGGAGGAGCACTAGGCACCACCCTTGGGGTGGTGATGGACAGGGGAGTGGGCACTCCCCTTTCCTTTGTCCAGTTTTGCACCAGAGCAGGGACTGGGGGTCCCTGAACCGGTGTAGCCTGGATTATGCAGGGAGGGCACCATCTGCGCCCTTCAAAGCATTTCCAGAGGCTCTGGGAGGATACCTCTTGCATGGCTGTAACACCTATTTCCAAAGGGAGAGGATGTAACACCCCTCTCCTAAAGGAAATGCATTATTTTGCCTTCCTGGGATTAAGCTGCTCAAGCCCCAGGAGGGCAGAAGCCTGTCTGTGAGGTGGCAGCAGTTGTGGCTGCAGTGAAAACCTCAGAAGACTGGTTTGGCAGTACTGGGGGTCCATGGAGGAGCCCCCAGTGTGCATGGGATTGTGCAACCAATAGTGGAATCAGTATTGGGGTACAAATCCCAGTTGTTAGACACCTTACATGGCCATATTCTGAGTAACCATTGTGAAGCTGCATAAATGTATTGACCTACATGCAGTGCACTCTTATAATGGTGTCTCCACACTCACAAAGTCAGGGAAAATGGGCCTGGATGATGTGGGGGCACCTGTGCTAGGGCAGGGGTACCCTCACACACAGGTACTATGCACCTAGCCTTCAGGGTCTGAAGGCTAGACATATAGGTGACTTATAAGTGACCTGGTGCAGTGAAAATGGCTGTGAAATGGTGCTTACACTATTTCACTCAAGCTGCAATGGCAGTCCTGAAGAAGTGTTTGTATGAGCTCTGTATGGGTGGCAAAAGAAATGCTGCAGCCCATAAGGATTTCCTGGAACCGCAATGCCCTGGGTTCCTAGGTACCATATACTAGACACTTATAAGGGGGGTCCAGTATACCAATTTGGAGTGGAATACTGGGTTACCGGTATGTGAGTACGAATTTGGAATCGGAGAGAGCATAAGCACTGGAGTTCTGGTTAGCAGAAATAGCTGTATAAACAGTTTGAAAACAGTGCAAATAGTGAAAATCACAATAGTTAGAAATGGGCCTGGGGAAGCACAAACCATATGCTAAGAAAGAGGAATATGAAAGTTGGTTTCCCACCTAGCAAGTGTAGTGTGTAAAGGGGTGCTGGGAGTATTAGAAATCACCAAAGGTAAGTAGTGGAATCCACTCCAGAGCCCAGGAAACCAGGAGTAAATCACAACACGAGAAAGAAGATTATGCTAGAACCAGAAGAGACTGCAAGACACCAAAGATGGATTCCTGGACCTGAAGACCTGTGGAAGGAGGGAACCAGGTCCAAGAAGCACTGAAGAGTCCAGGGAGAACAGGAGCTCCGGCTAAACTGGATGAAGGTGCAAAAAGAGGAACCACTGGTGAGGAACAACAGTCAGTATTGCACCCAAGAAGACAGATGGGGGTTCCTGGTTGGTGCAGAGGATGTCCAACGCCGGATGGATGAATGCAGTCTGATTTGCATCGCTTGATTCCACCAACAAGCTTTGGCACACGCAAAACACATGATTAGCGGAAAATGGTGCTGCCTGGGACCAGGAGGGAGCACGTTGACTCTACCCAGGAGAGGGAGTCAGAGGGGGCTCTCAGAACTCGTAGAGCCCTCAGAAGACCAGGCTGCCTGCACAGAAGTCCCACAGCATGGAGACAAAGAAGGTGCAAAAGGAGGCCCATGCAGCATTACACAAAGGGATCCCACACCGCAGGAGAACCACTCAGGAAGCTGTGCGTTGCAGGATAGAGTGCTGGGGGCTGGAGCAGCAAGGTGCACAGAGAACTTCCTGGAAGGATGCCAACGAGCCTTGGCAACTGCAAAACATGCAGTGCACGGGGGTACTGTCACTCTCTTGCGTGGGGAGGCAAGCTCTTACCTCCACCACAATTGGACAGTTTGACGTCAGGACCGTCGGGACCACTTCAGTCCACAACCCGTGTTGCTGGATCCATGCACTTCTTCAGGAGAGGGGACCCAAGCCACCGGCTGTCGCTGCAGAGGAGTGCCTTCACTTCAAGGGAGGTTCCTTCATTCTTCTGGTGCAGGCTGAAGACAGGCAGTCCTCAGAGAATGTACGACCTGGAAACTGTTGTAGTTGCTGCAAGGAGCTAAAGATACAATGTTGCAGAAGTCACATTTCTGCTTCTCTGTTACAGTCTGTAGGGTTCCTGGTGGATCCAGATGCAGTTTCTTCGGTAAGATGGTGAAGTAAACGATGCAGAGGATTCCTGCTGGAGTCTTGCAATACGAATCTGAAGAACCACCCAAGAGAGAGACCCCTAAATAGCTCTGAAAGGGGGATTGGTCAGCTACACAGGTAAGCACCTATCAGGGGAGGGCTCTGATATCAGGTGCTGGCACTGGCCCCTCAGATGCTCTCAGAGTTCCCTACCAATGTGGAATCCAAGATGGCAAAACCCTGGGTTCCTCTGGAGGAGTTTTGAGTACCACCCCTGGAGAGGTGATGGACAGGGGAGTGGTCATTCCTCTTCCCTTTGTCCAGTTTCATGCCGGAGCAGGGACTAGGGGTCCCTGAACCGGTGTAGACTGGATTATGCAAGGAGGGCACCATCTGTGCCCTTCAAAGCATTTTCAGAGGCTCTGGGAGGCTACCCTTCCCATGCCTTTAACACCTATTTCCAAAGGGACAGGATGTAACATCCCTCTCCCAAAGGAAATCCTGTTTTATGCCTTCCTGGGATTGAGCTGCTTTAGCAACAGGAGGGCAGAAACCTGTCTGTGAGGTGACAGCAGCTGGGACTGCTTGGAAAACCTCAGAAGGCTGTAATGGCAGCACTGGGGGTCCTCTAAGGAGCCCCCAGAGTGCATGGAATCATACAACCAATGCTTGGAAAAGCCTTGGGGTATGATTCCAACATGTTTGATACCAAACATGGCCATATTCGGAGTTACCATTGTGAAGCTGGACATAGGTAGTGAAATGGCATCCCTGCAATCACGAAGTCCAGGAAAATGGTCCTGGATGTCGTGAGGGTACCTCTTCTAGTGCGGGGGTGCCCTCACACACAGGTACTCTGCACCTGCCTTCGAGGCTGGAAGTCCTGCCATAGGGGTGACTTATACAGAACTTGGTGCAGTGTAAATGGCAGTGAAAGAGTGCATGCACCATTTCACACAGTTTGCAATGGCAGTCCTGTGGAAGCCTTTGCATGAGCTCCGTATGGGTTGCAAAAGAAACGCTGCAGCCCATAGGGATCCCTGGAACCCTAATGGTCTGTTTACCTACGTACCATATACTAGGGACTTATAAGAGGGGACAAGTATGCCAATTTAGGGTGAAATACTGGGTTACCAGTATTCAGTGACACAATTTTAAGGAGAGAGAGCATAATAACTGGGGTTCTGGTTAGCAGGATCCCAGTGAACACAGTCAAACACACTGACATCAGGCAGAAAATTGGGGTAACATGCCAAAAAGACGGTACTTTTCTACACTCACTGTTGTCTGTTATGTGAAGGGGGGCATCATACATGTGACATAGCATACATTTTCCTTTGGGTGCCATCACAGATCAATACTTTCCCTTGGTAAGTAGTGAATGTCCAGTGACATGATTTTGGTGACATCACTGATGCCACCATTTATTGTGCCTACATGTTAGCATGTGTACCTTTCACTTTTGCCATATCATTTTTCACTGCTGTTTCATGCATGGTCTAACTGTCTTCATGGGATGATGTCTGATTCCCTCACATATGTAAGCATATCAACATGTGTTTTTAATTGGACATATGTGATGGGGATACAGTTCATGTGGCACCACAGACAGGCGTGTGTCATAATTGATTGGTGGCTCACACATACCCTCACCTGCCATTCCATGTAATTTAGCATGTACAATTCAGAAGCAACTGAGGACATGACAGGTAGGACTACAGTTTATACTCTCAATGTGCATTTCCACGCCATTGATGTAGAATCATTTAGCAAAGTGCTTAGCACATGTTAAGTGGTGCAGGTTGATTGCCTAACTGTTGACTTGCATCAGGATTGAATTGAAGTAAATGTGGGAATCATATGTTGTGTACAACCATTTATTCAAGGGAATCTGTGTTTGCATGACAAAAAGAGACAGTGATGTCCCTTTCCATTGATCTATATGTTAAGGGTATTCTAGCGGTACTTGAGAAGCCCTGGGCCTTTACAACATTTGAAGGACTATTGGCTATTAGTTATGCAATCTGCTTAGGGTATTCTCAAGAGTACCACTCAAGAGACGTGATTTCCCTGGGGCTAGCTGAATCATTGTGGTGAGGATTTTTGCAAACATATCTCCCTGACATTTTGCCTAATATTTCTCCAGTGTACATTTCTCTGCAAGTTGTGTTATCTGAGCAAAATTAGTACAACCTCCATCAGTCTATTTAGACAATGTGCAAATAGTGAAATGACCATTGGAGATTTTTTCCAGTGTGACATAGGTGTTTCCACGTCACCTTCTTCTAACTACTGTACTTCTTTCAGCAGCATGGCTGGATTATTTGGCCATCATTTCATCATGATGTGGTATTGGCTATATGAAGATTAGCTGAATGCTTGGCTTTGCGTGGTATTGGTGAGACTGAATTTGACATTGCCACAGTATTTTGTGACAACAGGTTACTGAGAGATGCTACTTAAGGCAAATCATTCAAGGTGATAAGGTCCTCTACTATTGTGATTGCACAACTTCACCCATGCAATTGGAGTTGTCTATGATTCTGAATTATCTGTGGGCAACTGTTCACAGTTCATGTAACATGCATGCATATGGTGTTGCAAATGTTGGACCCACTTTGATGGAGCTTGTTGCTGGGGTCTACTGTATGTTATGGTAATGTTTGCTAATCACAGCTGCTGTTCAAGTGTTTTCAGCACATGTAGCGACCCTATTTGTCTTTGTAATTTTAGCATTAGCACAGGCAAGTGGAGGAGACAGGTCCAAACCAAGTGGGGAAGCAGTTGGCCACAGTACTTCCAGTCATGAGACATGCGACACAGAGGCACCCAATCTTCCGAAGGGTGAGGAGAATGCCACTGAGGATACAAGATCCACATCATTACCTTCAGATTCTTCTTCCAGTTGACACTCCTTAGTGGTGGCGGACCCACCAGGACCTGATGCTGGTCTATCCTTGTCCGCCATCCCCAGTTCCATCTCCACCCTCTCTGTTGCTTCCCACCCAGTTGGCTGTGCCCACTCACCCAAGAGGGTGGGTGTATCCTTCGCCCCAGGCACCTCATCCCCTATCCTGTTACCCCTGCTGCCCTGACTGAGGAGGCTAGTGACCTCCTGAGGGGTATCCTTGTGTGTCAGACTGCCATTCTGAATGCCATCCAGGTGCAGGGCAGCCAGCTCCAGCAGGTGGTTGCATATCTGGAAGACATTCATAGTGCCATGTCTTGCCTACAAAGATCTTTTCAGGCTTTGGCCTCCTCATTGACAGCAGCCTTCCACCCCACAGCCCTACCACCTCCCTCTTCCCCATCCAACTGCTTTATTCCCCTACCTTTCCCAAGAACATAGGAACATCTGCAAACACCCACCTCAATACACACAATCACAACATATAACCAAAAGCACCACAAGACACACTAGCATGCAAGCACTCAACAGTCACTCACATACACCACCCACCCACCATTCCTACAGACACCAGCTCCACCTTTCCACACACCACAGCCTCCATACCCACAGACAACACACCAACACCCACAGACTCACACACTATATTCAACATACCCACAAACATCACCCCAACATCCAAAGACCCATACACCACAGATACTATACCCAGAGAAATTACCTTAACACTCACAGACACAGATACCAAACCCACCATACTCCCAGATACCAGCGCAACACCCACTGACCCACACAACACAGACACCATAACCCCAGGCACATCCCCAACATCCACAGACACAGCCACCACACACCCCATATCCCCAGATTCCACCACTATGCCTACAGACAGAGCCACCACACACACCATACTCCCAGATATCCCCCAAAACTGACAAACACAGCCACCCCTACCACACTACCCACCACCTCCACCTCACAGACCCCCAAGAAAGACAAATGCCCCACACACACACATGTAACAGACACCACCCAAACCCAAAAGTTGTGAAGAAAAGGGGGGAAACTTATAGGGATAGGCGCTAACAGAACATCAACAAAACATTTCTTTAACAATAGATAGTAAATACGGTGCTCCCGAATGGAGGGTCCTCCCAGCACCTCCAGTGTTTCTCCAATAGGAAAAAACAAACTGATTCAAAAAGCCAGGGCACTCGTATGAAATAGGAGAAGAGTCTGTGCAGTTAGGTTCTTGGTCTTCGGAGAATCAATATATAATCCAAACAGAGTTAAAGTTCAGTGTCATTATTCTTGTGCGAGGTTTTCATACATGTTCATCACATCAGAAAGATTCCATATGTGGTCATCACAACAACATCCAACAGCCAACACGTGTTTTGTCTCCGAGAAATTAATCTCATTGACTTCCTCAGGGCTGTAAGAAACATAATAATGAGCTTGGTCATAATCTGTAGTTATACATGATTATGGAAAATTAATACCTGGCACTAAAATCATGGCCAAGTTCTTCACCAGTACCACATGAGTGTCTAAAATCATCAAGTGACATTACCAAACGGAGCCACAGAGAAAAAATTGTGATTACAGTCTACCACAAGTGATAAACGTATTATTATAAATATCACCCAAAGTTTGATGTGCACGTGAAACAAAGTAGAAATTGAGAATTAGAAATAGGGATAAAGACTCCCACTAGATATGTGGCGATGAGAAACGGAAACTAAGGTTGAGAAATATACTCTTAATGACAGGGTGTCATTAGGAAAAAAGGAAACAGAAAGGCTTCATAACACCTAGGAAATTGGTGAGTGAGTGTGCTAAATTAAGCATTCGCAAGTGTGTCTGAATAAAGAAAAACGTACCAAAGTATAAGTAAGATGTTAACATGAATAAATGGCTTATCCTAATCAAGTAAAACTCTTCAAGATAATGTATGATCTGAAATAAAATGATTGTAAGTCATTAGGAGGAAGATAATGAGTAAGCTGAATTTAAAAGGAACTAACAAAAGGACTATCACGTACCAATAGAGAAAGAGTAGTGGGAATCACTTGATGGGGGCAAAACACTATTATCCCTGAGTCTTCGTGAGGGAGTACTCATAAGTCATCACGTATGGATCCAAAATCTTTTACGGTGCGATCTAGAAGAGAAGATCGCTATACTAAGGAAGTAGTGACAAGCATAAGCAATATGGCATAATTCTAAAAGTAAAAGGTCACGTACCTATAAACAAAACAGTTCTTTTGGGTAAATTCTTGTGTTGGGGGCGCTGTGTCTTGCTCCCCGATAATTGATCTGGCGTGTATGTGGAGAAAAAGGACGTGTAAGCCCTCCGTCTCATCTAAAACCGATGTAACAAAGATTATAATCATTTGTTGCTTATAAGTTGAGCAACCAGACTCAGCCCCCTCAAAATAAAGTGCAAAATACATAAGTTAACATTAATGTCACCTACATAGAGGTATAAGGTATAGAAGAGACACAGAGTAAGGTCTCAGGAGTGTGTGTGAAACTCCGCGGCATGACGGGCAGTATGTTTGTTTGGTCCTTCTTTTATTCGATGATGAGAATCATCAGCTGGTCCGAAATAGAAAAAGGACAGAGTGTTGAAAGAAAAAGTGGGTGCCATCTTGGAGTGTGAAAGACACAACCAAAAGACAGTGTCCAACTGGGTGGATGAAATTGCTAAGCATTATCTAATGCGAATAATCTTAGGCGCTTACACAAATTGATAGAAAGACACCGAATAAGGTCTTACACGACACAGAGTAAGGTCTCAGGAGTGTGTATAAAATTCTTCGGCATGACGGGCAGTATGTTTGTTTGGTCCTTCTTTTAATCGATGATGAGAATCATCGGCTGGCCCGAAACAGAAAAAGGACAGAGTGTTAAAAGAAAAAATGGGCGCCATCTTGAAATTGCTATGCATTAATTAATGCGAACAGCCTTAGGCGCTTACAAAATTGATAGAAAGACACCAAATAAGGTGTCACACGACACAGAGTAAGGTCTCAGGAGTGTGTATAAAATTCTTCGGCATGACGGACAGTATGTTTATTTGGTCCTTCTTTTAATTGATGAGGAGAATAATGTAACTTAGAAGTAATTTGTTCGAAGGGTCCCGAGAATAAGAGATGATACAAAATAGTTAAACAAAGTGTAATCAGCCAAGTAATCCTAAGTAGTCATCGTCCTAATTATTTGTTTCACAAGATCATCAAAGATTGGTGATACTTACCAATAAAGTGTGAATTCATATGTAATGTAAATACTGTAATAATAGTAACACTTCACATTTGAACAGAGTTCACCATCTTAGCACCAGAATTAAACTGGGCTCATTCTTCCATATTCGGTAGTGTTTGATACTATGTTGATAGAGTTTGACAGTAATGATTAAATTCATACTTGGACATACAGTGTACAAATTATACGTTATTATAATAGTCAAATTAATCACCTAGGAAGTAATCAATTTCATAATTTGTGTTTAGACCTTCCTCCACTGCTCTTAATTTGAGGATCCAAGTACATTCACGTCTTCTAAGGTGTAATTCTCTATTCCCTTCTCGTGGGTCTTTGGATATATTCTCAAATCCATAAAATTCAAAGCTTTTGGTTAGGCCCTGGGCCGGGCATTGATTGATGTGTATTGCCACAGGATACCGACTGTCATTTTGTCTCACTGCTCAATAGTGTTCGCTCATTCTTATTTTGAGGGATCTGATAGTGCTGCCTACATAGTATTTGCTGCACTTGCAAATGATCATGTAAATTACGTAATTGCTGTTACATATAATAATGTGAGAGGTGATGGGAAATCGAACACCAATCTGATTTTGAAAGG
Organism: Pleurodeles waltl; assembly: GCF_031143425.1. Lineage (NCBI taxonomy): Eukaryota > Metazoa > Chordata > Amphibia > Caudata > Salamandridae > Pleurodeles > Pleurodeles waltl. Next base: position 693,354,953 of record NC_090439.1, read on the forward strand.
TAGAGATCCCCTTTCTTGCCCATCTACACATTTCACATTGCCCACATTTGTAGAATCCCTTATTGCGGCTAGTGAGCCAAATTTCGTGGTGTTGTTTACTAGGGTAGCTAGGACATAATGTATTCTTAAGAGTTCTGCCACGACGGAATGTAAGAAGTGGAGTATCTGAAATAAAACTTCTTAGAGTTGTATTCGCTTGTAATATCGGCCAATGCCTTGTCATATATTTGCGTAGTATTGAGGTGGCTTGTGAATAGTCAGCTACACAACGAATGTTACTATTAAATGTTCTAGATTTTTGTTTGAGAGTGTCACTTCTTGAAATGTTTAAAATCCTATTACGGGCTTGCTTAAGAATACATGGTTTGTGTCCCCGTTGCTTAAATCTGTGCTCCATATCATTGATGCATTCAAAGAAATCAGTGTCCAAGCTACAGTTGCATCTAGCTCGGACCATTTCACCAAACGGAATTGCATCAATCTGATACCTGGGATGTGAGCTCGTTGCATGTAATATTGCATTGCATGCTGTGCTTTTTCTATAAAGACGGCTTTCGATCTTGTTATTGTGGATGAATAATTCAACATCAAGAAACGGAATACTCTTATTACTGTGCTCCCAAGTAAAAGCAATGTTGAGGTCATTGGAGTTAAGGTATTCTATAAAACTGTTGAGTTTGGGTATGTCCCCCGTCCAGATCATAATACAGTCATCAATGTAGTGACCCCAAAATAATATGTCCATGTTCCATGTGTTCCCTTTCGAACTCCAGATCACGTTATGTTCAAAATAACCCATGAAGAGGTTGGCGTAAGCTGGTGAAAATCTGGATCCAATAGCAACTCCATGTTTTTGACGAAACCATTCTTTTTTAAATAGGAAGAAGTTATTGTTCAAAATAATGTCAATCATCTTTAGCAGCATCATGGTGTGGTTATATGGGCTAGCTGATCAGTTATTAAGAAAATGACATACAGCCTGTAGTCCTAAGGTATGTCTGATGCTAGTGTAGAGGGAAGTCACATCCAGGGTAACAAGAGTCATCCCTGGTTCCCAATTGATATCAGTGAGGATACTAAAGATGTGTTTGGTGTCTTTAATGTATGAAGGAATATTTATCACAGAGGTTTGTAAAAAAATATCCACATATTCAGAGATTCTTTCAGTGGGACCACCCATCCCTGACACTATCGGTCTACCTGGGGGATGATGTGGATTTTTGTGAATCTTTGGTAAAGTATACAGGCATGGGTGTCTTGGTCTAAAAACACGTAGGTAAGTGTATTCATCCTCATTAATTAAGTGTTCATCAAAACACTTCCTAAGGAACTTGTTGATTTCATTGGTTAGAGCTGGTATGGGATCTGAAGCTATTTTTTCATAGCAAGTGTCATCTGCTAATTGACCATATATTTCTTGATCATAGTCTTTTGTATTCATAATTACTATATTTCCCCCTTTGTCAGCCTCCTTGATAGTTATATCCTTGTGTGTTTGTAAATGTCTCAAAGCCCTACCTTCTTCAAAATTCAAATTGCTAGATAAGGAACGGCGCCGTTTTCTATTTTTAATTTCAGAAGCATTCAAATCCTGCCAAACTAATTTGTAAAAGGTGTCAATACAATTGTCACTGGCAAGATTAGGTGTCCACTTGGATTTCGACCTCAGACCACTACCCAATGTCTCGACAGGAATATCTAGTTCAGTAAGTATCTGTAGGACTGTAGTGGGATTCTGTTCATAGTCTGTAATTGATAAAAGTGTTGCAGTGTCATGTACTTCTTGAATTGAAAGAGGATGATAATCTTTATTTATGTCCTGAAGCATGTCCCCAGTTCTAGTCTCTGTGACAGGTTGAACAGTATAAAGACAACTGAGAGGTATGGAATTTAGTTTATAAGTGGTTTATTCAGAGTAAGTGGTAAAAATAATGAGTGACGCTAGAGGTGGTTGTTTTCCCACACTTGTGAAGTTGTTCGTCTGTTTTCTTGTCTTCCCCGGCTTGGTGTTGTCTTCTAATCGGTTTCTTCTCTTTCAGGTGGCGTGGTGGTTTGTCCTCTCAGGGGAGTCCAGGATGGTACCGAAAACAGAAGGACAAAACGCCCGGGTAAGTATAGGGTCTTATAAAAATAAAAGGTTTCCTCTCTTTCTAGCATGGACTGGAGACAAAAAAACACAAAACGCAAGGGGGCTTTGTGACCGTGAGGAGGTGGGGAAATCACTGTGCACAAAAAAAACTAATATTGTTGGTGTAAGGGTGTCACACAGGTGTTGGTTGATGTGCCCTTATTACTCCTCCCTTTTCCACCCCTCCTTTATATCCCCTCCCCAGTCCCTTTGTTAGTGGTGCCCCTTTTCGGTGTCCAAAAGGACCGTACCTTGGTTAGCCACGACCCTCCAGGGTCGTGGCTGGCGTTGTAGCAGTCCTTCTGCGGTACTCTCCTTCCAGGGTTTCTCAGCTCGATCCACTCGGGGTCCTTTGGCTTCTCTCATCCTTCTTTCCCGGTAAGTATTCCTCTCGGGTCCTCCTGCTCGCCGGCGGTCTCCTCAGGGTTCCTCTCCTCCGTATCACCAACGGGCTTTTTTTCCTGATGAGGCGCGTCCTCCTTTGTACTCTCGCCGTGCCGGGAAACCATAATGGTTTCCCCGGCAATGGCCGGCCGCCAGCCTCGCTCTCGACGCGTTTCCCCGGCAACGGGGAGATGCAGAAATGACATATCGGCACTGTCTGATACGTCATTGGAGGCGTTTTGTGCCGGGGACACCCGGTCACAGTCTCATTCTGAGTGGAAAAATGTTTCTTGATCTTGAGGCGCCTAATAAACTTGTAAAAATCTATTTTCGTTTTTTTAAAGTCACCAACATTATCAGGGCAAAACCCTAGGCCTTTGCTCAAAAGTGAAAAATCGTGGGGTGTTAGTGGTAAATCTGATAAATTCTTGACGCTGATCATATCCTTGGTCACATTTTCTGAGACTACTTGTTTCGTGATCTGGTCTGCATCCCTTTTCTTGTTTGTAAGCTTCCCTCCTCTCCTGCCCCTCCTTGTTTTACAGGTATTTCTTTCCGTCGGTTTGTCTCCCACTGTCCCTGTCTGATCCTCTGAACCTCTGCTAAAAAAGAAGGGGTTCCGTGTTGCAATGTTAAATATTGTCTTGTTATGTTACTACTAGTAGTTGATTCATTACTACTCACTGAAGTGACACTAAGTGAAGATTGTGAGCCCATCTCCTCTGTTCGTATTTGTTCCCCTCTTTTGATTAAATGGTCGTATTTTTGGGAAAAGGTGAATACTCTACCATTTTTATAGTCAATTTAATCTCGTTTGAGTTTACGAGCTTTCCTTTGTGAAACCTCATTCTGGTGTTGGTTGATAATTTCATTTAGAATTGCATAGTTTTTTGTAGTTGCTGCTTCTAAATTCAGACTATGAATTTCTGCCTCTAGGGTGGCAATTTCTGCCTGTAAGTTTTATACCTTTCTGTCTGCATTTTCTATCAAAATTTTTATCAGTTTGAATGAGCTGGAAATTAGGGCCAGATGTAGGAATCCGTTTGCATGGTGCAAACTGCGAAAACCGCAGTTTGCGCCATGCAAACAGCCTAATGCGATGCTCATTCACAAATTGCGAGTCGGTACTGACTCGCAATTTGTGAATGCGACTCGCAAATAGGAAGGGGTGTTCTCTTCCTATTTGGGACTCGCATCGCAATTCGCAGTTACCACCAGTGTCACACTGGTGGTAACTCATTCGCAAAAGGGAAGGGGTCCCCATGGGACCCCTTCCCCTTTGTGAATGTGGGCATAAAGGTTTTTTCAGAGCAGACAGTGGACCAATGGACCACTGCCTACACTGAAAAAACTAAACCAAATGGTTTCGTAATTATTTTCATTTTGCAACTCGTTTTCCTTTAAGGAAAACGGGCTGCAAAATGAAAAAAAAAAACTGCTTTATTTAAAAAGCAGTCACAGACATGGAGGTCTGCTGACTTCAGCAGGCCACCATCCCTGTGAGTGCAGGGAATCGCTATGGGGTCGCAAAATGCGACCCACCTCATTAATATTAATGAGGTGGGTCTTTGCGACCCCATAGCGATTTGCAGAAGGTATCTGAGACACCATTCTGCATCCGATTTTGCGACTTGCAAATTGCGAGTCGCTCAGACTCGCAATTTGCAAGTCGCAAAATCGGATTTTGCTACATCTGGCCCTTAGTTCTTGTTCCCAGCAATCCAAAAGATCTTGTTCTAAATCGTCAAAAGTAGGAAAGATATGTGATCTCAGCCCTCTTGGTATTCTTTTTAGTTTGATATATTGTTTGAGTGTGGCTCTGTCCCACCATCTGGAAACCACCTGTTTTTTTAACTTTTCTAATTTAATGAATTTATCTCTTAGACCTATTGTGACCTTATGGGCGCTAACTACATTACTTCGAGGTAGGTTACCAGTTGATTCTAGGTTACTAAAGAGATCAGCTGCTAATCTCTCTCGATCCATGATGTAATTAGTAAGTAAGAAAAACAACTTTAAGGTATTAATCGGTGTCTGGAGCAGCCTGCCTATATACAGAAACTCAAAAGTTGTGAAGAAAAGGGGGGAAAATTATAGGTATAGGCGCTAACAGAATATCACCAAAACATTTCTTTAACAATAGATAGTAAATACGGTGCTCCCGAACGGAGGGTCCTCCCAGCACCTCCAGTGTTTCTTCAATAGGAAAAAACAAACTGATTCAAAAAGCCAGGGCGCTCGTATGAAATAAGATAAGAGTCTGTGCAGTTAGGTTCTGTATGAAAACCTCGCACAAGAATAAAGACACTGAACTTTAACTCTGTTTGGATTATATATTGATTCTCCGAAGACCAAGAACCTAACTGCACAGACTCTTATCTTATTTCATACGAGTGCCCTGGCTTTTTGAATCACCACCCAAACCCAAGCATACATCAGACATGCACATACCAGCAGCAACACCCACGACTGACACAACCAGTTCCTTAACCTCCAACTCCTAATTCCTTCTGAAGGTCCTACCTGTTTTCCCATAGAAACTTTCCTTTTTGCCCTTGTCCTTACCCTTGACCACCCCTCCCAAAACCAAAAGGGCCCCATCCACATCCTGACCATCCACTCTACATCCTAGTCCTCCACTGTCACACCTGATCCCCCTGAAACGAGCCATATCCCCCCACCACGAAGAGAAGAAGTCCACCCCTCTAAAAGTTAAGCCCACTCCTCCCAAAGATAAGTCCCCTCTACCAATGTGAAGGCCACCCCTCCCAAACCCACCCATCCCAAATCCGACCCCACCCAGCCAAGGATGATCCCTGAGGTGCCTGCAAGCCCTCTGTGGAGTTTCTTTGGCAGTGATCAGAGTCAAGCTGGTGCACAGCAATGTGCAGAGACTTTCTAATGGACTGGCCAATGGACTTTAATTCTCATTCCTCTTGATTTAATACGCCAAAGGTGTTTTTTGGGGTACACATTTGTCCTGACATTACTTTTATACCTTTTAGCTGTTCTTGAGTAATTTGTGATGTATGCCTATAGTTGTGAATGATTCACCCTGATTGATGTTTCATTTGCTGTGGTTGGCAAGATCTCACTTGGGGGCAGTGCTAGTGTCAACCAGGACAAGGGTAGATTTTCACTAAATGGATCTGTGAGTGGTAATCCAATTAGGGTGTAATTGCATTGTGTTTTGTTTGATATGGTAAGTATTTCATCTTGGCTTGGCTAATGTCAACATGTATTGTATTAGATTTGTTCCCTTGATGTAGATTGGACATTCGTATTATGTGTGCAAGGTAGAGTTTTGTTTGTTCACACACCGAGGGTGTACAATTGTGCTACTTTCCTATACATTTAACTGACCATGTGTCCATTTTCATGTATGCAGGGTCAAGCTACTTCATCTACATATGTGACCCCTGTTGTTGTTTTTTTTTGCTTTTTTTATTTGCTCTTCTACATTTGGCACATTGGCTTAGCACTTGGTTCTGCAATTAGGTGTCCATCTGATACATGAGGGCCTGGTTCCTGTGCAAATACTGTTTTATGGGCATGTGAAAAGTGACATGTGCCCCAGTATTGTTTACATTGTGAGCTTTGGATAATTTCCTCCCACAATATTGTGCATCCCATTTACCTTACATCCTGTTGCAATGTGGGTGATATGTGTGGGTCCGTTACAGGGATTTTGCAAAGAAGGGGTGTTTGGGTTAATTGACACAACCATATATATGTGTCTTCAATATGCTGACAATACATGGCAAGTGTGCAATGTGAGTATGTCAGTTCAAATAGTAGGATGTGATATTGATGTGGTTTTGTTGTTGTGTGACACAATGTAATGTACACTTCACTGTCTCTTAAACTAGGATGTGTGACATTGCAGTGTCAGTGACCTACTCAAAGGGGGTGTCCTGTTGCTGTGATTGGGTCATACTCTGTGTTCAACTCCGACCAGGGACAAACAAAATATTACTAGGTTCACCGAGCAGAGCCCACATAACAGGACGACAGTGGTGCGTCAATTTGCTGTTGAGTTTGGCGACATGGGTAGATGTTTTGTCATACTGTTGGTTGCATCCATGGTGGTGTTGCTTTTGGGCTCTATCTATCAGCAGAACATGACAGATTGGCTCCATGGCAGCATGGGATGTACGACGCTGCCTACAGGTGAGATCTACCCTTTTATGCCTCTGTTTATGCCAGCTGGGACGTGGTTGTTGGACTGCTGCAGTCACATCGACGGAACGCTACATCATAAGCTATGTGGTGGAAACAGTGGCTCTGCTGCCTCACTGGCCTGTTTCGCGCCTGCGGCGGTCTGCGCTATCCGGTGGTGCCGGTGGGACTATGGTGGTCTTTGGTCTATGGAACCGCATGCATTATAATACAGTGGTCCGACTGCTAATCCAACAGCAGTTGGACTGCCGCCATGGTGGTCCACAGACCTCCAAACTCATAATCAGGCCCTAAGTTTTGATCTACCTGCTGTGGTCATTAGGAACATGATCAAGTGTAGTAAAGTGGCAGTGAGAAGGGCACTAACTGGGGAAAACTTCTCTATTAATATCATGCTGTAATACAAAGTAGAGAAAGGCTACATACACCTCAGTGGCTAACCAGAGTGTGTTTAGGAGACTGCTTAATCTGCTCTGTGGTTTAAACTGTGTTTGTAAAGTGTATGCATGACTTGTTTTCGCCTTGAAAAACTCCTATATGTGAGTGCGCGACAAGCAGTATTTTAATGGTTACACATTGGTCCACTACCTGAACAGTAGAATCTGCTAGCTTGGAAACGTAGATTGTGCCTGTCTGACTTCAAGGAGATTCTGAAGGGAGGAACACCTCCCTCCCCCGTTCCACAGGTCCTGGGCTTAAGGAAGCTTGGCCCTTAAATACATTTCTATTGGTTGCTGCATTTGTTGTGATTGGTGGTTGGGGATAGTATTTCTATTGACTCAAGGGCTTAGGGTTTATGTTCTGATTGGCTCTAGGGCTGGGGTTTCCTACGAAGAGTTCAAGTCTAGGGTTTGCATTCTGATTGGTACTAAGGCTAGAGTTCCTATTGGACTAAGGGTTTAGGGTTACTGTTTTGATTTGCTGTCAGGACTAGGGCTAGGGCTGATTGGTACTAGGGCTCGGGTTCCTAATGGATTAAGGGTTTAGATCTACAGTTTTTATTGTCTGTTTGGGCTAGGGTTGTGATTGGTTAATAGGGCCAGGTCTCCAATGGGCTCTTGGGTTTAGGGTTAGGATTCTGATTGGTTAGGGTTAGGACTAGGGTTCCATTGGCCAATAGGACTATTTACGCCTACGTTAAGGACAGAGAGGACAATGGCAGCTGTCTGTTTGGGACTGTTTGGAACCGGTCAGACCTTGGGCCAGAGATGCTGCCCAATTTTCCATTGTTCAAAAAGGACCTTAACCCCCTCCAAATCCTCCAACATTCAAACATAATATCAACAAATGCATTTTGCACATACACCACAAACAAAACTCATACAGCTCTCAATGTCTTAACAACTACTACAAAACCACACAAAGCACCCCAACTACAACTATACGGCACCTTCATTCTCACACAAAATACAACTCTGTCCCATACCTCTAATACATTCACACATTACAAACACAACACAAAGCCACATTATACAAAACTCTAATGCATCCAGACACACACTCCATCTTCATACAAAATTCCAGCTCTTCCTTCTTCATATCATGGCAGACCCCATTTTATAATGACAAAACCTATACTCAGCCTTTCATAACGCCATCCACAAACACACTCCTCCTCTTTTTACGAATTACACACAACTATAGATTTTCTTACACTCTAATCCACCACACATATTGCCTGTTTCAGTGATCAAATCTAACACAAATAATCTTAACTCGTGTTCATCCCCCCTTTCTCACAACATACACGCTTCTCCAAAACACATCACCACCCCCTACACTTTTCAAACATCACTCACCATCAGTCACTCACATACAAATCCTTCACAAAAAAACACTACATCCATATCTCCCCTCACTACTCCACAAAAACAAAATAAGCACATCAAAAATCACAAACACTTTCAAAATACTTTCCATCACACCCACTACCACCCTCCTGACTATACAAATAATGCAAATCCAAAACAAACTTTACTTCAACATTCACATGCTTCACCAACATCTATGACAAACACCCCAACACAGCAACATTTACTCACCCTGTTGGAGGTTGGCCCTCTATGTAGTGTACAAAAATGAAGTACACTATGCAGAGGGCCCAAACAACCACTTGTTAGTTTTCAGGGGCAAAAATCAGACCACCTAATGCTCTAATTTTTAGGTAGCTGGTTGAGCAGTTAGGCTAATCCAGGAGATATACTATGTATTTGCTGTACTCAAAAATCCAATCATGCACCACACATACTCAATGAATAACTCAAGACCAGAACTGAAAAAAATACTTCAGACTTTTATATAATTGTTAAGACCAACATATTTAGAATAGGTTAAGTATTTTTCTTGTTATGACTTTTTAAATTTTTAGCAAAGTTAGTCTTTCTGTGCGTAATTACACACCATTGCAATCAATGGACAGTCACTTTCAAAAATGCATTAAAAATCGTACGGTTGAGTTACCAGTCTCTTCTTTTGCAGGAAGATCACAAAGGTTGGTGGGCACCTTGTGCCAGCTTGAGAGCTTTGGGCAGCTCCCGGTTTCAGCGGGAACAGCATTGGCAAAGTTCTTGGCACAGGGCCACCTGGATGGGCCACTTCGAAAAGGAGCTGGTTTGCAAATTCAAAGTGGTGCCTGGGGGTCCCCTTTGGCTGTCGACGTCACAAGGGGTTGGGGACCCGGGGCACACAGCAGAACCCACCATGCAAGGCCAAGGGCGGCCAGGTGCAGGGCATTTTGGAGGTCTTGGATGCTGTGCGCAACGGAGTCCTCTGGAGCTAGAGGTAAGTCTCTTTGGGGGTCGCTTGCAGGATAACTGCTGGTCGGAGGTCCAGGGTGTTACTAAAATTCCTCAACTGGGGCTTCCTCCTGATCCTTTCTTAGCTCTGGGGGAGCTGGTTTTCTCCTGGTTCGATGTCAGCTGACTAGGACCCAGGAAATTGCTCTATCTCGGCTGCCAGGGGTCGCAGCGCCACCATATTCAGTACAGTTGTGGGGCACTTCTGGTCTGTTGCCTGTGTGTTGTTGGGTCCAGCTGTGACTTTTGGTCGCGGAGATTTCGGCAATTCAGTGAAGTGTCTTTCACTGGCTTCTTTGTCTTTTGCAGTTTACTTGCTTTTCTTGAGTGATGCCTTCACTCAGGAGGGCGATCTGGGGTGATCCTTGAAACCTGGAGGTCCCCTGGGTTTCTTGGGGTCATTTCAGTGTTCAGCTCCTCCACTGTCGCGATTGTCGGGACTCTGGTGCAGCAGGTCTTCAGTTCTCATGCTGGCGGTTTCTTTGTTGCTGGTTTTCTTGTCTTCTTCAAGTCCTTTTCAAATCTTTTTCAAATCTAAAATCTTGGTCTAGGGGAGCCCCCTAAATACTGAATGTAGTGGGCGTTTTAGGGGGAACCTGGTAGTGTCCAATGGGACACTTACCCTTGGGTAGCTACACCCACTATAGTGACCACTTCCTGTGGGAAGGGTCACTTCCCTACACCTCATTGGCTGTTTCTCTCCATTCCAAGATGGAGAAATCTGAATCAGAGGTTCCACTTTGCATGCAAGCCCTTAGGGGTGGTGCATGCTCAGTGAGGCCACTCCTCCTACCCCTTGTCTGGTTTCCCACCTTTGCTCCAGCCAAAAGTGGGGGTTTGCAAAGGGGGATGCCCTCTGCTGCTAGCAGCAGGCCTGGAGGCTCGAGTTTCAGGGGCTGCAGCCCTTTAAAGCTCACCGCCAGGGTGCTGCACATTCCTGAGGGAGGGGAAGTTAGCTTATCGGCCCAGGAAGTGCATTGTCTTCCAAACCAGAGTGCCAGGGCTTTCCGCCAGGTTTGTATATTGGCTGTCTGGAGTGGCAGCTAGATGGAACCAGCCAGCAACTCTGCCAGTTAAGGGTAGCTTTTACAGAGGGCATCACTAAGATAGCCCCTTGGTACATTTAAGGTTAAATCCAATACTGGCACCAATTTGGATTTAATACCCTGAGTTGTTTGATACCAAACAACCCAGGCTGTAGAGTGTCCAGTATATAGCTGGGGAACTCGTGCTTGATCAGTGCCCAGTACATACATTAAAATGGCTGCTCTGTTTACTCACTATGTCCTTGGTTTAGCAAGGACACACTGGGGGCATATTGCTCATGCAACTATGCCCTCACAGACAGTATGGTGCACTCTGCCTTTGGGCTGAAAGGCCTGCTAGAGGGGTGACTAACCCATAATATATGTAGTGTATGGTGGACAGGGCACACAGAGGTTGTGCCATGTCAAATTTATCATTTATGGTTGCCCAGTACACTCAGCCTGCAATGGCAATGCTAGGTGCATCTGAGTGCAGGGCCCTTGGGGGTGGCACAATCAATGCTGCTGCTGGGGTACCCATTTACTAGGTTCTATCAGGGGTATTTAGAGTGCAACCAATTGTGCCAAGCATCACCACAGTTGTAGGGAAAGAGATCTGGCCCAGGGAATCTGTTTAGCAAGGGCCCTGGGCACTACCAACTTCTCGAACACATCAACATCAGGCAAAGAGTGGGGGCTAACCATGCACAAAGAGGCCTCCTCATATCCTTTGCACAATTTAGAGCCTTACAGTATGACCCACATGCTCCACCATGTCCCCTAACCTATACTCCTTCCACCCTAAACAGATGCAAACAAAATATATTTTTCAATTTCACATCTCTATGTCTATTACACAACAATGCTACTCTACGAAAACAACACAACTCACCATCTCACTCACAACCACCATCTCCACAACCAACAATATGCAGACCCAACAAAATGCCTTTTAAGCCTGCTTGACAAAAAACATGATATAGAAAAACAACACTTTTGTGGCCCCCGTACAATTAACCCCTTTGCTGCCAGGCCTTTTCCCCCTCAAGTGCCAGGTCTTTTTTTGGCTATTTGGGGCAGGGTGCGTTTAGGCCCTCATAACGTTTTGTCCACATAAGCTACCCACACCAAATTTGCATCCTTTTTTTCCAACATCGTAGGGATTCTAGAGGTACCCAGACTTTGTGGGTTCCCCTGAAGGAGGCCAAGAAAATAGCCACAAAACAGTGCAAATTTCATTTTTTTCAAAATAATGGAAAAAAAGGGCTGCAGAAGAAGGCTTGTGGTTTTTTCCCTGACAATGGCATCAACAAAGGGTTTGCGGTGCTAGAATCACCAGCTTCCCAGCTTTCAGGAACAGGCAGACTTGAATCAGAAAACCACATTTTCCGAAACAATTTTGGCATTTTACTGGGTCTTACCCCATTTTAACGTTTTTTTTGTGCTTTCAGCCTCCTTCCAGTCAGTGACAGAAATGGGTGTGGAACCAATGCTGGATCCCAGAAACCCAAACAATTCTGAAAAGTAGACAAAATTCTGAATTCAGCAATGGGTAATTGGTGTAGATCCTACAAGGGTTTCCTATAAAAACTAACAACTGAAATAAAAACATATTGAAATTGAGGTGAAAAGAACTGCAATTATTCTCTACGTTTTACTCTCTAACTTTTTACTGCGATGTCAGATTTTTAAAAGCAATATACCGTTATTTCTGCTGGACTCTTCTGGTTGTGGGGATATATAGGGCTTGTAGGTTCATCATGAACCCTAGGTACCAAGAGTCAATAAATGAGCTGCACCTTGCAATGGGTTTTCATTCTATACCGAGTATACAGCAATTCATTTGCTGAAATATAAAGAGTAAAAAATAGGAATCAAGAAAACCTTTGTATTTCCAAAATGGGCATAAGATAAAGTGTTGAGGAACAGTGGTTATTTGAAAATCTCCGAATTCCGGGGTGCCCATACTAGCATGTGGATTACAGGGCATTTCTCAAATAGACGTCTTTTTTACACACTCTCTTAGATTTGGAAGGAAAAAATGTAGAGAAAGACAAAGGGCAATAACACTTGTTTTGCTATTTATTGTTCCCCCAAGTCTCTCAATAAAAATGATACCTCACTTGTGTGGGTAGGCCTAGTGCCTGCAATAGGAAATGCCCCAAAACACGACGTGGACACATCACATTTTCCCAAAGATAACAGAGGTTTTTTTTGCAAAGTGCCTACCTGTGGATTTTGACCTCTAGCTCAGCCGGCACCTAGGGAATCCAAGATGGGGTGACTTGTGGGGCTCTCACCAGGTTCTGTTACCCAGAATCTTTTGCAAACCTCACAATTTGGCAAAAAAAAAAACTTTTTCCTCACATTTTGGTGACAGAATGTTCTGGAATCTGAGAGGAGCCACAAATTTCCTTCCACCCAGTATTTCCTCAAGTCTCCCGATAAGAATGGTACCTCACTTGTGTGGGTAGGCCTAGTGCCCCGACAAGAAATGCCCCAAAACACAGAGTGGACACATCACATTTTTAACAAAGAAAACAGAGGTGTTTTTTGCAAAGTACCTACTTGTGGACTTTGGCCTCTAGCTCAGCCGGCACCTAGGCAAACCTACCAAACCTATATATTTTTGAAAGCTAGAGACCTAGGGGAATCCAAGATGGGGTGACTTGTGGGGCTCTCACCAGGTTCTGTTACCCAGAATCCTTTGCAAATCTCAAAATTTGGCTAAAAAAACACTTTTTCCTCACATTTCAGTGACAGAGATTTCTGGAATCTGAGAGGAGCCACAAATTTCCTTCCACCCAGCATTCCCCCAAGTCTCCGGATAAAAATGGTACCTCACTTGTGTGGGTAGGCCTAATGCTCCTGACAGGAAATTCCCCAAAACACAAAGTGGACCCATCCCATTTTCTCAAAGAAAACAGAGGTGTTTTTTGCAAAGTGACTACCTGTGGATTTTGGCCTCTACCTCAGCCGGCACCTAGGAAAACCTACCAAACCTGTGCATTTTTTTAATCTAGAGACCTAGGGTAATCCAAGATGGCATGACTTGTGGGGCTCTCACCAGGTTCTGTTACCCAGAATCCTTTGCAAACCTCAAAATTGGGCAAAAAAAACTGTTTCTCCTCACATTTCGGTGACAGAAAGTTCTGGAATCTGAGAGGAGCCACAAATTTCCTTCCACCCAGCGTTCCCCCATGTCTCCCAATAACAATGGTACCTCACTAGTGTGGCTAGGCCTTGTGCCCGCAACAGGAAATGCCCCAAAACACAACGTGGACACATCACATTTTTCCACAGAAAACAGAGGTGTTTTTTGCAAAGTGCCTAACTGTGGGTTTAGGCCTCTAGCTCAACCGGCACCTAGAGAAAACTACCACACCTGTGCATTTTTGAAAACTAGAGACCTAGGGGAATCCAATATGGGGTGACTTGTGGGGCTCTCATCAGGTTCTGTTACCCAGAATCCTTTGCAAACCTCAAAATTTGGCAAAAAAACAGTTTTTCCTCACATTTTGGTGACAGATAGTTCTGGAATCTGAGAGGAGCCACAAATTTCCTTCCACCCAGCGTTCCCCCAAGTCTCCTGCTAAAAATGATACTTCACTTGTGTGGGTGGGCCAAGTGCCTGCAACAGAAAAAGGCCAAAAACTTGTAGAGATTGAGGGGATAGCACAGCGAGTTGATAAGCACATATTCCTCTTTTATACATCTTTAGTCTGACTCTGCTTTGGGGACCCACACAAGTGAGGTGTCATTTTACTTGAGAGACAGAGGGGCATGCTGGGGAGTAGGAATTTTGTGATGGGGCGGTGATCCTACTAAGAAAAGTCAGGAAAATATGATTTTACAGCAAATTGTGAGGTTTGCAGAGGAGCCTGGGTAAGAAAATGTTGGGGGATCCATGCAAGCCACACTTCCCTGGACTACTTGGGGTGTCTAGTTTTAAAAAATGTTTGGTAGGTTTCCCTAGATGAAGGCCACACCCAGGGCCAAAAACATAGGTGTCCCTTCCCCCCCAAACACAGGTAGTTTCGCAACATACCATTTTGATGTGTCCACGTATGCCCGTGATGTGCCACACACTAAAATTGTGAAAAGAAACGCACTTATGTTAAGTGAAAAAGACCCCTCATCCACCACCCAAGTTGGTGGCATGCTTCATCATCGGGGTCCCAAGTGTGCTGCGACGCCTGATTACAGTGGAGCAGGTTTTGTCATTTGTACCACACATACTGGTTGGATTTGGCACAAGGGTGAGTGATAGTTCAGTAGATCAAATTTTATTAACAAAAAGTTTCACAAAAGTGAAATGCACTGTTAATAACTGAAAGGCCCAAAAACTGAACCACTGACTCACAGCTCGTGAGCTGTAAATCCGCGTCAAGGCACCAACCATTTTACAGTCCATTCTTATACCTTTCATACATGACATCCACAAAACCATTCACACCGCCAGCCACGGGCCCAGCACGGGCCCAGCACATTACAACACTCGCATCGACAGACAGTGCCACTCAGGGGCCATCACTTACATACGCCCACATGCCTGATACAGCAGTCACACTAGCTGATGGGATTGTGTGGACTGACGTTTGGCTGGCACTGCCGGCCAAGTGGCACCCAATGCACACCGCCAGCCAAGCACCACCCCACACACACTGCCAGCCAAGCGCCACCCCATGCACAATGCCAGCCAAGCGCCACCCCACACACACCGCCAGCCAATCACCATCCCACGCACACTGCCAGCCAAGCGCCACCTCACACACACCGCCAGCGAAGCACCACCCCACACACACCACCAGTCAAGCACCACCCCTCACACACCGCCAGCCAAGCGCCACTTCACGCACACCGCCATCACTTTTTTTGTTTATAAACAACAAAGAAACCACTAACTAATTATAAAATAAGTACAAAACTACAAACACAAAAGCTCTAACTAAATACCTGACAGTAATGGCAACCGTGAAACCGAACATATGAAAATATAAAATAGGCAGTTTACGCTCACGGTATTTCCCAAAACTTTTTCTTAGTGTGGTAATTTCTAAAACAGCCGGCCATACACAGCCCAGGCTTTGAAGGGCAATCGGGGCAGTACATCCGACTCTCCTTCCGGATACCTTTTCGGGCACATACTCTACATTTCTTAGTGGGCAGGTCTTACTTGGGTGTGGGAGAAATTTGATCTGGTGATCTTTCAATCTAGCCCCATCCTCCACCATTGCTACTCTAGGAACTCTTGCCTGTTCCACCACAATAAGACTCTCTATCACTGACTCCTAAAATGTAACAAATTTCATCCTTGACTTAGGTGAACAATCCTTGAACACAATAAAAACATTAAAAGTTGCCAAATGAAATAAATGTAGGGCCAACTTTTTATACCACACGAAAGACTTACGAAGAGCAGTGTAAAGTTCCAACCTCTGATCTGCTCTATCAACACCACCCATGTGCCTATTGTAGTCCAAAATGCATGTAGGTTTGCGCACTTCGGCAACCTGGCCCCACACAGTCACAGGGGAAGAACTCTCATCATGGATGGTAGATAGCATGTACACATCCCTCCTGTCTGAAAATTTCAGAGCTAGTAGCTCATTATTCTGCACTGCACTGTCCCCTCTCAAGTTTTTTACAGACAAGCTCCCTCTGATAGCTTTTCCGGTTAGAACGGATTGTGCCACAAGCAACACAGTCCAATCTAAACAACTCCTTGAACAACTGCACTGCAGTGTAGAAATTATCTACGTACAAATGGTGACCTTTGTTAAACAGTCGTCTACCAAGTTCCCACACAATTTTTTCGCTAACTCCAAAAGTGGCCGGACAACCAGGAGGATCAATACTGGAATCCCTACCTGTGTAGACCCAGAAATTATACATGTATCCTGTACTGCTTTCTGACAGCATATACAATTTAATCCCATACCGTGCCCTCTTACTAGGAATGTACTGCTTCAAAACTAAACGCCCCTTGAAAAGGACCAAAGACTCGTCCACACTTATCTCTTTGCCTGGAACATAGACCTCTGAAAACTAATCTACAAAATGATCAAGGACAGGCCTAATCTTAAAAAGACAGTCAGAATCAGGGTGATCTCGTGGCAAGGCTAAAGCATTGTCTACAAAATGCAGCATACGAAGAAGAAGCAAATAGGGATTACGTGTCATGGTTGCAGGAAATATAGCCGTTGCCATCAAGGGACCAGTAGACCAATAAGAAGCCAGTGACGGCTTCCTTATCAACCCCATCAAAAAAGTCAAACCTAAAAACGTTTTCATATCTTCCAGATATGTGGGAACCCACTGAGTAGCGCTAGACTGAGGCCTAAGTCTGGCAGCATTGTCCCTCAAATATTGCTCTGCATAAAATTAGTCTGCTCCACAATCTCTTCCAAAAATACATCGTCCATGAACAAGTGAAAGAAATTGACAGGCAAAAAGTTTTCCGTATTGACTCTACACCCTGGGAGACCAGTAAATGCAGGTAACTGTGGCTGCTCCATGTTTGGGGCAATTCAGGTGTCAGGTCTTCTAATGGTAAACACTTCAGCCCCAGGCTGCTGCACTGTTGGCACACCAATGTCCTCCTCTAAAACAGGCCCTTCATCTGCACTCAGAGTGGCTTCCTCATCAGAAGAATCCTCTCAGACAGAAAACTCACTGCCAGAATCTCTCACTTCTTCCTCTGCCTCAGATGCAGAGTCAGTCTCGTAATCATGGTCTGAAGACGACTCAAAAAGCATGCCAACAACCTGCTGAGCGGTCACTCTGCGGCTAGCCATGATCCTCACTAACAACAAATGGATGGACCCCCCAGTCCATCCTCGACTGGGGAATGTGGGTGGGAGGCCTATGGGGGTAGCGCTCCCTCTGTGGGCCAGGTGCAGGACGAGCTGGTCTCGTCCAGGGCATATGGGGACCATGTTTCTGGACGAGACCAACTTGCCCCAGGCATCCAGGGGGTTAATATCAACATCAATAGACACCTGCTACAAGTTCAAAATATACTGATAACTCCTCAACAAAACAAAATCACACCACCACCAATACACAGTCTCTAAAATGGCTACTCATAAATGCTCGATCATGCTCTAAAAACAAGTACCACATTTACAACCTACTCACTGACACACAACCTGGCTCACTCTTCATAACTGAATCATGGTTGGTAGATGACATGGTCCCAGTGGTGCATAAAGCCGTTCCGCAAGGCTATCAAACCATCACACAAAAAATTGCATAGGCAAAAAAGGAGATGGACTAGCTGTTATATTCAAACAAGCAATAAGTCTCAAAAAAATAGACAACATCTCCATACAAGTTTGTGAGGCTCTCTTCACCATATGCAACCCTACACCAACTTCCTCCTGTAACTTCCTCCTCCTCTACAGACCACCAACTAGCAATTCTACATTCTCAGACACATTTCTAGGCACAGTTTCACACCTTCTAACACCATACTCCAACCTAAACATTTGTTCACAAAGTGGTGCAGAGCTGCGCTAAAATTGGCAGCACCACACTGCAGCACTTCTGAAATGCAGGGATGCACTGTATTTACACAAATAATTCGCACCACTGTGTTTCCCTTAGTGCTGATGCTAAATTTAGCTGCCAGCATCCTTGCACCATAGTGCAAAGGTGTCTTCGTTAAAGGGAAAGATTGTTTATTTGCAGGAATGTGTCCCTTACTGCACAAAAACAATCTACAATGGTGATGTGTTACTTCTCTGTGTGTTACAGAATGCAGCTCACATAGAAGTAGCAAATCGTCATGATTGAATGATTTTTCATGTGCAGAAAGGAACACCTTCCGGCACATAAACAGTCATTCATGGTGTTTTGTTCTTTCTAAGTGTGCTGCAGATTGCAGCACATGTGGTAAAAGCAAAAACAAAGAGAAATAAAATTATTTATCCTTGTTGCGCCATGCTAACGCCACCCCTGGTGTGGTGTTAGTTGTTGGCGCTGCCACTGATTTACGAATTCCCGTAAATCTGGGGCAGCCTCAAAAGCAATGGGTGTTGCGGTGGAACGCACCCAGCAACACCCATTGCACGTCCCTCTGCAGCAGTAAGTTGCATCACAGGGCCCCATATTTACAAGGTGGCATTAAGCTATAAAAAATTACTTGGTGCTGCCTTGTAAATACAGTGCAGTGCACAGCACCGGAGATTCACAAAAGGCAACACACCAGTGGTGCTAGGGGAATGTAAATATGCCCCTGGGTTTGACAAACCCCATATACCCCATTCTAAAGCTATCATCACTGGCGTAGTCACATTGGACCTATATCAGATTGTACACACCTTAGATGTCATTTTTGCAAACCCAAAACTGGTTACCGTTCTAAGCATCAAGCCAGTCACATGGGTAGACCACCATTTGGTTACTTTCCATCATAAAACACCACACATCAACACACCCAGGATCACCTTACACACATCCACCTATCTACCATGGAACCAACTAAATTTTGAACACTTAGAAACACAACTAACAACCACCACAGATCTAGAAACAATACATTGTGTTTAAAAACTTGACAAGTGGCTATGGGAAGCTTATATCCTAATACCACTAAGAAAAACTAAACAGGACAAAAGAAAACAAGCACCTTGGAGAAATACACAACTAAAATGATAAAACAACAAATCAGAAAGCTGCAACAAACCTGGCTCAAATCAAACAACATTCAAGACAAATTTCTTCTAAGCAACCTTATCAGAATATACAAGTCAACAATCAAAAACATTACAAAAGTACTACCAAGACAGAATTCAAAATGCTACATCTAGACACAATTTTTTTAATAAAATTCTCAACCAATTTCTGAAATCTAAATGCATGGAAGGAACTCATCCCATTACTCAAGATTTCACAGACAAACTGGCAAATCATTAGGCAACCAAGGCAGACACATTGGACTCCTATTTAAAACAAAGGAAAACCACCAGCACCAAACCATTTACAAACATTCCCTCCAAGAGTAAGCCAATCAAACCTCTGCACTCCTTCAAACAAATATCACAAAGTGAATTTGCAGATCCGGTCAAAGCAATAAGGCCTGCCGGCTGCCCTTCTGACCCTTGTCCACTGCTGCCACACCAGTGAGAAGAATCATTCATACTTCTACAGGAATTGTTCCTGAAGATCTTAAAAAAGCATACATACACCTGTTATTACAGAAAACAAATCTGGACCCACAGAACCTCAGCAACTACAGACCGATTACAAATTAACCTTTCCTGGGCAAACTGATAGAAAGAGCAGCTTTTGCCCAGATGTCATACTTCATTGAAGATAACTCCATACTTTCAGACTACCAAACTGGATTCCACCCAGGAAGAGGTAGTGAATCTGCCCTCGTCGCCATCTGGGATGATCTTAAGAACACAATAGACTGAATGGAATTGCTTCACTGCTTCTCCTGGACCTCTCAGCTGCCTTTGACGCAGTTGACCATGACACTCTAATACAAAGACTCTGCGAAGCTGGCATGAAGGGGATTGCTCTCGACTGGATCACATCCTACCTTCAAAACAAAACTAATGTCATCCATGCTCTCCCTTTCTCATCCAAACCCTACTTTACAAAAGCAGGGGTCCCTCAGGCCTCACTTACCTCCCCCATGCTTTGTAACATTTACATGATGTAATCACCAACAATGATCAATGAATTTCAACTCACATGCTATAACTAGGCAGATGACACACAAATACTCCTAAAACTGGAATGCAACAAAGACATCTCAACTCACAAATCTTCAGTGGACTCAGAGCTGTTGATCAGTGGATGACATGGAGCCATCTCAAACTGAATGCTTCCAAAACAGAAATACTCACATGTGGCAACTGGAAAAATCATGACCCACTCTGCTCCTGGCCTGACGATCTCGGGCCACCTCCTAAACTATCTAAGGAAGTAAGAAACCTTGGAATTACCATGGACTCCAAGTTAAAACTGAATGCTCAAGTGGACAAATTAGCGAGATCAAGCTTCATCACCATGAAAACTCTGCAACACATCTTTCCCCATCTCTGATTTTCACACAATGTGCAGGCTACTATCTCAGTTGTACTATTTAAACTGGATTAGGCCAATGGCAGCTACCATGGCTCATCTCTGTCTACTATGAAAAAACTACAACACATTCAGAATTCGGCTGCCAGACCACGTCTACAGGTAAAGCGACCAGCCCACATCACCTCTTCCTTTCTGTGGCCTACATTGGTTACCGGTTGCCAGAAGATCCACCTTCAAGCTGCTCTGTATCATCCAAAAAAGCAATATATCGAACTGTACTGTTTTTTATGAGGAATACAATCACCAAATACATTCAACAAAGAAACATCTACTCAAGATTGGCACCACACCTCAAAACATTACCTTGTAAGAAAAAAAAAAAAACAATAGGTCGTACATCTTGCTCTGTTCAAGCAGCCAAACTATGGAATTCATTACACCCAAATATAAGATCCACGGATAACTACCTTATCTTCAGAAGACTACTCAAGAGTTGGTTCTTTCCTACATAACCACCATACTCAAACAGTAAAAATAGTGGGATTATGTGTATATATCTAGATATGGGTATTTATTTGTACAAATATATTTATTAACATTTGTATCTTAAAATATATACATTCTCTTTAGGCCTGTTTAACAAATGTATATTTTACTTCAATTAAATGTATATATGTAATCATTTGTATGTGTAGGTGTATGTGCATATATACATTATTATGTATATGTTTATATCTCTATGTGTGTATATATATATATATATATATATATATATATATATATATATATATATATGTGTGTGTATATTCTACACTTGACATGTTCATAGGTCATTGCATAGTCTCTATATAAGTAGCTTGATTAGATGCTTACGTTTTATATTTTATTTATCACAATAGGTAAATGTTATCTTAAGTATTTATCTAAAAGCATTTCACTATTGAAATATTGAGGAAAGATTAGATAATGTTATAAAAGTACACACATTAATTAACTTCAAATAATGTAACTCTTGATAGCGTGTATTTATACGATACAACTTTAAATCTCAATGTATTATATTCCTTTCACATTTATTCTCTTGATTATGTAATCGTGTATCTATATATTTACTACTCTAATCCTACTGTACAAGAGAAAAAGAAAATTTACTCTCTTGAAAGCTTCACTCTGTCTGACCATCACCTTATACCTCTATCAATCTATTATCTATCTCCACTCTCTGCCTCATCCCAAACCCATTCTACTTCTATGGACTCCAAAATAACCTTTCCCAGACTCTTCTCTCCTCTCCCCCTTTTGGCTCACCCCAAACCTCAGTGAACGACTATAAACTCCCAAAAGTCCCAAAGAGTCCCACTAAATTCTCCTTCGTTTATCTCTCCTTTGACTCATCCGAAACCCCATTTAACTACTATGATCTCCCCAATACCTTTGTACAGACTCTTACATCCTCAAGCTCTCCTGTAGACTGTACTACGAAACAACGACTGCAAAAAAAACTACTGCCTTAACAACGAGGTCGGAACACCGACCTCGTTGCTACTACTAATGATTTTACCATGAATGCCTTAACAACGATATTTCGTTGTAAAGGCATTCCTGATAAAATCATTAGCAATAGGCACAATTCACCCTACATCCCTCACCCCACCCCCCCAACCCCACCCCAAAACCTAAAACCCCCTGACCCCCCACCCACTCCCCAAAACCAAAAACGCCCCACCCCCCCAAACCCACCCCAAAACCTAAAACCCTCTGACCCCCCACCCACTCCCCAAAACCAAAAACACCCCACCCCCCCAACCCCACCCTAAAACCTAAAACCCCCTGACCCCCCACCCACTCCCCAAAACCAAAAACGTCCCACCCCCCCAACCCCACCCCAAAACCTAAAACCCCCTGACCCCCCACCCACTCCCCAAAACCAAAAACACCCCACCCCACCCCCTCAACCCCACCCCAAAACCTAAAACCCCCTGACCCCCCACCCCCTCCCCAAAACCTAAACCCACACTTACCTTCGCCAAGTCCCTTCTTTGTACCTTTACCACGCATGTTCGTTGTTCAGAACATACGTAGTTAAGGCACAAAAAAACGAAGTCGTGGTTAAAAAAAGCGTTGTTGCGCTTTCATTAACCAAGACCTTCGGAAAAAAAAAGTCGTAAAAAAGGATGTTTCCCCTCCTGTACTCATCCCAAACCTTATTTTAATACTATGATCTCCCAATTAACAGTTCTGGATTCTTCCCTCCGCTATCCCTCCATCATTCTATTCAAATCAACTAACAGACTCACATGTCCTCTGCTCAAATGAACTGATACCTACCTATACTTATACTAATACCGTACTCATATTCATTTTGGGTTCTGGAATAACGTGTTAACTGTTGAAAAGCACTTCAACGCCTCGTCAGGGGTAGTAAGCTCTATATAAATACAATTACAATTACATGAAGAAATAACATTAATCTACCAAACATATACCTTAAAGGAACGATGGGGACAATAACGCATATTGATAGGCCAAGAAAATGAAATGATTTCTACAAGATGTTTTCTTCTTCGCCTATGAATTTGTTCTGTATTTTCGATACTTTTGGAATGTCATCTAAATAGGTCTATTAGGTTACCCTTCAAAAATAAATTTCCAGACAATAGCGGCAAATAATTGCCATAGAGCACAGTGTAGTCAGTCAATCAATCAACTGTATAATCTGATATATCCAACACTTTTATTTCAATGTGCTCAATTGAATTTCAGATCCAGGAAATTAACCTTGAAAACTAAGCTCGGGTTATAATCAATCAAATAATGCTTCACCTCCTTTTTTATATTAAATGAACCGGTGGGGTTGCAGCACTCAGCGACGTGCTAAAATCCTGGTGTAAGGAGAACCATGCACATAACTGTGCTAAAAATAATTTTATGAATGTTAATTTCACAAAGAAATTCTATTTTTGAATAGTGTTTACTTTAGTACATCCTAATGTTTCCATATTTCTTCACCTATGAGTGTTTTCAGACTTTTGCTGTGATTTATTTACCACAAGGGCCTCATTACAACTGGACTGCAGTGCCGGGTGGTAATTGCGCACCCGTTAAAAACTGATGCTGTTGGGTGTGTTGATTTCCATATGTGAAATTACCGTAGAATTCTGAGCGTCCTGCTCAGAAGGAGCAACAATAATAACAATCAGCATTTTCCACGTTTTCCTTTTTTTCTTGCAGTTTTCCCTTTCATGCTGAGCCAAGTTTTTTCGTAATGCAGTTGAAAGAGGAAATATTTTAAATATGTGATAATTAAGGCGAAAATCAGTTCTCTGATGCCGGCAAAAACTGTTTTTTTTCCAATGGGGATTTGGGGGTCAATTGCAATGAAGCTCAGACCAAGTGACAAGCCAGAAAATAAAATACCACCCACGTTAAAACATTACAAATAGCTCTGAGCGAAGGAGGATGGAAATGAAACTGTGATTCTGAAAATTGTTTCTTTTTAGAATATTTTGAAATTCGTAAACTTCCTTTCCTTCACTATTCTGTCACTCTTTTGTCCTACCTACTCTCCTTTTGTCTTTTTCCATCTTGCTACCTTTCCTCTTTTCTATCCTTTATGTACTTTATTGCCCATCCAACTATTTATCAATGCTTCTTTCTGTCTTTTCCAGCCACCATCCCTTCTCGCATCTCGCTTCTTTCTATAGCCTTCCTCTCACCTTGTTTGCCTTTTTATTCCTTCCGTTTTCATCGATCCTCTATCCTTCCTATTTGCTTTCCATCAACTCTACATCCATTCTACCTCCCTTCTTTCCATCAGTCACTCTATCTTATCTTTAAATTCAGTCTTTTCCTATGTATCCTTCTCTCTATTCATTTATCATCCATTCTTCCCTCCATCCTGCCCAACAACCATCTCCGCAGACGTCCACCCATCACACCTTTCTTTAACCCTCAGTAGTCATCCCTCCTTTTTCCTCTCCATTCATCCATCTCTGCATCCATCCATCCCTTCTCCGTCCTTCTCTTCTATTCTCTCCTTCCCGCCATCCCTCTGCCCCTTCCCCTTTGGCCACAAGATGTTGTTTTTATTATCTTCTTTGGAGAGAAGAGTTAAGGATCATAGTTAAAGGAACCATAAATAACAGTATTCATGATTCACTTTACACAGAATTGCATAGGCACCCACAGCCCACTCAAGCTGCGAAGTTGGAAAGGGGAGGGTTAATGAATAATAACAGACCTGCGATAAGCACTATCTGCACTTTAAAATGATGCTACATGCTCTTTCTTTTTAATAGATACAACTCTGTATTGTGTACAAAGTTCTACATGCAAAAAGGTTACTCTATGTCTTTTATGTCGTTCTATTATGTTATGCAGATTTGTAGAGTGCACTAACACCCAGACGGGAACCCTGGTGATGAGCTGGTGTTAGTCTAGCCAAGCCTAGGGCCTAGAGAGACTACTCAAAAAGCCAGGTCTTCTGCTTTTTGAGGAATTCAAGAAGTGAGAGAAGTCTTTAACGTGTAGCGACAGTTCATTCCATGCTTTCGGAGTGATGTAGGTAAAGACTCGGCAGCCTGATGAGAGGGATTGTTCAAACATGAATGTTTGGGAAGTCTGGTGGTTTTGTGGCAGCAGACAAGATTGTTAAGGGGTGCTGAATCACTATTATGTATGGCCTTGAAAAAGTGAGTGAGTGTTGGATTTAGTCATTTTTGCAGGGTCATCCCAGATTTTTGCCTACTGTTACTGAATCCATTTTTGTTGGTATTAGGACTCTGTTCACTTTTTCTATGCTAAACAGTGGTAAAGTTCTTGTGCAATTGTACAATTGGCATGTACCTCATTTTTGCATTTAATTTAGTTGTAAGACCCTAGTAAATTGTACTACATATACCCAGGGCATGTAAATTAAATGCTACTAATAGGCAGCAGCACTCCTTGTGCCACACACTAAAGTATCATGTTAAAAGATGCCTGAAGCCTGTCACTGCAGTCCGTCAAGCTGTTATTTTGACATGGCTATTACTTAAAAGTAACCCCTAGGGTAGGACCTAAAAGGTTGATAGGGCAGGATGCATTGTATTTAAAAAACACAAGACGTGTGATTGAACTTTGTATGTCCTAGCAGTAAAGTACTCCGTAAGTCGATTTCCACTGTTTTAAGGCCTATCTTTCCAATTGACTAACACTGGGTTACCTTATTATATGTCATAAGTGCTAAATTTAGAATGGGAGCAGATACAGATATGCTGCTTGCACTCAAATGAATTGTAATTTAAAATTCTCTTTAATGGTGAAGTTGGATGTTAAGTTACATTTTTGAAAATGCCACTTTCAGAAAGTTGGCATTTTCTTGTCCCACCCAACTGTGAGTTTCTGCCAATGTCCTAGATCACAAAACTGTGAATGGCTCTGCCTTTTTGGTTTGTATATTGCTTCCAGACAGTGACACAGATGGGCTTTAGGTTCGGACCGGTTGGGCCATCTGACAGGATGACTGGAGTAAGTTGTATCCTGCCCCACTTACACTTCAAAGTGCTTTGCCTCCAGCATGCACAAAGGAACATGACACCAGATCTGTCCTGCCTTTAGTTACCCCAAAACAGTTTGGTGCCTTAACAGGGGAAGAGGATTAACTTTCATGAACCAGATTCTGGGGGAAGGACCGCGATTCTCCTGACAGAAAGTTCATACCAGGTATAAATATTAGACCTTTAGAGCTTACCTGCTACAACTAGACCTTCCTTGTCATACTTGAGGCCTACTACTTTCCTCTGCTGGTTGAGTCTTGATCATAAAGATGTGCCTCCCAGGTCCTGGACCTCTACCTGGCCTCAGTTTTCCTCAGCCTCTTCAGTGTAGGGATGCATAAGGCGGTGACAGTGTTGACTTGGATGGTCATTTCAAGTTTGCTGTCAGTGACGATCCTGAGGTTCTTGGAGTGGGTTGGCGGGATGGGTGTCAGTCCTAGCTCTGTTGGCACCAAGTGGAGTTCCATGGTAAAGTGCTCTTCCCGAAGATCCTGATTTCAGTCTTATCGAGGTTCCGCTTCAGGTAATTGGTATTCATCCAGTGCGCCATTTAAGTCATGCAGGCACTGAACTGTATCCTGGTAGTGGGTGTTTTGTACATGAGGGAGAGAATGAGCTGCCTGTCAAAGGCATTGAAGAGAATGTTGAAGTTATGAGAGCAAATGATGATACCTACAGGGATCATGTATGTGCTGAAGAAAGTTGAGGTCAGGGAGGATCCATGCAGAACTTCACAAATTAGGTTTTGAGCCTTAGAGGTGCACAATGCCAGGCTGGCTGACTGGGTCCTTCCAGTCAGGGAGGAGGAGATCCATCATTGTGCATGTACCTAGATTCCTATGCTGTGTTGGTGTTGGATGAGGATGGGGTCGAAGACCATGTCAAATGCACCAGAGAGGACCAGGAAAATAAGGGCTGGCATGTTTCCTTTATTCAGAGTCATGCAGATAACATCCATGGTATGATTAGGGCAGTTTATAATCTATGGTTGTGACTTGAAACCCAACTGAGTGGTGTCGAGAAGTTGGTGGATTTTGAGGGTATTCGTGAGGCTTCTGTTAAAATGATTTTCTCAAAGACTTTGGCCAAGAATGGTAGCAGAGATCCATTGGTAGTTGTTGGACTTTGAAGGGTCAGCTGAAGGTTTATTCAGCAATGGGATGACAGGTGCATGTTTCCATGCATCTGGGAAGGTTGAGGATGAGGTGGAGGCTTTTAGAATGAGTGTGAGCAAGGCACTGGTGTGTTTCAGTCCTCTGCTGTAGGCATGGTGGAGGCACGGGTTCAATTGGGTGCCTGAATGTATGGTTTTCATAGTGGTGGTGTTTATTTTTGAGGTGATGATGGGTCATGTAGTTAGGATTAGATGGGGAGGCATTTGGTGAGGTCTTTTAGGTCCAGTTGTGGGTTTAGGTTACTGTAAATGGTGGTGATTTTAACATTGAAGAACTGAGAAAGATAGTTGCAGAGGTACTGAGAGGGGGTGATTAAGTTGATGGTAGCCACCGGCTCTGTTGGTGTGCTCACGGATGCAGTCCACCTTTGGTGTTCGAAATCCTTTGGAGGTAGCATCTCAGACTGGATTTGAACATGCACCTGTTTCCATTGTCCTGCCTCATTCTCCATTTGCATTCCAGTTGTTTGCAATAGCATCTCATCAGTTGAAGATCTCTAGTTAAAACTGGTTTGGAGCCTCCATATTGTTGTATTGGTGAGTGGGGCCAAGGAGATGATGCAGGAGGCGATCCAGTTGTTGAAATTCGTGATGCCTTTGATGAGGCTGTTGTTGTGTTCGAGTCTGAGGGTGTTCAGAGATTTGATCCAGTCCATGTCAGTGAAACTGTTCAAGTTTTGGTGGGCTAGCGTTGTGTTTGAGCATTAAACAGGGACAAGAATGTAAAACTTGATGAGGGCATGGTCTCTCCAGGAGACTGGTGCTGGCTCATGGAATCTGATATTGTTGAATGTGGTGAAAAAAGAGGCCAGGAGGTGTCCTGTGACATCGATAGGTCTCTCTACTACTTAGATGAGGGCTAGGCTTCCAATGTCTTCAAGAAAGCTTTTGAGAAGGGGCTCAGCATAATCTTCTAGGGGGAAGTTCTGGTCTCTGAGTAGGATGTAATTGCTAGCGTCAAGGGTGAGTGGTATGACAAAGTCCATAATGGTATTAAAAATGTTGGTACGTGGTCCTAGTGGTCTGTAATTGAGAGTACCTCTTAGGATGAAATTTGCTGTGACATGGAGCATGACCAATAAGTGTTCCTTGTTAGAGGATGGAATGTTGGTGGAGGTGGTGCATTCTTGTGGATGGTTCTGCTTCTGGACATGTGAAGTCTACCTTGTCTGGCGATCCTACTGTCATGGCAGAATAGCTGTGATGATTTCAGATTCTGATTCGGGGTTCAGCCAGGCATCTGTGAGGTAAAGTAGGTCCAGGATGTTGTCATGCAGTAGATCCCCGATTTTTGTGTGATTTCTAGTGAGTGAGCAGGTGCTGAATAGCATGCATGAGAGTACTAAGTGTTGGGGTGGATATTTGCAGAGCTATGTGTGTTTGAGAGAGTGGGGTGCTGGGTACTGTCAGTGCAGTCAGTGTTGAGTGCGGGTATGTCCATGAAAACATGCATGAAGCACAGGATAATGGTCACTAAGTGTTGTGGCAAGGAAAAAGAGTTTGAAGCACCAGCACAGCTGAAGACATGGAGGATCACAGCAGGGTAGTGGCGGGAGGATGGAGGACTAGAGCTCTTTGATTTGGTGCAGTCCAGGAGCAGAAAGGTGCAGATGAGCTTGTCTTTGGTGTGCCAGTGGCCCACACGCTACATGCACTCACTGCACATCCACTCTGCAGCCCCCATTAAGTAGGTCCTGGGAGGGGGGAGAAGTGATGTTACTTCCTGATGGATGATGGGAAATCCAGCGATGTCACTTCCGTGCAGATGGATCATGGGAAGACCATTGATGTGACTTTAAGTGCAGATGGATGTTGGAAAATCCAGTGTCTATTCACTGTTATAGTTAACTAAATGTTAAGCAGGTTTGTATTCAGATAAAAAAAAAAAATGTTTCCCCTGAGTTTTCTGAGCCCATCCAAATTAAGATCACATCACTGATGTGAAAATCAAAGAAAATATATATTTTATTTCACTCTCCCTCAACTTCGGCCCAGGCATGTCCCCTTGTGCTCCACCCCATAATTTTCCCGGTTGTACCCCCTGTCTCCCTGCCACCCCCTGCCATTTGTTCTTCAAAATTTTCCCAGAATATCCTCCTCCCACTGCGTCCCTACCACCCCAGGACCTTCTTAATGGCAGTCACAGTGCAACCCCACAGAGCAGGCCTGCGCCAGCTCCCCTGCTGACTGGTGCCTCCACCTACCCTGCAGAGTAGGTGCAGGGTACTGGTTGGCCTTTTGATTTGCTCCTCTTTTCCTGGTTGTGCCCCTTTGCCCCTGTCCCCTCTGCCCTCCTGATGTTTTAGCTCCTGTTTTTTCCACACACTACCCTCTTCGAACTGAGCCCCTTCTACCCCAGGACATTCCTAATGGTGGTCTCAATGCGACCCCATTGAGCAGGTCCTGTGTCAGCTCCCCTCGCTGCCTGGTACTCTGCTGAGTAGATGCAGGATGTGGTTGCCCTTTAGCTTTGAACCTCTTTTCCTGCTTGTGCCCCTGTGCCCTCTCTTCCCCTGCTCCCGCTGCTCTCCCAAAAACGTTTTCTCACACCTTTTCCATGTACTGTCTTCCTCCCTCTGCACCCCTCCTACCCCAGGACCTACTTAATGGGGGTCACCACATGACCCTACTAAGCAGGTCCTGTGCCAGCTCCTCATGCTTCCTGGTGCCTCTGTGTTCTCTGATGAGTAGATGCATGGTGCCGGTTGGCCTTTAGCTTTGCTCCTCTTTTCCTGGCTGTACCACTGTATCCCCTCTCCCCTCACCCCGCTGCTCTCTCGCATTTTTTTCTCCCAAGTTTTCCCTTCACCGCCCTCATCCCACTGCACCCCTCCCACCCCACCCCAGGACCTACTTAATGGCGATCGCAGTGCAACCTGACTGAGCAGGTCCTGTGCCAGCTCCCCCAATGCCTGGTGTTTCTACCTACTCTGCTGAGTAGGTGCAGGTTGCTTATTGACCTTTTGTTTGCTTGTCTTTTCCTGGTTGTGTCCCTGTGTCCCCTGTCTGCCCACCCTGCTGTCCTCCCACCATTTGTTTCTCCCACTTTTTCCCTGCAGTGCCCTTCTCCCACTGTGCCCCTTAAATGGCAGTTGCAAGATGGCCCCACTGAGCAGGCCCTGTGCCAGCTTCCCCCGCTGCCAGATGTACTCTGCTGAGTAGGTGCAGGGTGATGGTTAGCCTTTGGCTTCCCTCCTCTTTTCCTGGTTGTGCTCCTGTGCCACCTGTCTCCCCACTCCCACTACCCTTTCACAGTTTTTGTCTCCCACTTTTTCCACAGACCACCCTCCTCCCAATGTGCCCCTCCCATCCAGGACCTACTTAATGGGGGTTGCCACATGACATCACTAAGCAGGTCCTGTGCCAGTTCCTCCCTCTTCCTGGTGCCTCTGCCTACTCTGCTGAGTAGGTGCATGGTTCTGGTTGGCCTTTAGCCTCGCTCCTCTTTTCCTGGTTGTAGCCCTGTGCTCCCTCTCTCCCCACCGCCGCTGCTCTCTCACCATCATTTTCTCCCAAGTTTTCCCAGCATGCCCTCCTCTCACTGCACCCCTCCCACCCCAGGACTTATCTAATGGTGATCGGAGTGTGACCTCACTGAGCAAGTCCTTTGCCAGCTCCCTGCTGCCTGGTGCCTCTGCCTACTCTGCTGAGTAGCTGGAGGGTGCTGGTTGACCTTTTGTTTTGCTTGTCTTTTCCTGGTTGTGCCCCTGTGACCCCTGCCTGCCCACCCCCAGCTGCCCTCCCATAGTTTTTTTCTCCAACTTTTTCCCCACTCTGCCCTCCTCCCACTGCACTCCTCCCATCCCAGGACCTTTTTTATAGGGGTTGCAGCATGACCCCACTGAACAGGTCCTGTGCCAGCTCCTCTGTTTCCTGGTGCCTCTGCCTACTCTGCTGAGTAGGTGCATGGTGTTTGTTGACCTTTTGCTTTGCTCCTCTTTTCCTGCCCTCCTACTATATTTTTCTCCTGCTTTTTCCCCACACTGCTCTCCTCCTGCCGTGCCTCTCCCACCCTAGGATCTACTTAATGGTGGTCGCAGTACGACAGCACAGCTGGTGCTCCACCGGCGTGCCAAAGCAAGCCTGTCCGCGCCTGTCTGCACCTGGACTGCACTCAGCACCAGGAACCCTAGCTCTCCTACTATCCGCCGGTACTCTGCCTCTGAGCTCCAAGGCTGTCAGCCAAGAAACAGAAGCCAAGGAACTGAGACAACTACTGATTCACCTCCCACGGACCATGGTCGGACCTTTCACCTGTCTCCAATGCCCCTTCATCTGCAACACAGAGAACAACCACCGCTACCTCCCAAGACCAAGAAACAAAGCTAATGCCCACTGCTGAATGCTAGATCACTCTGCAAACATGCCACCAAAATATTGGCCACCGTAACAACCCTCAGCCCAGACCAGATGTTCATCCCCGAGACCTGGCTCACAACTGTGTCGTCTCCAACATCTCCTGTGCAACACAGCAAAGCCCTAGACTGATCCACAAAGCCCCCCAAAACAAGCATGGAGGAGGCATTGATGTCATGCATAAGGTCAGCCTCCTGTGTACCACCTCCAGGGAAGAATTGTTTCACCTCATGGAACATCTCAACTTCCGGATCCAACTCAATGTCAGAACAACCATCAGAGAAACCCTTGTGTAGAGACTCTCTGGACCTGCCCCGATTTGCAATGACATCACCGATTTCATCACCCCCTTACCATTGACTTGACACACTATGGTACCTATTCACAAAGGTAAACTTAGGCCAAAAGTCTAAGTTTAGACCAAAAGTCTAACTTTACTTATAGTAAAGTTAGACTTTTGGTCTAAGTTTAGACCAAAAGTCTAAACTTAGACCTAATGTTTAACTTTATTCATAGTAAAGTTAGATTTTAGGTCTAAATTTAGAATTTTGGTGTAATCTACCCCATTGAACCCCAAAATTACCAGACCATATGTCTACTAGCCTTCCCTGCTAAGGTTTTGGAAATAGCCATCCAACAACAGTTCTCCGACCAACTTGAAAGACATAACCTACTGGACTCCTTCCTATGTGGTTTCCGCACCTATTACAACACTAAGACCACCCCGATCGCCACAATGGATGACATCAGATCCCTCCTCAACTAAAGAGAAAAGGTGGCTCTGATCCTCCTCGATCTCTCTGCTTCATTTGACACCATCTTCCACCACACCCTCACTTCCAGACTCCACCACATCCGGAGCTGAAGCAATGCCCTCAAATGGATCCATGCCTTTCTCACAGGATGCACCCAGAGAGTCTGCCTCCCTCCTTTCACCTCAGAAACAAAGAGCATCATAAGGGCATTCCCCCAGGGTCCCTCACTCAGCCCCACCCTTTTTAACACCTACATGATGCCACTGACCGAGATAGTTTGCTCCCATGGACTCAACATCATCTTTTACCACAATGACACAAAACTCATACTCTCCCTCTCCATGCCTCCCCTAGAACCAATTTCAGCAACACCATTTCAATGAATGGATGAGATCCATCTGCCTGAAACTGAACACTGACAAGTCTGAGGTTATCATCTTTGGAACCAACACCCCCCGGAACAACTAAAGGTGACCTGCAACGATTGTAGAACCCCCGACTGACCACGCCCGCAACCTCGGGTTCATCATCGACAGCAAACTAACCTTCAAACAACAGATAAAAGCAGTGGCCTTCTCCTGTTTCCACAACCTCCACATGCTATGGAAGATTTTGAGATGGATCCACACTGAAACAAGAAAGACAGTGACACAGGTCATCATCAACCTCAGCCTTGACTACCGGAATGCCCTTTACATCATACTCCCCACCCAACTCATAAATCACCTCCAAACCATCCAAAATGCAGCGGCAAGACTCATCCTGGACCTCCCCAGGTGGACCTGCATCATCCCCCACCTCAGAGATCTCCACTGGCTGCCCGTGCACAAAAAGCACAAATTCAAGGTTCTTGCAAACAAATCCTTCTATAATACCGGACCCAAACTCATCAACCAGACACTCCATTCACCAGCCCACCAGGGAGCTCTGCTCTCCACCTCACTCAAGTCCCAAGAGTACGCTGCAATCACACTTGTGGACAAACCTTCTCTCACATCGCCGCCAGGACCTGGAACGACCTCCTCCTCCACCTGCGCCACTCTCTTACATTCTCCGACTTCAGGAGGAAGCTCAGGACTTGGCTTTTTGACGAGAGGCCAACAGAACAGACTAATTCCGACCTCTTTCACTAAGATTGTTTTAATATTATGGACTTACTTTGTATCTAAAAAAAATCCTGAGTGCAAAACCCTAACAAGCATTTGAAAGTATTGTATGTGTATGAGGTAGCGAAGCCTTAGGATTGATTAGCACCAATTTGTAATTAATATTACAGTCTTAGGGGCATATTTATACTCTGTTTACATTGAATTAGCATCATTTTCTTTTACTCTAATTAGGTGCAAAACAAACTCCATATTTATACTTTGGCTTTAGACCCGTCAAGTGCCAAATTTATGGAGTTAAAGTCACTTTTTGGAAGTGGAAACCTACCTTGCCTTAATGAGATGCAAAGTAGGCGTTCCCGTGAAAAAAATGACTCTATGGCCTTAATGCCATATTTATACTACCATGCAAAAATGGTGCACGGGAGGGAGGAGGGGTCAAAAAATGGGGCAAAGCTTGCTTTGCCCTATTTTTTAATGTCTGGGTCAGGGCAGGAGTTAGGGGACCTGTCGGCCTATTTCCATGGTGGGACCATGGAATAAGCCCACAGGTGCCCTCCCCAGGCCCCAGGGACACCCCCCCCACACACCAGAGGGACTATGGAGGATGGGGGACCACATCACATTAAGAACAGGTAAGTATTGCATTTTAATTTTTAAAGTGCAATGGGGGACCTGAAACAGGACCCCCTACATGGCACTGGGTGCAATGACCATGCCCAGGGGACCCTGGTCCCCTGTGCTGGCCATTGGGGTGGTGGGCTTGACTCTTGCCTTTTCTAAGATGGTGAGCATGGTTTTGCATCTTTTTTTTTGCTCTAGCCTGCCTAGCGTCATTTTTTGGTGCTAAACCCCCTCCTTCCATAGCGCCAGCCCCACCCGACT
Source organism: Pleurodeles waltl (assembly GCF_031143425.1). NCBI lineage: Eukaryota > Metazoa > Chordata > Amphibia > Caudata > Salamandridae > Pleurodeles > Pleurodeles waltl. Next base: position 693,389,318 of record NC_090439.1, read on the forward strand.
AATGTCATTTTTTTGGACGCTAGCCCACCCTTTGCACTGGCTTGCACCATTCCATAAATATGGTGCCTGGCTGGTGCACAGAAATAGTGCAAGCCGGTGCTAAACTTTTTGGTGCAAAACTGCGTTAGTGCAGTTTTGCACCAAAAAGTATGAAGTGTAATGTAAACACCTAACCTGCATGAAATAATCTGTCATTTTAAAATTTTTTAAATCTACAGAAGGTTCACTATGGTTGTGTATCATCTTGTTTTTAGTCTTTTCCTATATAATATGTGCAGGTTACTGGAGTGCACACCTCTCCAACGCTGGATGCAAATACTTTGGTTGACATTTAGCCCAAAAACATCTTATAAAATACCTATGTTTATGCCCAAAAGTTACATCCATTTGATGAAACAATTTATTTTATTTGGTAATTAACATACATTTGGCAGTATGTCAATCATAACAAGTTTGTTTCTCTGCCTACATGCTGTTCATTGTTATCCATAAGATCTGAACAATAACTTCCTCATGTATCAGTGGTCCAGTTTGGGTTTAAGAGTGAAAATAATTGAAGTCACCAGATTAGACATAGGTGGTCATTATGACCCTGGCGGTCGGTGGTAATGTGGTGGTAGTACCGACAACAGGCTGGTGGTACATACCGCCACATTATGACGCCAACCTGCTAATGTACCACTCCAACCACCATGGCGGTAGCAGACGCCAGTCTGGAGATGAGAATCTCCAGCCCAGCGGCCGCTATTTTACCACCTCAGGCATTTTGACCCTGCCTACCGCCATGGTTTTCGTGGCATACGTAATGCCACAAAAACCATGGTGGTAGGCCCTATCAGTGACAGGGAACTCCTTCCCTGTCACTGCTGGTGATAGCAGTGCCACCTTAATGCCATCCACCAGCATGGCCACAGCCGGATTTCTGCCCTTCTTGTGGCAGAAATCTAGCTGTGGTCATAATTTAGTGGATCGCTGTTAACCGCGACGATGGTCTATTGGCTGCCGTCGCCGCGGCAGTAGGCGCCATTTACTACCAATCTTATAATGAGAGTCATAATTCTTCTGCAGTGTTAAAAGGTGTGTTTATGGCAGATGCAAAGTCATGCATAGCTCTAACATGAATGTTAAAACAAACTAATCTGTATTCTGTAGCTTCTAAAGTGATTGCTTACATGCATAAAACAATGCTGCATTCTAAAATTGTTTCCCACCCCACCAATCACTTTAACACCTCCCACCTTAAAGAGAAACTTAAAGGGATAAACAGGCTTTGATTAATTGGATTTACAGGAGGAGGAATAGCTGCATGGATTACTTACGTTTCATTTCATTTGTGTCAAACATTACCACCACCAAAACATTAGGGGCCATGTCAAATACAGAGAGCACTGTAAGGGTTAATTTAAGATACGGTCTCTACCACAGTGTTAGACTAACTGTGGCTTGAAGTATTGAAAGACCATAGCAGTGATATTTTAACACTTAGTCAGAGGTAAATAATTGCCGTTTACTGTAACTTCAAAGGCCTGTGCTGTTCTTGGTTGGAAATGTAGCAGCAATTGATAACATATTTAAAGTAAATAACAGAATATTCCACAATAATATATCCAAAGTAACATCACAACACCAATGGAATCTAACAAGGCACAACACAAGAAATCATACAACAGTTGTGTGAGCTCTATCTGCACTGCATGGGGACACCTCCACATATATCACTACCAGCTAGCATACATACAACACTTTTTCTATAAAGGCAACATTTAGCCAATACATAATGCCACTATGTAACGTAATGCATAGCAACACATATCTTGACATGGTAATTGTACATCATGTTTTGGTAAAGGACCAATGTCTAAAACAGAAGTGTATAGGAGTTATCAAAGATTTTATGACATATTTACAGTTGTGACAAATGTAGTAACTAGTTGGGACATTGACATTACATCTGACCAGGGTGTGTGTGGTAATGACTACATTATTTTGCTAACTTCTGCTCAGGATATGCCAAATAGGAGAAGATACATTTACCAAGTAAAAGAGATGGCTAAGAACCTGATAAATCTAAGGAGAAAGACAATGAAGATAAGAATGAGCTATTGCCACTTCTGAAATCAGTAATGCTGTCATCTCAGTGCTTCTATGACTCTGGTAAAGAAGAAGTGGTGATCATTGACATCACCACAGCCCACGAGGTCACAAAAGAGGAAGAACTCTTGGGCCACTAAACACTTTTTTGAAGTCTGCTATTAACATGCTATTGCTTTTTTCAATTCCAATTTCTCCTGGCCCTCTTTCAATATACCAAATAGTTTATCCCTTGAATCACTGCAATGCTCTGTTGTTTCTTTGTTTTATTACTGTGCAAATGTTTTCATCCCCATTTGTAACCAATGACATCCTAACCATACCACATTTTGAAAATGTACTGATGCTCTTCTTTCCATTTTTAAGACTTTTGATCACAGATAAGTGCAAATGTTTTTGTTCCTCAAGTTGATTGTTCAAAGACATATGAGTAAATCCATGTGCATAGAATTGACATGTGTTTGGCTTTCTGTATGATTAGCATACTCGTGATCCTTTTCATTATTCAAAGTAGAGACACCTGAGACACACCAATATCATCTTTCACCATCACATACACAAACAGAATAATGTCTATTGTGCTGAAAAATGTTTTTCATTTATTGGATGATATTCATTGGTATGTACGTGAGTGAGTACAGTGATGAATTTTAGCAATGTGTAAGGAGAGGGGAATGTGCACCCCAATTTGTGAATGTGGATTTCTGGTGATTGGTGTTCTCAGAGGTTTGTAGTGTAAGGTCCATGTTGGTAGGGAGGTGCTCTTGGCCTCAACTGTGCAGGACAGGGACAAGATGAATGACAGGACTCACCTCAGCAGCTCATGACTTTGAAGAGGAGGATGTGCAAGGGATCAACCTATTTTTACAGATCTCTCTGCCTATTGACTCCCCCTTGCAGCTGAAAGAAGGAGTAACAGTTGCAAAGAGGTCACTGTACCTTCTGCTGTTTTTCTTTCTCAACTTCTTGTGTTAGCATATAAAATAAATTATTGAGTCCAAGATGTTATTCTCTCCTTTATCCATTTGCCAAGGATGCTCAGTGTTGCCTGCATATTGACATAGGATTACTCAGTGAAAATGTTTGCAGTTTCTCACAGCAGCCTCCAACTGTTGAAAAAACTCTTCTTCAACTTGGACAGGTCTGCTCCAAATCCTCACATCATTCACACATGGCCGACACAGCCTGCTGCTAGAGGGGTCTGATTTGTGTGAGTGCCAACAGTAGAGTATAGTGTAAATTGCTGAGGATTGATGACTCCCAAACCTGGCCTGGGAGAGTCAAACAGGACCCTGAGATGATTATGCAGTGACAATGACACAGGGCAAAAGAAGGGGTAGAAAGAAGCATTTGGTTTCTTAGAAAGTAGTTGGAGTCATTAGATAGGTCCAGAATACTTGATAGCTGGCAGTGTGGGTCCATTCCATTTTTTTTAAATTGATTATACTCAGATGTTTACCATTTATTATCCATCCTGATGATGACCCAAGGATTTGTCTATTCAATTTGAAATGCTGACTGTATATAAGGACCATGAGTTGGCTTTACACTGACTCAATATCATTGAAGGTTTTTGGGTCATACCTCCTAAACATGCTTGACTAGCCACTTTTATATATTAAAAAACCAGGGTCAAGTTTATCTTGTGCACAAATTGTTGCTGCATAATTTATTTTACTGCACCTATTTACACGAAGGACCGCATCACTGGCATTGCACTAATACTGTGTATAACTGTAAGCAGACCTCTTGAATGGATTGAACATGACAATACAGAAATTAACTCTGTGTGTTTATTTTTTTAATTTTTGAAAATGTGGCTATGTGTTTATCAGTTGTTAATAGTGTGACCATGCACAGTGTAGGCAAAGAGCTGACATGTGTTATTGTGAGAAAGTACCTCTTTTTTGCAAGGGCACTCCCAATTGTTTGTGGACTGATGATGCTGTTGTTTGACACTATGCTCTGGGACATTACTAGCCAGGCCCCAGTACATGTGTTCTAATCCCTAAAACATGTTTAAATTGGCTATTCCACAATTGGCATACTTAACTTTTCTTAAAGGCCATACTAAATGGTGCCCAAAACACATCCATAGCAGGGAAAGTTAAATATTATCTAAGGAATACAGTGCTACTCTGTCATTCACAAGTGTGATCAGAAAAACATGACTCCAGGCCTACCACAGTAGTTAGGCTGCTGCAGTTGTAAACCTGTAGACTGACCTGTCAAAATAATCCTTTTTGACATGGAAAATGTCTTCCTTTTAAAAAGTAATAAGTCATCCCTATTTGGAGCTTGCAACCTACAAGGCAGGGAGCATGGTATTTAAAAGCAGGACATATAGAGATTTAAAGTTGACCTGCCTTTCTGGTGACTAGACCCCAAAAGCTATTTTCAGAGTAGCAAGGCCAACTGTTGTATACAGAACAAATGAGAAATGGAATTAAACGGAAAATTCTCCATGTATGGCTTGGGACCAGCTAGAAATGTGATTACACCACGCTATTTAATATTTACTGATATCCCAACTTAATAGTGAAGTTGGATTTTTATTAAATGTAAAAGCAAAGTAACTCACAAAAAGGTATGTTTTCCTTTCCTGAAGCTCCTGGTGCCAAGTTTGCATTGGCTCCCTAGGGTAAGCACATCCAATAAATAGACTCTGATGAGCAAAGACAAAGGCTTGGATGATGAGAGGTGTTTTCTCTTCCCTTGCCAGGAAGACAAAGTGAGATGTACACAGGAACTTAATTTCTTCAAGGGTGCATCTCCTGTCACAAGTAAATGTTAGCTGACACCTGAGAAAGTCCCAGTTTTTGTTCTCCCAGACAGGCAGAGACACAACAATGGGCAAAAGCGATGTCCCCAGAACTGTTTTGAAATTACCAAGGAGTAAGGCATTGCATATTGCCCTGGCCATACCTTTGGCTGGGCACAAAGGTTCTGCACAAAGGAGGAAAGGGTTTCTCCCTCTATGATTTTAAGAGTGACAGGCACTGTGTTAGCATTTGCAGCAGGGTAAATAGGAGGTGAAGCAAAAGGGGTAGAGTACCCTTGGGAACATTTACCCATTTGATTACGTGTGTGCCTGAAGTCACTCCTACCCACTAGCTAGTACTAGGCATAAATGTGGTGTCCCTAGACACATTCTAAAGAATACATTGTGGACCTGTTGAACAACAGAAGAGGACTGAACCTGCTCTCTGTGACCTGGGAGGAGCCCTGAGGGACTGAGACTGCTCCCCCATGTATCCAGGACAGAAAGGAACTTGAAGAGTCAGTTCAATGACTGGCATTGTGGCTACAGGAGTATCAAAAGCTCCAAGAGGCCTTCTCTTGAAGTTCTGAACTGACCATTACGAACTGCAGCTGACGTGGACAATGCTGCTGTTCCTGAGGTCCTTGGACTCTTAGCGCTGTCTTAGTGGATGTCTCCTATGACCCCTGAAAATCTGGGACTTAGAACATTTTAGAAGTTTGAGACCTCTAAAGGAATGGGACAAACCACCTCAACATATCTGACAAATACTCAACCTCCTTGGACTAAAGAATTGAGTTTCTCCCAGTCTGAGCTTCTCTGCAAAACAAATCTGTTTCAGTTGGTCATTGTCAAGAAGGTATCTGGACTCATGGAGCCCTCATCGAACATAGCCCACAGCCTTTCCCCACTGGAGGATTATGAACTCTGAAAAAATTCTAAGAGCCCTATTTTGAGTTTGGTGATTGTACCGCCAGATCGCTGCAACAGTGGTCCCAAGTACACTGTTCATTCGGTGGTCTTTTGCCCCCCCCCCAGCTACGATGAATGCAGCTTGACCTGCCGACCGCGTCAACAGAGTGTGTCCGGCTTGCGAAACAGAGGACTGTAATGCTCCTAAATTTGTGTTTGCACTGCTGTGATGCCTGCTCCTTTCATAGGCTAACATTAGGGCTACCCTCATATACTGTTGGAGTGGTAGCTGCTGATCTGAAAGGAGTAGGAATGTCATATTTAGTATGGTCAGAACGGTAATATAAAACCCTGCTGACTGGTGAAGTTGGATTTAATATTACTATTTTAGAAATGCCACTTTTAAAACTTTCTTAAAACCTTCTGTGCCTTACAATCCACGTCCGGCTAGGTTCAGCTGACAGCTCCCTTGTGCATTCACTCAGACAAACCCCAAACACAGAATGCTCAGCCTTACTTGCATACATTTGCATATTAAATAGGTCTTTCTGGGCTGGGAGGGTGGAGGGCCTGACACTTACATGTCAAAGGACAGTAGCCTACCCCAACACAAAGGACTGCCACACCTCCTCCTGGGACCCAGGCCAACAGGATTGGACTGAAAGGGGACCTTGTGCACTTCTAAGCCACTCTTTGAAGTCTCCCCCACTTCAAAGGCACATTTAGGTATTTAAAAAGGCCCTCTGCCCCTATCTACTCTGACACTTCCTGGAGAAGAAACCCTGAACCAGAACCTGCAACCTGCCAAGAACTGTCTGACTGCCCAAATGACTCATGTGACTGCTTTCTGAGAAGGACTGCTGCCATGCTGTTGCCCTGCTGCCTTGCTGCTCTCTGTCTGTGCAATCCCTCTGAGGACAGTGACTGAACCAGTGGTGACCAGAGCTCTGGTGGGAATATTTACCCGTGTGGGGTTCCCAAAGGAGGCTGTGTCTGACAAAGGCACACACTTCATGTCAGCATACATGAAGTCCATGTGGGATGAGTGTGGGGTACCCTACCAGTTTATCACCCCTTACCATCCTCAATCCAATGGGCTTGTTGAGAGATTCAATGAGATTCTAAAAGGCATGATCACTGGCCTCCCTGAGGCCATGAGGCATATGTGGGACGTCCTCTTACCATGACTTCTCTTTGCTTCTGGTGAGGTGCCCCAGAAAGGGGTGGGGTTTAGCCCTTTGAACTTCTCTATGGTCGCCCTGTCAGGGGACCACTAAGCATAGTGAAAGAGGTCTGGTAGAAAGCTCGCAAGACACCTCCCCAGGATGTGGTCAGTTACATGCTGGCCCTCCGCAACCAGACACAACGCTTCTGGAAGCAGTCCAAGAGTAACCTCAAGACCAGTCAAGAGGTGATGAAGGAGTGGTTTGACCGGAAGGCAACTCTGGTTGAATTCTCACCTTGTGACACAGTTTGGGTAATGGAGCTAGTAGAGCCTAGAGCTCTCCAGGACCGCTGGACTGGCCCATTTGAAATTAAGGAACGGAAGGGGGAGGCCACCTACCTGGTGGATATCAAGACCCCTTCTCCACCATAACATGCTGAAACCTCATTTTGAGAGGCCTGAGGTCAGTATGCTACTTGTGACAGATGGGGGCATGGAAGAGGTGAGTGAGCCTCTCCCCGATCGCCTCTCTGCCAAAGAAAGTTATGGGTCAGTGGAGGGGGTTGATCTCTCTGACTCCCTGACTCCAGAACAGAGAGGGGACTGCTATGAATTATTGGAGCAGTTCTCTTCCCTGTTTTCCCTCACTCCTGGACTCACATACTTGTGTGTCCATGATATTGACATGGGAGACAGTCCCCTGTAAAGAACAAAATTTACAGGTTGTCAGACAAGGTGAAGGCCAGCATCAAGGAGGAAGTAGCCAAGATGCTGCCCTAGGGGTTATTGAGAAGTCCAGTAGTCCCTGGTCCAGCCCTGTTGTGCTGGTACCCAAGGCTGCTACACCCGTTGCAAGCCAGAACTCCGGTTTTGCGTGGACTACCGGGGTCTCAACTCAGTCACATGGACTGACGCTCACCCCATCCTCCAAGCTGATGAGCTTGTAGGCAGACTAGGTGCTGCCAAATTCCTCAGTACTTTTGATCTCATATCAGGATACTGGCAGATTGCCTTGACTGATGGGGCTACAGAGAGATCTGCATTTTCCACACCTGAGGGCCATTACCAATTCTGGGTGATACCATTTTGGTTGAAATATGCCCCCGCTACCTTCCAACGGTTACTTAACGGGGTCCTAGCTGGCAAGGATGCAGTCTGCGCAGCTTACCTAAATGATATAGCCATCCATAGTTCCAGCTGGGAGGAACACCTGCTCCACCTCAAGGAGGTGCTTCAGTGTCTGCAACAGGCAGGCCTGACCATCAAGGCCAGTAAGGGCTAGATTTAGCAGGGTTCTGTGGTGTACTTGGGACACCTAGTAGGTGGTGGCAAGGTACAGCCACTCCAGGCCAAGATTGAAACTATCAAGGCCTGGCAACCACCTAGAACACAAACAGAGGTGAGAGCCTTCTTATGCCTCACCAGATATTACCGTAAATTTGTCAAGGGTTATGGATCCATTGTGTCACCCTTGACAGAACTTACTTTTAAAAAGCAACCTAGGTTGGGGAATTGGACAGAGGCTTGTCAGAAAGCCTTTGACTCCCTGAAGGAAGCCATGTGCACAGCCCCATGCTCAAGGCCCCTGACTACTCCCAGGAATTTATTGTGCAGACAGACGCTTCAGAGCACGGCATAGGGGCTGTGTCTCACTATTGATGGATCACGGTGTTTCTGTTGTCTTTGTCCTCTTCTTCTGCCTCTTCTTCACTGTCCACAGGCTCCACAGCTGCCACAACACCTCCTTTAGGACCATCCTCCTGCAGAAAAGGCACCTGTTGTCGCAAAGCCAAGTTATGCAGCATACAGCAGGCCACGATGATCTGGCACACCTTCTTTGGTGAGCAGTAGAGAGAACCACCTCTCATATGGAGGCACCTGAACCTGGCCTTTAGGAGGCCGAACGTCCTCTCTATAACCCTTCTAGTTCACTCATATGCCTCATTGTAGCGTTCCTCTGCCCTTGTCCTGGGATTCCTCACTGGGGTCAGTAGCCATGACAGGATGGGGTAGCCAGAGTCACCCGCAAATGTCGAGGGACAACTGTTAGACACACACTAACCCTTAGGGATAACCCCAGACAACTATTGACACTGTATAGGGTACATGTCCTCACCTAATAGCTACAAACGGTGCCTCTTGAGTTGCCCCATCACATAAGGGATGCTGCTATTCATCAGAATGTAAGTGGCATGCACTGAGCCAGGAAAATTGGCATTCACATGGGAGATGTACTGGTCGCCCAAACACACCATCTGCACATTCATAGAATGATAACTCTTCTAGTTTCTGTACACCTGTTCACTCCTGCGGGGGTGGGGGGGCAAGGCCACATGTGTCCCATCAATGGCACCTATGATGTTGGGGATATGTCCCAGAGCATAGAAGTCACCTTTCACTGTAGGCAAATCCTCCACCTGAGGGAACACGATGTAGCTGCGCATGTGTTTCAGCAGGGCAGACAACACTCTGGACAACACGTTTAAGAACATAGGCTGGGACATCCCTGATGCAATGGCCACTGCACTTTGAAAAGATCCACTTGCCAGGAAATGGAGTATTGACAGGACCTGCACTAGAGGGGGGATACGTGTGGGATGGCGGATAGCTGACATCAGGTCTGGCTCCAACTGGGCACACAGTTTCTGGATTGTGGCACGATCAAGTCTGTAGGTCACAATTACATGTCGCTCTTCCATTGTCGACAGGTCCACCAGCGGTCTGTACACCCGAGGATGCCGCCATATCCTCACCTGCCCCTGCGGACGTGCTCTATGGATGAGAACAGCGAGCAGAGGGTCAGCCAAGACTGAGGAACGAAAACACAACTTTATTGCACACATTTTACAATCCGTTATGTGCCTGTCTTAGTGTGTATGCAAGGCCTAGATATGTGTGACGCATTTAAAAATAATGCCATGTGGCCCCCTGAAATGGTGGCTGCCTGACCTGTAAGGTGGGAGAATGGAATATGTGGTAACTGCGCTGGCATTGTACACCGTCGCAGTAGGTGGTCGAAGACCGCGGCGCGATCGTGCATTGGTTAACATTGGACCCTATGGGTCCCAGGAGCCAATGACGATGTACGCCGGCGGTGACGGTACGCACCGCCGCGGACGTGACCGCCATTTTCTGTCTGTTCACTCACTTGATACCTGATCTTCGACAGGAGAGGACCTACACTGCAAGTGCTGCTGTGACCTCAGTCTGGAAGCGACAATGGCTACAGTGTGTAGGGAAAGGGCCCCTGCCTTCACATCGGAGGAGTTGTACAAACTAGTGGATGGGGTCCTCCCCCAGTACACGCTACTCTACGGTCCTCCAGACAAACATGTGAGTATACTTTGAGCATGCTGTATGGGCAATGTCTGTTTGGAGTGGTGTGGATGGGAGATGGGGGGGGAATGAGGCGTGCATGAACCAACAGTGAGTGTATGTGCGTCAGGGCAAGGGTGGGAATGTGGGCCAATGACTGTGATGGTCCGGACGGTTATATTTTCTCCTTTTCCCCTGTACTATTCCTGTAGGTCAGCGCCCACCAGAAGAAGGATATTTGGCGTGCCATCACCAAGGAAGTCTGGACCCTGGGGTTCCACCACAGATGGACCACCCACTGCCATAAAAGATCGGAGGACATTCGCCGCTGGTGCAAGAAGATGGCGGAGGCCCAGCTGGGGATGGCCTCCCAACATGGGAGGGGTGACCGTCGCACCATGACTCCCCTTATGTTCCGGATCCTGGTGGTGGCGTATCAGGAGTTGGATGGGCGCTTGAGGGCATCACAGCAGCCAGAAGGGGGAGAGTACACTCTCAATCAGCTGATTCAGTGCGCATGGGAGGTGTCTGGGTGGGGGAGGTGGGCAGTGGGTTACCATAGGCCAGGGCGAGTTTTGCATGCAAGGTCCCTTTGTGAGGCAGGCTATGTGGCACCCCACCCCACCAGTGTTAAGTGCCATCTACCCCTAGTCAGGCTCCTGTGACTTCCATGTGTGCAGCAGTCGGGCATAGGCCTTATACCCCATGTCCCTGTGATTAACTAGGGAACTCTAAGTGCATGGCGTAGTGCAGAGGGCTGCTGTGTCTGTAGTGTCCGCCAACAGTAGCGGTCTTGCATGTACTGAACATGTCTTTCTACTTTCTTTCCCCCCCTTTTTGTGGTCTCCCTGTTCTTGTGTGCATTAGCATCATCAGGCGGAGGAGCAGTGCCACCGGAGCAGGAGGGAGTTGCATCCCACATGACCCTGGAGGGCGAGACTCCGGACTCCGAATTCACCAGTGGGACAGAGGGCGAGGGGAGCTCCACGGCGGGGACAGGAGCTGAGACCAGCGATACCGACTCGTCCTCTGATGGGAGCTCCCTTGCGGTGGTGGGCCCCTCTATGCCCCCTGCATCTACAGGTACAGCCGCCCCCCCCACTACCAGCACCACCCTCCCAGTGGCCCCTCAGCGTGTGCCCTGTGGCCGCTCACCCAGGAGTGTGGGCATCTCCTTCGCCCCAGGCACTTCAGCCCCTGCCCCTGTCAGCCCTGCTGCCCTCAGTGAGGAGGCCATTGACCTCCTCAGATCCCTCACTGTTAGCCAGTCTACCATTCTGAATACCATCCAGGGTGTAGAGAGGCAATTGCAACAGACAAAGGCATACCTGGAGGGCATTCATTCTGGTCAGGCAGCCCAACAGCGAGCTTTTCAGACTCTGGCCTTAGCACTGATGGCAGCCATTGTCCCTGTGTCCAGCCTTCCCCCTCCACATTCCTGCACCCAGACTCAATCCCCAGTACCTCAGCCTATCCCAAGCACAACATCAGACCAGAATGCACACACCTCAACACACAAGGGTAGCTCTGGCAAACATAAGCACCACACATCCCACAGGCACTCACACAAGCATCATACCCATGCAGACATACCAACAGCCACTGCCTCCACTTTGTCCCTCTCCTCCACGTCTCCCTCCTCCCTCCCTGTCACGTCTCCACTCACACCTGCATGCACCACATCTTCAGCCACTACGTCCATCAACAGCACGCCCACCACCACACACTGCTCATGTGCACTCACCACTCCCACTACCATTCACACATCCCCTGTGTCCTCTCCCAGTGTGTCTGTGAGCCCACCTCCCAAACTACACAAACGCAGTCACACACCCACCAAACAGCCATCCACCTCACGACAGCCTCCAGCCCATGCACCTTCACCCAAAGTCAGCAAACGAATACATCCCACAACCACTGCCTCTTCCTCCACTCCCAAACCCCCTCCTTCTACCCGTCCCAGTGGGTCTAAAAAACTTTTCCTGTCAAACCTTCACCTCTTCCTTACACCTTACACCTCCTCCACCCCTTCTGTCCCCTAGGGTCCGACTTTCCAGGTCCCAACCCAGCACCTCAGCCACCACATCACCGGGAACAGTGGTGCCTTCTGGAGTGCGCCAAGCAGCAGGGCAGCCAGTGTGCCAAGGAGCCAGCCCAAGGACATTCCCCCACCTCAAAAACTAAAGAAGTTCGCCGCAGCCTGGAGGGAGAAGGCCAAAACACCTGCCACCAAGGGCTCTCCCAGGATTACAGTTGTGAGTGGGAAGACAGCTGCGCCACCATCCAAGGTGGGGAAGGGCCAAAGGAAGAAAGGGAAGTCGCCGCCAACCTGCACGGCGGACAAGACCGCCACCGGCACCGCAACATGCACCGCCACCATGGGCACCGCTGCACAGGACACCGCCGCCAGCAGCATGCTCACTGAGCCACCCACCAGCACCGCTGCCCAGGACACCGCTGCCAGCAGCACGCTCACTGAGCCACCCACTGGCACCGCTGCCCAATGAGCGCCGCAAGCACCACCGCTACTGAGGCCGCCGCCAGCACCACCAGCTGCAACGCCACATCCTGTGCCAGTGGCAGCACCACAGACATGGATGCCATCCCCAGTGGTCAGTCGTACGTGGCTGGTGGTAAGTTCCAGGGGCCTGGACAGCTTCCATGTTGGCCCATCGTCAGTGGAGTATCACATCCACTACCTCAGTCCTTAGCAGGATGAAGCACTCTTGGCACAAAGCCCCCTCCAGAACCAGTGGAGAAAGGCATCCACTACCTCAGTCCTTGGCAGGATGAAGCACTCTGGGCAGAAAGCCACTCTGGGCACAAAGCCCCCTCCAGAACCAGTGGAGAAAGGCATCCACTACCTCAGTCCTTGACAGGATGAAGCACTCTGGGCACAAAGCCCCCTCCAGAACCAGTGGAGACTGTTATCCACTTGAGAGACTGTGGCTTTGCACTCCCCCGGATAAAGCAGTGGGCAACCCACCCACTGGAGAGACTGTGGCTTTGCACTCCACAGGATAAAGCAGTGGGCAACCCATCCACTGGAGAGACTTGAGAGACTGTGGCTTTGCACTCCCCAGGATATAGCAGTGGGCAAACCACCCACTGGAGAGACTTGAGAGACTGTGGCTTTGCACTCCCCAGGATAAAGCAGTGGGCAAACCACCCACTGGAGAGACTTGAGAGACTGTGGCTTTGCACTCCCCAGGATACATCAATGGGCATGGAGCCACCTTGTGGAGCTGGCGTCGTGCACTCATCCGGCTGAGGTGCCCCCCCTTTCCTTCTCCCTGAGGTGCCTGTTTTCTTTCGATATGATGCCGCTGCAGTGTTCTCTCCGTTTGGATCGGGAATTGAGTGTGGGCCTCGCCCATGCATTTTGGGCCCAGTGGTCCACAAACTATCTAGGTGCAGTACATGGACTTGAAATCTTGGTGTACATATTTGTTAATAGTGTATATATATTTTTGACTAATGGATTTTTCCTGATTGCAATCATACAAATCATTTACTTTTGTCCTTGCGTTCTTCCAAGGAGTGTAGGGGGGTGTAAATGTAATGTTGCTGCATGTATTTGTGTGTATGTTGTTGTGTGTGAGGATGGGGGTGTGGGTGTTGCGTGTGTGTGTCACTCTCTTTTCCCTCCCCACCCTCCCCTGTGTCGTAGGTGCAATACTCACCGTGGTGGTCGCCGCCTTCGGTCGTGCTTCTTGTAGAGGAGCAGGAAGAGAATGGCAGGTAGAATTTGGAGTTCCGGCTCCATGGCGTCCTGGTTCCTTGTGGGGTGTGTAGAGGTGAGCGTTTTCCCTTCCAAGTCCTGTTTCTGCCGGGTTTTTGTTTGCGTTGAATCCGCCCCGGAAAAGGTGGCGGATTGGCCTCTCATAATGGTGTGGGCAGTACATTGTCTTCCGCCTGTCTGTTGGTGGTGACCGCCATGCTGTTTGTTTGTACTGCCGTGGCGGTCGGAGTGTTAAAGTGGCTGTCTATGTTGGCGGTTTCTGCCATGGTCGTGATTCCATTTTTGTTTACCGCCGGCCTGTTACCACCGACCGCCAGGGTTGTAATTAGTGCCTATGTGGTGTATTTTTGTGGTGCTATACTGTGTTATTGCATGGTTTATTGCACAAATACTTTACACATTGCCTTCTAAAGTAAGCCTGACTCCTCAGTCCCAAGCTACCAGAGGGTGGGCACAGGATAATTTTAATTGTGTGTGACTTACCCTTACTAGATTGAGGGTCCTTGCTTTCACTGGGGGTAACCGGACTGCCAACCAAAGACCCCATTTCTAACAATGACTGTTGCTAAATATACAACCAAGTTGTGTGATCACCTGTTTCGTACATAGCCAGACCTTTGATTGGTCAGATACACTTTAACTCTCCACTGTGTTGGCTTGAATATTTGGGATATGTCTTGTTATCCCTCAATACAAAAAACAATATCTCATGACATCTAATGATCTGCTTAATTTTAGTATATGTATTAAACTTGTCAACAAGTATAAAACTACTGAAATATATCACAATCATGATCTTTACCTAATTTGTCTTCTTCTAGGTTTCTACTTACTGTGTCACAAAAGATTAGGATGTAGATAACACACTTCCACCAATAACAATGTTCTCTTTTTCCCTACAAGTGAAACTGGAAGAGTACCTGCCTGGAGCTTGGACACACAATAGACCCCTCTCAACCCCAGGGCCAAGCCTTCAGAGATGACAACACTCCTGGTGATATGGATATGGATGACCGGGCTGGCCCATCTGGTCAGCCTGGGCAGACAGCAATAGTGAGTGTCATTAGCCAACATCATCCACCACCACCATTGTGTGCTCCCCTGCCCTGGATCCTGATGTGACAATCACCACCCCAGTTACAGAGGAGCCAGGAACCAGTGTGAGGCAAGGATCATGGATGGTAGCTGTGAGCCAGAGGAGTGAGGCCACTGGGGCCACTCACACCCAGGACACCATTGGCCAGTACTTGGAAGCCTATCAGGAATCCCAAGGCATGATCGACCAGATACTCACCAGACTCTGGGAGATGAAGCAGCTGCAGAGGGACATACACCATCAGATGGAGGCCCATAACTACAACATGGGGTCCTTAATAATAGGGGTGCTGATGGACATTCATGCACACCTGTGCAGGGCTTTTCCAGATCCGTCTACCTCTTCCTGTGGTCCAATTACATCAGGACCATCAACATCTGCTACAGCCACAGGATGAAAGGCCCTGCCAGAGGAAGACACACCTCCAGATATCCCTGTCCCTTCATCTGTGGATCTCCCCCGTACTGGAAAGTGGGGACATCCCCGCAAATTCCTCAGAGTTGGAGATGACAAGACCTTCACCTCCATCACCAAGAAACTCAAACCTAATTTCCTCCAGTGTATGTAACACATTCACTCTGTGGACTATTTCTGGACATATCTACCTTTCTGATTCAGTAGTGTTTTGCACAATGGAATCCAAATAATTTGGCAACTACAACAGTGGGTTCATTCACCATGGCTGACTTCTTCACTTTTTATTTTTTCTGCTTATTTTTCACAATGTTTCTCTGCTCCTTGTTCACTAAAATAAATACACTAGTCTGAAACTCATTGCCTGTTGTTATATATCTCACATTTAACAATGGATGCATGTACTTCCATATGAACTTGACAGTGACATAAATATCTACTTGTGTAAGCATGGATATGTTGGATATACGCAAAGGTTATCTCAGTATCACAAGCATTTTACACCAAAACATACATACAATTGTGTTCTCATATACCATCTTTATTCCATTGAAACAGCAATAGCCAGGCATTATGTCAGAAGCATAGAAAATCATACATAACACCAATAATCTGTGGCAGTGGTCACTATTTATGTTGCAGATCTTAACAACATGGAAGGAGGGGATACATCTGACAATTTCCTATTGAATAGGCACAATACAATTGGTCTTTATAGTCAGCTGGAGTCATATTGCCCAACCTACAATGGGAATACCTCATCAATAACACCAATAGACAAACACATGGCAATACTACTATGTTGATCACAGGATCACTCCAATCCATATTTCCAGTATCTGGTGGAATGTTACCAACAAATATCTGTGCCATACTACAAGCACCTTCTCCTACAATTATGAGACATATCAACTGCTATATACACATCTACACAATGAGGATCTAGCCAATCTGAAGATAGAAAGGCATGGTTTGGCTCCACAAAACAATTTTAATAGTGCACATGCTGGCACACATATTGCATTTTGACCACCACATGACAAGGAACAAGTCCAATGGATACCTCATAACTTCCATTCTATCACTGTGCAAGCTGTTTTGGTACAGGGTTTGTACACCCAAAGTCTTTGTCTGTCATACCCAAGAACAACCCTTGTGCCAATTGTACCTCCAAACTGCATCATATGCTTGCAAATGTCACAAATATGAAATGTCCAAATGATGATACCATGGTGAAGGTACTTAAACGGAAAATAAAGAACAACTAGCTGTCAAACCATACAGATAAGACAATTCAGATAGTCATTTCCCAGAGCACACAATCTATGATAGGAATCAGAGCAAAAAAAGCAACACACACATAATGACCATGTGTCAATAAATGCTGGCCTTTCAAAGATCCTAGAAAAATATAAAACTTATGAAATATATGAAATCTTTGACACATACCTTGGAGTATTATAGGAAGTGGCAGATTATAAAGGCATAAGACTTTGGTGGACAACATATATCACTGCCACGTAAAGTGAAAGGACATCGATTTTCCTCCATTGAGAATTATTTTAGTTATTTAAATAATAATATCTGTGTTATGATTGATACATAGGTTTCTATAAATGGTTTTGAGGGTTTGATATTTGGTTGTTTTGTGTTTGCTTTGAAATGATTTGTTTTATATTGTGTTGATTGTTGCTTGACTGAGTTTTTGTTGTCTTGTCGTCCGAAAGTTTGATTTCAGAGTGTATGTTATTTGTTATAAAAATCTTTTTTGTATTAATTGAAATTAAATAAAACGTGATTCTTGTGTTTTGAACTGTATATTAGAATGATTGTTGTGCTTTTTTGTGCATAAGACAGGGGAGTTGCTTTTGTAATTAATTGTTCATACAGGTCAATGCCCATCAGAAGCATATCATTTGGAAGACCATCAATTGGAAGGTGTGGACCTTGGGGGTATATCATTGACTCAGCGTCCATTGTGGAAAAGGTGGGAGGACCTCAGATGCTGGACCCGAAAGATCACAGAAGTCCAGCTGGGGAAGTCCTCCTAAAGTGGAAGGGGCGCACGCCGCAAGCTGACCCACCCACCCCAACCGCCCACATACTAACGGTGGCATATCTATAGATTGATGGGCAGCTCAGGGCCCAACAGCAGTTACATGGGGGTGAGTCCTGGCTACAGTTGTCCATGTTACATTGCCAAATATTATTGTTTCATGCAGCCATTTTCCAATCAACATAGGGGGTGTGCCGTGTCCAATATACAGAAAGAGTTCAGTATTATGTAGGTCTGGTAGTAGGTGCATGATGATGTCCTTTACATAATGTTTTTATGATCAGGAAGCCAGCAGAGTCCAGGCCACTGGCAATTAGCTGTTTTGAACAGACATATGGCTGAGTAAAATCATGATCACCTCATGTTATTTGATGTTCTAAATGAAGTTTGTACCAAACAGGCCACTTGCCTTCATTGTGTCAAGAGTGAGTCTTACTCACTACTGTCCCTCATGTGATGGTAGCCATATTACATGTGCCAAAGCATCCAGTGCACGTTTGCTGCAGTGACTAGACAACACATTCCATTGGTAACTTGTGATTCATTAGTAACATGAGTGTGCAACCATCTCCGGTGGCATCAGCATTAGTGGTTACATGTTAACCAGTGTACCTTTCCCTGTTGTAGTTTTATCTGCAATACTGTTTCAAAATTCATTCTCTGCCTGGCAACACGCTTAAGGGAGTGAGATGTCACAATACAAGGATCATATGTTAGTGTCTGCACTCAGTTTTACAAAGCCATTGGTGATATGATATGCCATCCCATTAAGACTGAAGTGGGTTCACCTCTTCATGTCCCTGATATTCACTGACACAACACACATCTAAGAAATATTGGCTTTTAGGAATGTAATTTAAGAATGGTGTTGTCACCAGTATCAAGCAGAATTGGGGATGTTCATTGGGCCATATGGACTATTATGATGTGTGCATCTTTAAGAGATATCTCACAATGTTTATGCTATGGTTCTCGTCACAGTGGTTCAGTTCTGAGGCAACTGACACACAGGGAACCAGTGGGTAAGAGGGTTTGGGGATTGCCATGGGGGATGCAAGTTTGACGTCATCATCATCTGAGTGAGCCTCCAGTGGAAAATCCTGAGCAGTGGCAGACCCAACAAGATCTGTTCCTACTTCGTCCATGTCTGCCACCCCCATTTCTATTTCCACCCTCCCTATTGCTCCCCACCCAGTTGGCTGGGCCCACTCTCCTAAGAGAAGAGCCCTTTCCTTTGCTCCAGGCACGTCAGCCCCTACATTTGTGCACCTCACTGCGCACTGAGGAGTGTATTGGCCTCCTGAGAACTATCTCTGTGGATCAGACTGCCATTCTGAATGCCATCTATGGGCAAGGCAGCCATCAGCAGCAGATGGTGGTCTACCTGGAAGGAATTCACAATGCAATGTCTGGCCTACAGAGATCTTTTCAAGCTCTGGCCTCCTCCCTCAGTGCAGGCTCCCATCCCCCGCCAACCTTCTGTCCCTCCCCTGTCCCTTCTCCATTCCATTATCCTATTACCACCTCCATCCAAAGCACATGCAGACATTTACACACACCCATTCATACAGACACAGCCACTCCCTGCCATCACATCTACAACCACCACTGACAATACCACATCTAAATACTTACACCACTCCCCTATCACATCTCCAGACAGCACAGTTAACAGTACACACACATGCTCACACCACACCTCCACCATCACATCCACATCCACAGCTGACACTGAAACCACACCCACATGCACCCCCACCCACATCACATCCTTTCACACACCACACACAACCACACCCACTGTCACCACCACATCAACATCCAGAACACCCATCATTTCCACTGCAGCAACATCCACACATCCAACACATTCAACACACCTAAGAAACGTAGGCAAACACAATCAAGCACCCACCAGACACCACATATACAAGACATACCCATACTTGCAGCATATAAACCTGATACACATGTACAAGCACCCACCACAGACCCCAGCACATCAGACACAATCACTCCTTCTCCCTCCAAGACCCCACTCCATCCCATTTCCATTCCTAAGCACCCTAATGGAGGTCCTTCCTTTTTCCTGGCCCTAGGCCACCCAAACCCCATACCACGACTCCCAGGAAGGTTCCTATCCCAATCCAGACCACCTCTCCCTCCTCCAACACCACCCCTATTATCCACCCATACACCTCTTCCAGATCCCAAAGAACCACTGCAAAACATCTTACCAGCCCTTCCACTTCCCAAACACCACCTCCCAAATGTAGGTCCGCCACTTCCTCTCTCCAACCCACTACTTCCCATACCAAGGTCACCACTCCAAAACCCAAACATATCCCTCCCAAATGACTGCTTTGAGATGTCTGCCCTGCCCAATAGATGTCGGTTTGTGAGGAGGTTACCCTGGCAGCGTCTTCAGAGGCAAGTTTGGTAGCACAGTGGTGTGCTCCCAACAGTTATAGTGGGACTGGCCATTGGCCTGTGCATTTTCTAAAAATGTTGTTCAAATGAAAAAAAAAATCTGTTTGTTTTGGGGCACCTTAGTCCTAGATTTACTTTTCCCTAGCTAGTTTTGGGAAGCTACCAATGTTGTATCAGTTAGATTGTGACACAACGTCATTGTGTAAACATGGTATGGCAGGGTAAGCTGCACATATGTTTATAGTGCACTTTGCTAGGTACATGCACAATTTGAAATGGTATGTCTTGGTGATAGGCTTTTCTGGGCAGGCATTCTTCAAGGTGCTGAGCACTTGCTCCACCTTTTGATACATTGGGATGTGGGACTCTATCTGTGTTCACCCTGATTGCTGATCAATATGACCAGGTTTGTATATTTAACGTTTGGGACCTTATGTAGATCAAGGGGAATTGTTGGGCTTATACAAGTCAAGGGGAACTGTTCCATGAATGGATAAGTGGGATATTTCCAGATTTGGCCAGCCAGACATTCAGGTTCCAGCTTGTCTTGTGCAATGTCAACCTTATTATGCTTTCTCTTCAACCTACGATATATGTTGGGCATAAGTTGACTGTGTGCAAATCAGTTAGTTATTTATCCACACCTGGAGGGTGGTTGGTTGTCGTGGCTTTTTGTATTGTTTTTGTGGCATGTGTCCATTATTTTGTGTGTAACTTACACCTACTTTAGTTGTGAATGCTACAGTTACTGATGTGTTTGCTTTAAAATCTTGTGCTTATACATTGCACACATATGCATAGCACTTGGTGATGATATTGGTTGTCCCTGATATACTTAAAGCCAGGATGCCTGTGCAGAGAGGTGATTTGGGGCATGGGCAAAGTGGATTGTGTCCCATGGACCCTGACTTTCAAGGGACCCTCTGAAAGAGCCAGCCCTGTTCTACAGAGAGTGTTTCCATGATGACCTTGCAATACCTATTAGGCAGAGTTTTGGAATTCCATTTAACAAAATATATTTTTTGATGTGCCTGATGTGTGAGAGTCTATTGCAGTGATCTTGCAGAGAAGAGATGTCCCTATTTCATGCAACATCCCTATTAAAGTTTGTTTCCTATCAGTACTGGACTGAGCATGTGAGAAGTTGGAGGGTGTTGCAGTGATTATTTGCTGTGATGTTAGTGAGGACCTGCTATTGTACTACAGTATTGTGAAAACACACCACTCTCCCTGAAAAATAGTTGTGCACACATTTAAAATTTAGAAAAGTGTGCTGTGCAATGTCAGTGACATGGTCAAAGAGGGCATCAATGAGCTGACTTGTGATCATACATTGGAAGCTGTTCTGAACAAGGACCCAGAAAATAAGTTTAGCCCAGGCCCCCCATGAACCTTGAGTTGTCCCTGCCTGTTCATCTTTTAACTGAGGAGTCAATGGGAGGAGGCCCAAGCAGTGGCAGGGTGTGTACGATCAGCTACATGGCGGCAGAGGATGTGTGCAGGTGAGTAACAGGTGTGGAGGTTTTGCTGCCGCACTCATGTCGGTGGCAAGTGGCATCATGATTGGACTGGTGGTAAAACTGGTGGTCCACCCTCTGACATATGGATTGGCCTCTACCTCAGCTGTTGTGGTCAGGATTGCCTGGTGGTGGCAGCCCAAACTGGGGCAGCGTGGTGAGCACAAAAACAATAGATTAAACCCAGATCTTTTTGACTGAGGGGGAATGTTTGCATTGGTCAGCATTCTGTCCATCATTTGTTCTTTTTGCATTTGTCACCCTAACTGGGAAGGGTAATCCCAGATGTGGGTCCCGTGCTCACTGCACGACTGGATTGAAGCTAGTCTGGCTGATGAAAGATGATACCCTGAAACCGATCCTAGGATGCTTGTTTCTGGTCCAGGGATGACCTGGCTTGGCAGTTCGGGGTGACTGTTCCCATGTGGAACAGGGTCAAGACTGATTTGCATATAGCTGTGTCCAAACTGGGGTGGCGTGGTGAGCAAAAAAAATTGATTAAACCCAGATCTTTGTGACTGGGGGTGAATGTTTGCATTGTTTAGAATTCCATCCATCATCTGTCCTTTATGCATTTGTCACCCTAAATGATGGCGGAGCCACGATGGTCTTTCATCTATGGACCCACTTGCTTTGTAATTGGGCAGGCGGACTGACGAGTTGGTGGCTAAGGAGGCAGACACTGTTCGACAGCAGGACTTTTTCCACTAAACTCGTAATCAGGTCCTACGTCTGATGGTAGAAATTTTGACCGGGCAAAGGCACCAAAAGTACCTGGCCAGCAAGAGTCAAATTTTAATTTCTCTCACTCTGAGCTTTTCCCACCAAAACCAATCACTAGGGCTATGTAGAGGTTACAAAGGGTAGGGCTCATGGAGGAACCCTAGAGAACTCTGCAACTGGTTTCCGTCAGCTTCAAGGTGAAAGGTGGGAGCCTAGCTCTCTGGGTTTGGCTAGTGAGGAAGGGGTGGATCCATTCCAGGGCAGTGCCGCAGATGCTTGTGTTGTGTAGTTTGGTGCACAGGAAGGTGTGGGAGATGGTGTAGAAGGTGGCGGAGACATCAAGGAGGATGAGGATAGCTGTATTGCTGTGATTCTGTGGGGTAGAGATGTCATTTGTGGCTCCTAGGAATCCAGTTTTAGAGCTGTGACAGCTCCTGAATCCAGTTTGGGAGGGGTTGACGATGTGGTTGAACTCAGTGAGCTCGGCGTAGATTGCTTTTTTGATGACCTTGGCTGAAAAAGGAAGGAGTGAGGTAGGTCTGTAGTTTTGCAGCTCCATGGGGTCTGCGGAAGGTTTCTTCAGGAGGGGTTTTATCTCAGTGTGTTTCCAGCTGTCTGGTAAGGTGGCGGTTTTGATGGAGCAGTTGATGGTGTGGCATAGTTTGGGAGCAATGATGGTGCTGGCTTGATTAAAGATGTGGTGGGGGCATGGGTCTGAGGGTGCCATAGAATGAGTCATGTTCAGAAGCTTGAGGGTGTCCTCTGGGGTAAGAGGGGTCCAGTGCTTCAAGATTGGTTGGTGATAAGCATCTGTGGTTCTGGTGGGGATGCGGTGCTCTTCTGCTTGCAAATCCTTCATAGATGTCCTGAATTTTCCACTGGAAGATGGAGACGAGGCTGTTGTAGAGGTCTTGGGAGGGAGGGATATCTGTAGTGTCCGTATTTGGATTTGTGAATTCATTGGCTATGGTGAAAAGTTCCTTGCTGTTGTGTGCGTTGTTATTAAACCTCTCCAGAAAGGCTGATTTCTTGGTTGATCTGATGAGCTGGTGGTGGGATGTGACAGCATCTTTGAAGGCCTTGTGGTCTGTAGCACTCTTATTGCTTCTCCACTTTCTCTCGAGTCATCTGCATGTGCTCTTGGATTCCTGAAGGTTAGGGGGGAACCAGCTAGGTCTCCTGTGGTAATGATTGTAGGTGGGTTTCCTTAGGGGGCTAGGGTGTTGCCACTGTTGGTGATGCATTGGTAGAGGATGTGGACTGAGGTGTTGTTGTCCGCTGTGCATGGTGGTGGGAAGTGGCGGAGCATGGTCGAGGGTGTGACTTGCTTAGTCCTTGGTGAGGTTTACCAGTTGCTTAAGTTCGAGTGTGGTGAGGTTCTCCACAAGGGTGGCTGTGTTTGGGTCCCTGTGGTTGTCGAGGTGAAAGTTGAGGTTACCAGGGAGTCTGTAGTCCATTGAGGTGAGGGCATGGGGGCCATAAAGTCCGCCAGTGCTTCACTGAAGGGTAGGTGAGGTACAGGAGGGTCTGTAAATGAGCATTCCATGGATGGTAGTGTTTAGATTAGTCTACATCTGAAAGTGAAAGTGAAGGCAACCACTTGTCCACCAGGGATGCGGTGCAAGCGGGAGTCTACGGGTGGAGGAGGGCCTCAAATTCAACGAGGAAGTGAGGCTCAGAAGGTGAAAGGCAGCAGCAGCAACAGGAAAAGCTGCATCGTGGTAACTAGGCTAATACTGACCAGAGGTTAGTGAAGTCACTCTCCTCACCATGCAGCGTTCGCCTGTAAGAAGGGGAGGGAGAAGAGAGGGGTCACTCAGCTGAGAGGCGGGAGGTTGGGAAACACAGCACAGCATCCAGTAATATGATCTGACAGTTAATCGACATAGCAGAAGAAGAGTATAAAAAGCACAAGGGGGAAGTAATTAATCTAGCTAAAAAAATAGAGGAGGCCTACTTGGGAGAGGGAGGGGGGAGACCACACAAATCACACAAAAGACCTATGCAATATTAAACAAAGTAATTGATGAAAGTATGAGGAAGAAATTATCAAAAGGAAAAACAGACAATTCCATATGCATCAGGTTGACTATCAACTCGGAAGAGTTTATACTTTTGTTACGAAGTATGGCTATCAGAACCAACTGGGGCACAAACAGACCAGCTACCCCACTCAGAAACATTACTGCCATTGGATGCTGAATCCCTTGGAGGGGAACCAGCTCCCTCCTCTGAAAAACAAGTGTTAATATTTTAAAGCAATTAGAAAACATAGATTAGGAAATCTAAGCGCACAAGATGCAAGAACTTAACCACCACCCTCCATAACAGAAACACCAGCAATATCAGGGGTCCCAACCAGGGAAAGGAGGAAAGAGCAACTGAGAACCAAAGAAACTCCAACCAATTGATTTGTAACTTGACTAAATATAAACTGACCTCATCCAAACAGGAACTCTTCGAAAAGAGGTTATCATTCTGCCCCACTGACCAATGGGACCTAACAAAAACAAAAATGTACTTATTTAAATTTACAAGATAATTGAAACTTAATGTATTTTTTGCAGATAAGCCACAATTCCATACTCAAGCCATGGATCAACTAGTCACTAGTGATCTAACAGTACAGAACTTAGAAGATATTAAAACTATAGTAAATCTATTGGAGCTGGATATATCAGGCACCAATGTGAACATGAAGGGGTTAGCAGAAAAACGCAAGATAGACAAATCACATACAATAACTAACCAAACCTTCTGTCCAAAATCTACTTTCACACCGATTTTACCCCAGGAAATACTATAGACTTGTTTTACATAAAACAAATAATCAGAGACCTAACAAATAACAAATACATGATTTTGAAAGAAGCAGATAAGGGGGAAACATTGCCTTGCTCTGGACAGATGATTATTTAGAAGAGATATATCATCAATTGGAGGATGTGACTTGTTATGAAAGATTACTGAATAATCCAGCTCTAGAAATACAAAAATCCTTGTCGGAACTATTGGATAAACAGCACAACAAATGCTTTATTTTTCTGGAGGAAAAACAATTTTTATTTTCAAAAGACCAGTGATACCCACCCTCCATGTGCTTCCCAAGATACACAAGCCGGGTCTCCCCACAAAAGGCAGACCAATCATTGCTGGAATAGATTTGGTGTGTTCACGAGTAGGCAATACATTGACGATGGATTGCAACCTTTTATGAAAAGCCTACCATTATATATTAGGGACACCAAGGATATACTAAAAAAACTAGACAATAATGAGTGGCAGCCATACTACATCTTAGTCACAATTAATGTAAGTATTTTCAAGTCAATCAAACATCAGGATGGCAGAGAGGCAATTAAGAGGGAACTCATGACACAATCAGTACACCTATTGGAAAGAATTAACATGATTTTAGAAATCCTCGCCTTCTGCTTAAATAATAATTTTCATAACTTAAATGGCTCCTATTACCTACAACAACAGGGGATTACAATGGGAGCTGAATTTGCTCCCTCTTCTGCCTGTATCCTCATGGAAGTGGAAAAGTAATGGCTTTGGGATGAAAAATATGAATACTTTACCCAAAGTATTATCTTCTGGGCAAGATATAAAGACGATATACTGATGATTTGGCAAGTTCCAGAGACAACCCTCCAAGAATATATATCACAATTATCCAAAAACAAATCCTCGTCACATCCACATTTTCAAAATAAGAAATAGAATTCTTGGATCTCAATCTATACATTCAGGATATTAAACTGCATAGCTGCTTAGTTCGCAAAACAACTGCTGCCAACTGCATTCTACATGCCAAAAGCTGTTACCCCAAAACAACAATACATAACATATCAAAGGAAGAATTTCTGAGAATTCAAAGGAATTGCAGTGAGCACAAAGTATACCTCAAGAAGGCAAGTGTGTTTTTCCAGCGTCAGACACAACGAGGATATGGAGAGAAATATCTGTCTGAGACCATGCGGAAGATAGGAGAACTTGACAGGAATCAATTATTACAAGACACACGCCAACAGAGTGCCACCCAAACAATTTGCTTTGTAACAGAATACAATAATGGCCATCATCATATATGTAAAATCTTGAGAAAACACTAGTCACTGACAAAGCATCATACACAGCTTCAGGATGTGATAAAACCTTTTCCGGAGGGGGCATGGCCAACCAACATGGCTGAGTGGATGTGATCCACTGAGGTTTTGCATGGAAACCTAATGCTGCACCACTGTCTGTCATTTCCCAAGGGCATCCTGCCAGTTAGCCAGGGGGGAACAGGTGGATGCTCCCCCATGAGAACTGAGTTGATGAGGAGACTTCCCTGGGGCTAAAGAGAACTTCTCCTGTATGCGGGCTGTGGACTGCCGACTGGAGTGCAGGGTGCAGCCTAGGACACCAGGGCAGCCTGCATCAGCTATTGAGACGATGAAGGTGGCCTGGACAAACCCACAAAGGGACGCATGTGCTGGGAGGCAGATCCAAACAGAGATGAGCCTGTGAGAAGTCAGGGGAGGGCAACTGTTGCAATTGAGAATCTCACCAGAGGGCCGCAACAGCAGGCCGTATGGTGGAGCTCCATGTCATTCCCCCCCTCTTAAAAAATAAGGGACAGCTTCCAGGAGGCAATTATTATCCAAAGCAGATTATTACTGGCTCTTGGGGGCATGTGCAACCGAGTGCTGGTTCTCTGGCGGTTGAGCCAGGGCTGCCTGACCTTAAGATGGCCCGTGAAGTGTGCCTGGCCTAGCCCCTCAAGATGAATTTTCTCCTCGGACCTGGCGGGCCCAGCTTTTGGTGCCTGGTTCATGTTGGATGGCTCGGGAGGACAACAAATTGTACACTGCTGGGCTTGGTGGGTGACTGGTGGCACTACAAACTCCCCATCACGATTCACAGGAGGGACGGGCCCTGTTACCATGCAGGAGAGGGGACACTGTAGATAACAAACCGAGCCGGTGGAGGCCTGGTGCAGTGGGGGAAACTTGACGGCACAGAGCCCCTCTGTGTGGGGAGGACAGCTGTGGTGGAGAGAGCGCTTGATGCATTTATGTATAGCAGGGTGCCCTATTATAGCAAAGCGGGCATCCTGAATTTGTCCCAGGCTCGAACTCTCACCCCCTGAACTGCGAGCCTTGACCTTACAGACATCACTAAGGCTCTGTAACACCACCATTGTAAATTGTGCTCCCTGATTGGCACCAATACACCACCCTTGCATATATGCTGCCTGAGAGGTCCTAAACAAATATAGGGGGTCATTCTGACCTCGGCGGTAAAAGGCGCCTACCGCCGGTCAGAAATCCTCCATAATCCCGCCGCGGTCGCGGAAACCCGCCACGGTCATTCTGACCCGCAGAAGGCAAACCTCCGAAAATCCGACCGCCACAACAGACCGCCAGACCAGCGGTCGGCGGAAAGGTGGAGGTGACCAAACCTCCACCGCCACGCCAACAGAAATACGCCCATCCCATTACGACCCACGAATCCACGCGGCGGTCATTCAAACGCGGTATTCCATTGGCGGGACACACCGCCGCGGTCAGAATACACACAAACGAACAAAACTCAGCCACATTGGACGATTTGAATCCCACACACCTGATACACATACACACACCACTCCCACACACACAATACAATATAAAACACACACCCACATCACCCACAAACCCCTACGCTAAAAAATTTGTCAAGAAGGCAAGAGCGAGACACCAGCATCCAAAAAATAACAGCCACAGCCACTCAACACCATCACCCACACACTATCCACACACAAAACAACACACACCACCACACTCAACTCACTTAAATACACATACTCCACCCCACACATCATACACACCACCCCATGGCACCCCAAAGACAACCCCGCTTCACAGACGAAGAACTCAGGGTCATGGTGGAGGAAATCGTTCGGGTAGAGCCCCAGCTGTTCGGCACACAGATACAATACACCAGCATTGCCCGGAGGACGGAGCTATGGCAG
Source organism: Pleurodeles waltl (assembly GCF_031143425.1). NCBI lineage: Eukaryota > Metazoa > Chordata > Amphibia > Caudata > Salamandridae > Pleurodeles > Pleurodeles waltl. The sequence continues at coordinate 693,417,544 of NC_090439.1, forward strand.
AGGATTGTCGACAGGGTGAACGCAGTGGGACAGCACCCCAGAAATCGGGAAGACATCAGGAAGCGATGGAACGACCTACGGGGGAAGGTGCGTTCCATGGTATCCAGGCACAACATCGCCGTGCAGAAGACTGGCGGAGGACCCCCACCTCAACCCCCACAATTCACATCATGGGAGGAGGAAGTCTTGAACATCCTGCATCCTGACGGCCTCGCAGGAGTCGGCGGAGGAATGGATACTGGTAAGTTGAAGCTTCAATACTGCTTCCCCCCCACCTGCATGCCAAATCAGACCCCAACCCCCCCCTTCATCCTCGAACCCCACCCTCACCCCCACCCCCATCCTCACCCCCACCCTCACCCCCACCACCATCCTCACCCCCACCACCATCCTCACCCCCACCCCCAGCACACCTATTCCCCGCCAATGTCTCACCATCACAACCCACACATCCCAAAACCTAGGCCTGCATGCGTCCACTAAGCATGGACACCCATCACCAAAGCATGCCCAATGCATATACACATCCCCCCCACAAGCCACCCTTACCAAAGCCCCCACACACGAATGCCAGCACTTGGGGACACGAGAACCCACAGATACACCCATATGCCACACATTGAAACTATAACCATACCTCTATACCCCTGCAGGACCCGACCGTCAACACACCGCGGCGGAGGGGCCAGAATTCTCCACACCCCCCACCCAAGAGGCCGTCAGCGATGACAGCAGCTCTGTCGACCTGGACACCGATGACCAGCCCGGACCATCGGGGACCTCTGGACAGTCGGTTCCCCTCACACAGGCCCAGGCCACTACAGACCCAAACCCCTCTGGGAACACCAGCACAGCTCCCACCCAGCGGGCCCATGCCTCTGTCTCCAGGGCGCGTCAATCTGCGGTGTGTCTACCACTACAGGGCACCCAGGATAACCCACCACCCCAACAACAACAGGGACCTGGGGGCAGTGGTAGTGGGCACACCGGCCAGGGGGCAGAGGCCCAGGGAAACAGGGGAACTCGGAGGGCAGCTGTGCGACAGGGGGGGGAGGAGAGGCCCAGGGAACCCACTCTCCACGAGGTCCTCACCACCATCATGGGAGCATACAACCGCTCCCAGGAGACGATGGCGACGGTACTGGCCCGGTTCCAGGAGATCCAGGTGCTGCAGGAGGAACACTATCGGGGGTACAGGGAGGACATCAGAGCCATCAACACCACCCTGGTTACCATGGTAGGGCTGCTGCAGGACCTCGTCAACAACAGGGCGGACACTGAACAACACCCAAGGGCCCCTGCCACTAGCCTGGACCAAGAACAGCCAACCACCTCCGCCGGCGCTAGTGGACAGGAGGCCCCCGCACAGCAGCAGCCCACCAGACCCCCACCTCCTGCAGGAGAAGAACCACCCCGCAAGAGGGCCCTGAGATCTCGCAAGAAGACAGAGTAGGATGTCAAGACCCCCGCCAGCAATGGATACCACCTGATGTCATCCCACTGTCCCACATTGTCACCCTGTCCATCCTTGAACTGCCCATGCTCCATCTCTCCACAGGCCTCTGGACAATGCACCTGTGTGACTGTTACTCTGGACTCTGCCATGGACATTCCTTCACCATAGCCCCCACCCACTTGAAACCACCCATCCCATTTTGAGCACTTCAATAAACACCTATTTTGCACCAAAATATCAGGAGTCTGGCTGTGATTTCAATAGATTGTAATTGACATGACAGTGCAAATATGTCCTTGTACATGGTGAAGTCAACAAACAGCTGCCACAAAGCTGTAGTCCATGGGGAAACGAAGCACAGGACTCGTAGTGGGGACCCCAGATCTGAAATAGGGAGGGAAAAGCCAAAACTCAGTCATCATACACTGGGGCAAATAGACAGGCAGCAGAGATGCTGGAGAGTAGTTAACATTTACTAAATTATCTTTGAAATGTTACCTGTGTCCTATTGGAAGTACTGTTCAATGATTCTGTCCCTGTTGTCTGTTTCAGCCCCGTCGTCTTCCTCCTCGTCACTCTCCTCAGGTTCCACCGCTGCCACAACACCACCGTCTCGACCATCCTCCTGCAGGAAAGGCACCTGGCGGCGCAAAGCCAGGTTGTGAAGCATGCAGCAGGCCACGATGATGTGACACACCTTCTTAGGTGAGTACATTAGGGATCCACCTGTCATATGCAGGCAGCGAAACCTGGCCTTTAGGAGGCCAAAGGTGCGTTCGATCACCCTCCTAGTACGCCCATGGGCCTCATTGTACCGTTCCTCTGCCCTGGTCCGGGGATTCCTTACTGGGGTCAGTAGCCACGACAGGTTGGGGTACCCAGAGTCCCCCACTAGCCATACACGGTGTCTCTGTAGCTGTTTCATCACGTAAGGGATGCTGCTATTCCTGAGGATGTAGGCGTCATGCACTGACCCTGGGAATTTGGCATTTACATGCGAGATGTACTGGTCAGCCAAACACACCACCTGGATGTTCATTGAATGGTAATTTTTTCTGTTCCTGTACACCTGCTCCCTGTCTCTTGGGGGAACCAAAGCCACATGGGTCCCATCAATGGCACCAATTACGTTGGGAATATGTCCAAGGGCGTAGAAATCACCCTTCACTGTAGCCAATTCGCCCACCTCAGGGAAAATGATGTAGCTCCTCACGGATTTCATCAGGGCAGACAACACTCTGGATAACACCTTCGAAAACATGGGCTGAGACATCCCAGAAGCAATTCCCACGGTTGTCTGAAATGACCCACTTGCCAAGAAATGGAGTACTGACATGACCTGCACCAGAGGGGGAATCCCTGTGGGTTGGCGGATGGGGGACATCAGGTCGGGCTCCAGCTGGGCACACAGTTCATGGATAGTGGCACGGTTAAGACGGTAGGTCAGGATAATGTGGCGTTCTTCCATTGTCGACAGGTCCACCAGCGGTCGGTACACGGGAGGATTCATCCGTCTCCTCGCCCAACCCAGCGGACGGTGCCTAGGAAGGACAACATGGAGCACACAGTCAAGCAACCCACAGGTACGTACTCACAGCTAGCACAGTAAACGATTCTCTATGCAGTGAATGGCGTGTCTGAGTGGCTATGCAAGGCCTAGGCCTGTGTGACGCTGTTGAAATTGAGCCATGTGGGCCCTGGAAATGGCGGCTGCCTGACCTGTGAAGTGTGACAATGGGATGTGAGGTCAATGCGCTGGCGTGGCACACCGCGGCGGGCGGCGGGCGAAGACCGCGGCGCAAAGCCGCATTGGTTAACATTGAAGCCTATGGGTTTCAGGAGCCAATGGCGAAGGGCGCCGGCGGTGGCGGGACGCACCGCCGCGGTACGCACCGCCGCGGACGTCACCGCCATTTTCTATCTACTTATCCACTTGCGACTTGAACTTTCACAGGAGAGGACCTATACTGCAAGTGTTGCTGTGACCTCGGTCTGGAAGGGACAATGGCTGCTGCGCCTGGGGAAAGGGCCCCTGCCTTCACTGGAGAGGAGTTGGAGAAACTTGTGGATGGGGTCCTCCCCCAGTATGCCCTACTCTACGGTCCTCCAGACCAACAAGTGAGTTTAATTCAATATGGATTTGGGGCCACTGGCTGGCTTGGGGGCCTGGCGGGGGGCCTGGCGGGGATGGGTGGCATGTTGGGCCTGGCGGGGGGCCTGGCGGGGATGGGGGGCATGTTGGGCCTGGCGGGGGGCATGGTGGGGGGCCTGGCGGGGATGGGGGGCATGTTGGGCCTGGCGGGGGGCATGGCGGGGGGCCTGGCGGGGATGGGGGGCATGTTGGGCCTGGCAGGGGGCATGGCGGGGGGCCTGGCGGGGATGGGGGGCATGTTGGGCCTGGCGGGGGGCATGGCGGGGATGGGGGGCATGTTGGGCCTGGCGGGGGGAATGGCGGGGGGCCTGGCGGGGATGGGGGGCATGTTGGGCCTGGCGGGGGCATGGCGGGGATGGGGGGCATGTTGGGCCTGGCGGGGGGCATGGCGGGGGGCCTGGCGGGGATGGGGGGCATGTTGGGCCTGGCGGGGGGCATGGCGGGGGGCCTGGCGGGGATGGGGGGCATGTTGGGCCTGGCGGGGGCATGGCGGGGATGGGGGGCATGTTGGGCCTGGCGGGGGGCATGGCGGGGATGGGGGGCATGTTGGGCCTGGCGGGGGGCATGGCGGGGGGCCTGGCGGGGATGGGGGGCATGTTGGGCCTGGCGGGGGGCATGGCGGGGGGCATGGCGGGGGGCCTGGCGGGGATGGGGGGCATGTTGGGCCTGGCGGGGGGCATGGCGGGGATGGGGGGCATGTTGGGCCTGGCGGGGGGAATGGCGGGGGGCCTGGCGGGGATGGGGGGCATGTTGGGCCTGGCGGGGGGCATGGCGGGGATGGGGGGCATGTTGGGCCTGGCGGGGGGCATGGCGGGGGGCCTGGCGGGGATGGGGGGCATGTTGGGCCTGGCGGGGGGCATGGCGGGGGGCCTGGCGGGGATGGGGGGCATGTTGGGCCTGGCGGGGGCATGGCGGGGATGGGGGGCATGTTGGGCCTGGCGGGGGGCATGGCGGGGATGGGGGGCATGTTGGGCCTGGCGGGGGGCATGGCGGGGGGCCTGGCGGGGATGGGGGGCATGTTGGGCCTGGCAGGGGGCATGGCGGGGGGCCTGGCGGGGATGGGGGGCATGTTGGGCCTGGCGGGGGTCCTGGCGGGGGGCCTGGCGGGGATGGGGGGCATGTTGGGCCACTGGAAAGGAAAATGCTGAGAAACTTGAACGTGGTATTTCTCCCTCCCTGTACGTGTCACATAGGTCCGCGCCCATGAGAAGATCGGGATTTGGCGTGCCATCGCCAAGGAAGTCCGGACCCTGGGGGTCCACCATCGACGGGGCACCCACTGCCGCAAGAGGTGGGAGGACATCCGCCGCGGGACCAAGAAGACCGCCGAGTCTCTGCTGGGGATGGCCTCCCAACGTAGGCGGGGTGCCTGCCGTCAACTGAGCCCCCTGATGTTCCGGATCCTGGCGGTGGCCTACCCTGAATTGGATGGGCGCGTGAGGGCAGCACAGCAGACACAAGGGGGTGAGTACAAGCATTATCTACTCTGTTGTCGCGCAGTGGAGGTGTCTGGGTGGGGGAGGAGGGCTGGGGGTCCCCCTAGGCCAGGGCGATATCTGTAGGCTGGGCACCCCCGTAAGCCCCTGTGTCCCCAGCCACCACCCTCAGTAGTTTGTCAGTACAGCCATCCCTGGGCCGTGTCATCCATGGGTGCAGTTGTCAACTCTAGGCGTGTAGGGCATGTTCCACGGAATGCGTAGCGGACCCCAAGTGCGCAACTTAGTGCAGGGGGCATCTGTGTCTGTCATGTCCGCTAACTGTACCGGAGATCCATGTACTCAATATCCCTTTATTTCTCTCTCCCCCCCCCTTTTTGTTTGTCTTTCTGTGCTTGTGTGCATCAGCATCATCAGGCGGAGGAGAAGTGGCATCGGGGCAGGAGGGAGCTGCATCTCACATGGCCCAGGAGGGCCATGCCACAGAGTCAGACTGGACCAGTGAGACGGAGGGCGAGGGGAGCTCCACGACGGGGACGACTGGACCCTGCAGCGACACGGACACGTCCTCGGAAGGGGGCTCCCTTGCGGGGGTGGCACCATCCGTGCCCCCCGCCATTACAGGTACAGCCGCCACCCAGCGCACCATCTCCGCCCTCCCAGCAGCCCCTCAGCGTTCGCCCCGTGCCCGCTCTGCCAGGAAGCCGGGCATCTCCTTCGCCCCAGGCACCTCAGGCCCTGCCCCTGTTACCCCCGCTGCCCTCAGTGAGGAGGTCATTGACCTCCTCCGAACGCTCATTGTTGGGCAGACTACCCTTTTGAATGCCATCCAGGGGGTGGAGAGGGAGGTTCATCGCAGCAATGCGTACCTGGAGGGCATTCATTCGGGTCAGGCTGCCCATCAGCGATCGTTCCAGGCTCTGGCCTCAGCACTGACGGCAGCCATTGTCCCTGTCTCCTGCCTCCCTCTACTAACTCCCTCCTCCCAGTCTCCTGTTCCTCTGCCTGTCCCACCCACACCATCAGACCAGCCTGCACACACCTCAACACCCAAGAGAAGCTCATCCAAACATAAGCACCACAGATCACGCAGACATTCACACACGCAACATTCCGATGCAGACATGCCAACAGTCACTACCACCTCTGTGACCCCCACCTCCTCGTCTCCCTCCTCCCTCCCTGTGACGTCTACACTCACACCTCCATTCACCTCACCATCAGCCAGTGTTTCCATCACCAGCACACCCTCCACTCCAGTCCGCACACGTGCAGTCACCACCCCCACTGCCATTTACACGTCCCCTGTGTCCTCTCCCACTGTGTCTGTCACCCCCTCTTCCACACCACACAAACGCAGCCACCCACCCACCCAACAGCCATCCACCTCACGACAGCCTATCCCTCCTGCACCTGCACCCAAAGACAGCAAACGTGACTCACCTACAACCACATCCTCTCCCTCCACTCCCATTCCCACTGTACCTACCACTCTCCATTGTCCCAAGAAGCTCTTCCTCGCCACTACTAACTTCTTTCCTGACCCTGAGCCCCCCCCTCCTTCTCGTCGGGGTAAGAAGAGCACCTCAGCCACCACCAGCCCTGCAGCCCCCTTGACAAGGGTGCAGGGGTATTGGAGCCCGCCAGCCCGCATGTCTGGATCTTCGCCCAGCAGCAAGGGGACAGCCAGCCCACCCCCTGGGAAGAGGAGCAGAAGGCGGAAGGGGCGCCGCAGGAGCCCGCCTTCTACATCCCCCCTGGACACCACCCAGAGACAGTCACCAGCCACAGCTCCAAAGGGAGGAAAGGGCCACAGGCCCACGACTAAGGAGGGCAAGGGCAGCAAGTCGGAGAGGTCAGGCAGCAGGCCTGCTGCCCAGGAGGAGCCCACAACCCCCATAGCCGCTGCCCCAGGAGGAACCGGCACAGCTGCCCCGGGAGAGCCCACCACCCCCATAGCCGCTGCCCAGGGAGGACCCAGCCCAGCTGGCCAGGAGGGCCCCACCACCCACAGCCCAGGTGGGCAGTGAAGGAGCACCATCCCCGCTGCCCAGGAGGGCACCACCAGGCAATTAGCAGTTGGCCATAGACCGTCCGCCGTCTCAAGAACCGCTGAACTGGGCCCTTCAGGGCAAGGACCGCTGAACTGGGCCCCGCCGTCTCAAGAACCGCTGAACTGGGCCCCGCCGTCTCACGCACCGCTGAACTGGGCCCCGCCGTCTCAAGAACCGCTGAACTGGGCCCTTCAGGGCAAGAACCGCTGAACTGGGCCCCGCCGTCTCAAGAACCGCTGAACTGGGCCTTTCAGGGCAAGGACCGCTGAACTGGGCCCCGCCGTCTCAAGAACCGCTGAACTGGGCCCTTCAGGGCAAGGACCGCTGAACTGGGCCCCGCCGTCTCAAGAACCGCTGAACTGGGCCCTTCAGGGCAAGGAGCGCTGAACTGGGCCCCGCCGTCTCAAGAACCGCTGAACTGGGCCCCGCCGTCTCACGCACCGCTGAACTGGGCCCCGCCGTCTCAAGAACCGCTGAACTGGGCCCTTCAGGGCAAGGACCGCTGAACTGGGCCCCGCCGTCTCAAGCACCGCTCCGCTGGGCCCCGCCGTCTCACGCACCGCTCCGCTGGGCCCCGCCGTCTCAAGAACCGCTGAACTGGGCCCCGCCGTCTCAAGCACCGCTCCGCTGGGCCCCGCCGTCTCACACACCGCTCCGCTGGGCCCCGCCGTCTCAAGAACCGCTGAACTGGGCCCTTCAAGGCAAGGAGCGCTGAACTGGGCCCCGCCGTCTCAAGAACCGCTGAACTGGGCCCTTCAGGGCAAGGACCGCTGAACTGGGCCCTACAAGGCAAGGAGCGCTGAACTGGGCCCTTCAAGGCAAGGAGCGCTGAACTGGGCCCCGCCGTCTCAAGAACCGCTGAACTGGGCCCTTCAGGGCAAGAACCGCTGGCCCTTTGGCAGACATGGCAGGGCAGGATCTATCTCGGGCAGGGCTGCAGGATGTCCTCTGGCCAACTTGCCTCCTCCAGTGGCAGTGGGGTCTGTTATGGACTGTATGGACTGTGGCTTTGCTCTCCCCAGGATGGCCCAGTGGGCAGGCCACCCACTGTATGGACTGTTTGGACTGTGGCTTTGCTCTCCCCAGGATGGCCCAGTGGGCAGGCCACCCACTGTATGGACTGTATGGACTGTGGCTTTGCTCTCCCCAGGATGGCCCAGTGGGCAGGCCACCCACTGTATGGACTGTATGGACTGTGGCTTTGCTCTCCCCAGGATGGCCCAGTGGGCAGGCCACCCACTGTATGGACTGTATGGACTGTGGCTTTGCTCTCCCCAGGATGGCCCAGTGGGCAGGCCACCCACTGTATGGACTGTATGGACTGTGGCTTTGCTCTCCCCAGGATGGCCCAGTGGGCAGGCCACCCACTGTATGGACTGTTTGGACTGTGGCTTTGCTCTCCCCAGGATGGCCCAGTGGGCAGGCCACCCACTGTATGGACTGTTTGGACTGTGGCTTTGCTCTCCCCAGGATGGCCCAGTGGGCAGGCCACCCACTGTATGGACTGTTTGGACTGTGGCTTTGCTCTCCCCAGGATGGCCCAGTGGGCAGGCCACCCACTGTATGGACTGTTTGGACTGTGGCTTTGCTCTCCCCAGGATGGCCCAGTGGGCAGGCCACCCACTGTATGGACTGTTTGGACTGTGGCTTTGCTCTCCCCAGGATGGCCCAGTGGGCAGGCCACCCACTGTATGGACTGTATGGACTGTGGCTTTGCTCTCCCCAGGATGGGCCAGTGGTCATGGAGTCCCCTCGTGGATCTGGCGTCGTGTACTCAAGTGGCTGAGGTGCCCCCCCTTCCCTTCCCCCTGAGGTGCCTGTCCTATTTTCTTTCTGATGCCCCTGCAGTGTTCTCTCAGTGGAGTTCTTGTCGTGGGACTGGGCCTTGCCCCTTTGCACAGGACCCCTGTGATCCACGGACAGTGGTTGGACTACATTTAGTAGCTGTATATATTTTGTACATAGTTTATTTATTTATTGGGATTACTGGTGTACATATTTCAATATATCTGCCCGTTTATGATCTCTTCTTTTGGTCTTTGCATTATTTCGGAGGGGGGTGGTTTGTGGGTTGTGACAGTGATCTGTGGGAATGCATTGATGTGTGTGTTGTAGTGGGTGTGGGTGGGTGGGTGTGTGCCGGTAATCTTTTCCCTCCCGTGTGTCGTAGGTGCAGTACTCACCGATGTCTTCCGCGCCGCCGGGCGTGCTCCTGGTATATGAGCAGGAATAGGAGTGCGGGGATGACCTGCAACTCTGGTTCCATACTGCCGGAATCTCGCGTGGAGTGCGTAGAGGTGAGCGTTTTCCCGTTCGTAGTCTGTTTCCGCCGTGTTCTTATCGGCGGTGCTCCCGCCCCGGAAAAGGTGGCAGATTGGTGGGTCGTAATAGGGTGGGCGGTACATTGTCTGCCGCCGGGCTGTTGGCGGGAACCGCCGCGCTGTTTGTTTGTACCGCTGTGGCGGTCGGAGTGTTAAGTTGGCGGGCTGTGTTGGCGGTTCCCGCCAGGGTCAGAATTGCATATTTTAGACCGCCGGCCTGTTGGCGGCTTGGCCGCCGCTTTATCACCGACCGCCAGGGTCAGAATGAGGGCCATAGTGTCCAACTACTTCGTCCTGCAGACTCCTGTGACCAGATCACTTCTTCACAGCTAGAGATGACAATGGCTTTCAGTAAGAATGATCTCTGTGCCTCTCTTCAAGACTTTAAGAAGGAACTCAGGGAGGAACTCAAAGGGGAACATGACAGCCTCTTTTGAGAACTTCAAAGCTGATAGGGGCATCTGCTTGCTCTCACTCCAATCAGACATCGATTCTGTTGGCACTCGGATGCTTAGACGCCAAGCAACAAGTTATGGAGCAATGCTTAGACCCACTTGAACAGACGTCGAACCTCCAATCCCATCTCCACTCAGCCCTATTGAAATGTGAGGACTTGGAGAACCACTCCTGAAGAGATAACATACGAATCAAGGGGCTGGAAGAGGGCTGCGAGTGCCGAGACCTTGAAGCATTTCTGACGGGCCTCTTCATAGATCTCCTGGGAGCAAACCACCCGGTAGTGTGCATTGAAAGAGTGCGCAGAGTTGGGCGGCCGACCTCAGGGTGAGAGGCGATTTAGAGACATACTTGCCAAGCTACATTCCTTCAAAATTAAGGCGTTAATACTCCAGGTGGCGAGAAAGAAAGATCCTGTGTTCTTTCAAGGTACGACTTGCTCCCTGTTCTAGGACACTGCACAGGCTACCCTCTCTGAATCACATGCCCTGTAACTTTGTATTTCCTGGGACTTCAAGGCTCGTTGCTTAGAGGGCCAGCTTTGTCTCCAAGAGCCGATTTCTTCATGGACAATGGCTCCCTGTTTTGGAGGCAAGGATAAGAAAAGTCAGACAACATTGCTTTGGATTGATAAGCTGTATGGGTTCCTAGTGGAACTGAGTCCACTGTACCTCACTTACCATGATGATTGTACCATCTCTATGGAGTTGGGAATTTTTCATTTTTAGTTTATTTGTTTAATTTTTGTTGTTGTTTAGATGAATGGTATGCTACTAATGTCACTACAGGAGGGAACTCAGTGAGGGAGATGAATGGGGTAGGAAGAGAAAATTGGAATGGGACAGAGGAAATCCGCTTGAGGACCTACAGGAACAAATCCTCAAGCATAATAGTTTCCAATCTCGAGAATGGTACTTAACGCATACCAAGGAATACTAAGGGCTTAAACTCTACACACAAATGCTAACAAATTTGGAAATATATTCTAGATAGGCGCTATGATGTAGCAGCACTACAGGAAACACATCTTATGCAAAGAGAAAATCATAGGCTGAAACCTAAATCATATCCTCTGATTTATCAATCATCAGCTGCCACCAAAAATAATGGGGATGCACTCCTATTTCACTCCTCCCTCGGGTTCTAAATGGAGGGCACTAAATCAGATAAAGAGGGGAGACTATTAATGGTCAAAGGATGTATAAACCGATGACGCTGTATTATAGCAACTATCTATGCCCACAACACTGGGCAATCTGAATTTCTATCTGCCTTCCTCAGATAATTGGGTGAGTGTCAGGGGGTGATGTCATCTTGATGGGAGACTTTAACCTCTTATTTGGGGTCCCACCTTAGACAGCACCTACACTCATAGATCACATGCAGGCATCTTCCATAGGTTCCAAAGGGGTATAAAGACTGCACTATGACAACTAGGCCTATTAGACACTTGAAAGGCTCTATACCCGAGAACTAAAGAATTTACCTTTTCTTACATTCTTACCGTACCTATTCAAGACTGGACCATATTTTTGTCAGCCAAACACTTCACCAGACCATAGCAGAAGCCAATATCCACCCTATTACCATTTCAGATCATGCTCCCATAGAGGTAGCCTTGGAATGGGATGGTCCAAAACCATCATTTAGACAGTGTTTTTGTCCTACAGCTCTCACTCAGGAACGTCTATTTAGAGATGAACTACGTAAATCCATCAGAGAATTCTTCCTACTGAATTAACCTCAAGACACTAATCCCAACACAACATGGGGCGCGTTCAAAGTGGTAATAAGGGGGAAATGTATTTATCTGATAGCTACTTTTAACCAATAAAAGTGGCAGGAACACCAGGCCCTGGAGGCTGACCTCCTCCTCAACGAGTGTGCACATAAAGTTTCTCCAAGTTTAACTCTTCAAAGGAAGGTCACAGCACTCAGGGGGAAATGTAAAGCCATATATGATATAAGGGGGGAACTGCAGCTAATACGTCTCTGGAAAGTCACATATGAGCAGGGGAACAAAGTAGGTGCAGTTCTCACAAGACAATTGTGAGCCAAGCAAGAAAAGGAATACCGTTTGCAAATTAAAGGGGCAAAGGGGGATATCAAGAAAACTGAAGAGGGGAAAGCACAGGCATTTAGATAATTTTACAAACTTCTTTATTTCTTAGATCTAACCCTTGACAATAGTGAGCAACTGGCCTTAATTGGATGAGGTTTCGCTTTCATGGGTCACTGCATCCCTCTTAGATCGCCTGGAATCACCCATCTCAATAGATGAGGTACAAACTGCCAAGGACTCTCTTAAATCCCATAAATCACCAGGGCAAGGTGAGCTTATGTCATAATTTTATAAGACCTTTAGTGCTGAATTGACGTCTCACCTGACTGCTTTCGTTAATCACATCAGGGACATCCTAGCAGTGTCCCCATCCATGGGCGAAGCCCTGATTACTATACTGACAAAACAGGGCCTCTTACAGGCCGATAGCATTGCTTAACTTGTATGCTAAAATATACTGTAAGATCCTAACCAATAGGCTGGAGGACATTTTGCCAGACTTGGTCCACCCAGATCAATCAGGCGTCATTGAAAGTAGACAAACCTGTGATAATGTCCGACGAGTTATGCATCTAGTCGAAAAGCAACCAAAAAGAATATACTGGCGATCTTGTTGTAGTTAGACATGAAGGCCTTCACCCGTGTGGCGTGGCCTTTCTCATTCCATACCATCCACAGAATTGGCTTTGGGGATAGATCATATCAGCGATACAAGCAAATTGCCATTGCCCCCGCGGTAGGGTGAAAGTAAATGGAACAGTGTCAGACTATTTTTCCTTGGCACATGGTACATGACAAGGATGTCCACTACCTCCTTACCATTTGCCCTGAGCATCAAGCCTTTGGCCACAAGATACGGGTGACCCCAACTATTCAAGGCATACCTTTTGGCTTAGAGGAACATAAGCTATCACTGTTTGCAAGACATCACTACCGGCCCTTCAACTGGAACTGAAGCACTTTGAGATAGTTGCAGGGTTCCAGGTCAACTTACACAAATCATTCCTTCTTAATCTGAAGGTCAGCTCCCCCGCTGTGGAAGATATAGTGGCAGCTGCCTTTTTCCAATGGGTAAAGAAAGAAATCATGTAATTGGTGATCAAAATTACTCCTACAGTTGCAGATCTCTACAAAGCTATCTTTTCCCCTTACTTAGGCAATTAAAGGCAATTAAAGGCAGACTTAGGGCCTGATTCTAACTTTGGAGGACGGTGTTAAACCGTCCCAAAAGTGGCGGATATACCACCTACCGTATTACGAGTCCATTATATCCTATGGAACTCGTAATACGGTAGGTGGTATATCCGCCACTTTTGGGACGGTTTAACACCGTCCTCCAAAGTTAGAATCAGGCCCTTAGAGAGATGGGCTCCGCTGTACCCTTCTTGGTCAGGCCATATAAATGCTATGAAAATGATGATCCGCCCATGCATCTTATGTCTCTTCCAGGGACTGCCAATAACCGTACATAGGGAGTTTTTCTCTCTGGCATGATCTGCGATTAGGAAATTCATCCGGCAGAACCAAAGGGCATGACTATCACACAAACTCTTAATATTACCTAGAGGTGCGGGTGGGCTTGCCTTCCCAACCTTACCCTTTACTATCAAGCCACACAACACTGGGTTCCTACGGTCTGGTCTCTTAGAGAGACAGATAAACAATGGATTCACATGGAGCCGTGGTAGGCCACATTCTATGGGGTGTCCTGTGGAAACCAAAACTCGACCAGCCCCGTAACGCTTATTTAAGCAGCCTGACCTGCACCACCCTAAAACTTTGGGATACCGTTAAAAAATCTCACTATTTGGTGACATACCCCTTTCCCTATACTCCTATACACTTCAATGCAGCTTTTCCCCCAGTTGTTGGACTAACTCCGTGCTCCAAGCAGAGCACTTGTGTCACAAAATCTCTGTTAGTTCCGCCAGTAGAGCAGTGCTCCCAGCACAACCCTAAATGGCACACATTATGGTCTGATATGCCCAAGTTTAACAGATCCACAGGTTGCGAGAGGCTCAACAACAACACAAACAAAGGACATCTTGGGATAACCCATTCCTGTCACCCCCGAATGTGTTCTCTTGGGCCTCAGAGACAAATCCCTCAAACACCAGACTTATGGAGATAGATTGATCTTGTGGCTCTGTTTGGGTGCAGCTAAAATGGCATTGGCATTGGCATGGAAGAGGCCGACGGCTCCCTCACTGTCCTAATAGCGTGCACGTCTTTGGCAAAGCCTCACAATGGAACGCATGTCTGATATAATTAATGACAGTAGGAACAGTTTTGATTATATTTGGGGACCCTTGGTTCAGTTCCTTCCACAGGGTCTACTGTTTTTCTCTTGCCCTACCCACATTAGAGCTTTGCACCGCTTTCTGACTTAATTTATAAACCTCCCGATGGGGGCATCAAACTGCACATCAACATAATTAACACCTTCCCTAAGGCCCAGACAGTATGACCCTCTGACATCATTACATCCGATTACACCATTCACGTAACTGTTTGAGCTTTTCACCTGATAGTACTAGTACTTACTATATGTTTCAAGCAATGTACTGATATGAAAGCATAATGGCATGATTAGTGCTGCTCTTTAGCCTGTTCACAATATTGTACAGAGACCAACTTTATATGACACTGAAGTTGTTACTGGCTTATGTGATTTGATTGATCTTACTCTATAAATGAAACACGGTCAGCTTGTATTGTTGCAACCTTTTTTGTTGAAAAATGTATAAAGAAAATTTTAGGAAAAAAACCTTTTCCTTAAATGTGCTTTAGAAAGCCCCATACTGAAAACAGATGCCATGTTACTCATTTTTCCATGACAAATGAAACAAATCCACATATTTCTTGAGTACACCAGCAGGCTTCCTAATAGGCAGGAGCTGCTCCATCTGTAAACTGGGACAAAGAAAAAACAGTCATGGGAGGAATTAAATACCACAAATTTCAAATTCGTGACTGGGCAGATTGGGAAAGCACACATGTGGTATATACTATCATTTGCCCTTGTGACAAAAACTACCTTGGAAACACCATATGATGTTTGAAACACTTTCAGAATATTCAGAAAATAGATCCGAAATGATCTATGGTAGAACATTTTATGAAATGCCACGCTAACAAAAGAACTTTCACCTCCTTTTGTGTTGAGAAATTAATTAGGAATCCAAGAGGAGGTGATATGGAGACTGCATTATATTATATAAATAAATAAGAAAGTGACCTGATTTTATGATGTGATACAGTTCAGAAGGGATTGAACAAGGACATTGAATTACACTATTGGCTACTGTAATAGTAAAGAGTTATGAATAACACAGGTGTACTATTGTAATGGGAATCTACGCTTCCGTTACATGATTAGTTCATATAAGTGTATAGATGCCTTGATATAAGCCTGTCCAAATATATCTTTCACATTACCTATAAAGTCTAGATCAGATGGAGAGAAGGGCAGGAAGGAACAGATGAGGACTGGGACAAACAAGCTTTGGGAGTGACCAATAAAGAAGCATGCAAATACTTACCGAGTGCGACTCCTCATTTCCAGTCATACAGGCATTACAACTGGCAACAAGAACGCGAACCGGGGAGCCCAACCCGATTACACAGATGGTCCCAATTACAAAGCGACATCTGGAGACCACCCGGGGTACATTCGCTATCGGCGTGCCACTTTCGTTGTGCAGTGGCATGGACGGCTGCTGCCTGCAGCACGACTTCAGGAGCCCACCCCGATCATGCAGAATACATCCTGGATCAGGAGTGACACCGGAAGGCCAACACGGCTGCATCCACTTGAAGCCTCCCACCAGCAATCTCTGTCAGGAGGTAAGTGGAGCCCTGCTTGTTCGCAGCTCCCGGGGCAAACCTCCTTCACAGACTGTCTCGTCTTGCAAAGTCCCGCAAGACTACAGCTCTCCAGATGTCTGACATAGGTACACCATGGACCAATGGACCAATGCTGAGATATGGATAGTCCATGCTCATAGGTGACATATTTGGCAGCTGCACATGGGATGTCCCATTAAGCAGAGATTCACATGATCAAGTTGCCTGAAGTGGACTGTCTCCTCAGTCTGTCCACTGCCGAATGACTAAGGCTGGTGGAGAAACTATATTGAGTGGGGGATGAATCAGACATCGTACACAAGTTTCCAAAGGTGCTCATGGGACTTGAAAAGCTGGTTCATTTTCAAGACTGCCTGTACATAAACGAGCATGTACAACCAGTAGCCAACATCACAGGAAGGTACACTTCCACCTACCACAGGCGGTAAATGACGAACTACGGGACCTCCTCTGGGCAGACATCACAGAGAGAACCTCTGGACCTACCCTGTATGTGTCCCCAGTGGTAGTGGTTCCTAAGCAAGAATCCGCCAGCAAAGTGCTTCTTTGTGTGAACATGAGAGCCTCAAACAACGCCATTGAACAAGCTCTGGGAGTGACAAAAAAAGAAGCATGAAATACTTACCAAGTGTGGTTCCTCATTTCCATTTGTCCCGCCATTACAACTCAGTCCAAATATAGAAAATTAAGAATCTAGCCCATTGACAAAACATCATTTTGTAACTCAAAATGATTGCAAATACTTTCCTACAGCCTACTGAGAAACTTACTTAACCAATGAAATGGTAGCTGTGTTCTAGACCTGCTCAAACATGCCCTCCAAATAAGGATGAAACATATCCCATCATACTGGAGGGGGGTTATAAGAAGAAACCTCACTAATAGTATTTTATCAGCAAATTAATTATAACTCTAAAATGTATAATGTATCTTAACAATGTAGGTTAGTAAGGGTAGTAAGGGTGAGTGCCAATAAATGTGATATACTAGTCTCATTATATGACAGTAGGAATATTCTAGTTATCTTTAAAACACAAATGAATACATTGCCAGAAATTTTCAGGTTTGCCAACTGGCCGTGTCAAATTCAGTTATGGCACAGAACTCACATGAACCAATCACTCCTTCATACATTTCAGCATCTCCAGCCCTCACACCTTCACCCCTAAGATGAATAGTGCCCCAACCAGAGGAGGAACAAAATCTCAGAGACCAGCTAGGAAGACACCCTCAGCACCTCCAACCCCTCTACCACAACCAACCTCGAACAGGGAGTGAAAAGCTTTAGCTCATGGATCACCAATTCATTGATGGCACTGTCCCCATCAAGAGCAATGACCAGAGAAAATCCTCCAAAAAAGCCTAAGAAGTCGGAACTGTGAAACAAGACAGCAAACAGCTGGAGAAGAAAAAGCACGCCAGCAAGGATGCTTCTGACAGAGCAGCCTTCAAGATCTCCTTCAAACTCTACCACTACCTGCTGAAGGCAACAAAGAAGATAGTCCTTGCCGCACGCATCAAACCCTGCAACAAGAACACTAGGAACATTTCATCATCATCAAGTAATTTTCCAATCTGGCTACTAGTGAAAACATCACACCCTCATAGGAGTTGTGTGACAACCTCCACTACTTCTTCATTGACAGGATCGCAACCATATACAGAAACTTTGAACCCCAACCCACACCTACTGACTTTCTCAAAGGAGATGCCACCGCCGTAACTGACAGGATCCACACACTGGCCACCTGGAACATCCTCCCCATCCAGGACATTACTTCCACCATTAAATTTATCTACTCAGGTGCTCCCACATACCCATGCCTGCACCACATCTTCAACAATGGATATCATAGGATTGGTCAGGAACTCGCCGCCCTGCTCAACACCTCTGTCACCATGGCAACATTTCCTCACACCTAAAATCATCCCAAAGTCAGACCATTACTTAAAAAACCCTCCGCTGACCCCAGCACACTCAAACTCTACCGGCCAATCTCCTTGCTCCCATTCCTAGCAAAGGTACTGGAAAAGATCATCAGCAAGCAACTCGTGACATACCTGGAACAGAACCAGCTACTGGACATCTCCCTATCCGGCTTTTGCAGCAATCATAGCACCATAACAGCCTGATCTCAGCAACTGACAACATCTGAACCCTCCTCGACCTCTCGGCAGCCTTCAACACCCTATCCCACCACATGCTGATCAAAAACCTCCACCACATCGGCATCCAAGGGGATGTGGTCAGATGGATCAACTCCTTCCTTACCGGAAGAATACAGAGGATCCACCTCCCACCTTTCACCTCTGAACCCAAGGAGATCACTTGCAGTGTCCCCCAGGGCTCATCCCTTAGGCACACACTCTTCAACGCATATATGACAACGCTGGCCAACATAGTCAGATCCCACGGTCTCATCCTAATTTCCTAAGCAGACAGCACCCAACTCATCCTCTCACTCAGCAACAACCCTTCCACCACCAGAACCA
This sequence comes from Pleurodeles waltl, assembly GCF_031143425.1. Lineage (NCBI taxonomy): Eukaryota > Metazoa > Chordata > Amphibia > Caudata > Salamandridae > Pleurodeles > Pleurodeles waltl. The sequence continues at coordinate 693,435,841 of NC_090439.1, forward strand.
ACTTCCATCGATGCATAACAAGCATCGCTGAGTGGATGAAGGACTACTGCCTGCAGTTGAACACAAACAAGACAGAAGTACTGATCTTTGGCATTGCAGCAACTCATGGAATGATTCCTGGTGGCCATCAGACCTAGGACCCGCACCCACTCCCTCTGACCATGCCAGAAACCTCAGAATCATCATTGACAACAAGCTCACTGTGAAATCACAGATCAACACCGTCTCCTGCGCCTGCTTTCTCACTTTGCACATGCTATGTAAGATCTTAAAGTGGCTACTCCTTCACATGAGACTCGCTGTGAAACAGGCCCTCATTACCAGCCAACTGGACTATGGCACTATCCTCTACGTAGGAATCACCACACACATCCTACATAGATTTCAGAGCACCATAGCTAGACTCATCCTTGGCCTCCCTGATGAACCCAAATCACACCCCACCTCAGTCAACTCCATTGGCTCCCCATACAGAAGAGATGCCAATTCAAGTAGATGACCCATGCACACAAGGCTCTACAAATTCAAGTACCTGTGTATAATAACCACTGCCTGAACTTCCACCAACTGTCGAGAAGACTATTCTCTGCCTCCCTTTCGCTTGCCTATACTCCCCGCATCCACTGAAGCAGAAGTGGGGAATGCTTCTTCTCTCACGTCGAAGCAAAAACCTGAAACAGCCTCTCTATGTACCGCCGGACCATCACCTCACTTCCAGGATTCCAAATGACACTCAAAACCTGGCTGGTCGAATAAGCCCCCGGGACCTGCAAGTGCCTGGATACCCTATTGAGTGATTAGCCATGCTTTATAAATCCTTATTGATTGGTCTGCGTTCTGCTCCCCACCTGTTCGATGTTCGTTTCTCTCACCTGTTACTTCCCCCACCCCATCCTCCATGTTGCTTTCCACCTTTTCTGTCATCCATGTAGTTTTCCCCACCTGCTTCCTTTGTGATGCTTCCCTTGCCTGTGTCCTTTGTGTGATGCTTCACCCACCCCATTCCTTTGTAATGCCTGATTCACAAAGGTAAACTTACACTTTTGGTCTAAGTCTAGGTCAAAAGTGTAGTTTACGATTTTCAGGTATTCCCAGAGGCAAGTCACAAGAAGTAGCTTTACGTCTGCACTTGGGCAGGATCATTCGCACTCGGGCCGAATCATTTGCACTCAGGCTGAAAGAGGCAAAAAATGCATACTAACACACCTGTATAAGGTCCTACCATCCCCCCCACACAGCTCTAGCTGAACGTCGTAAGCACACACCCAATCCCAGCCTTGCTGCGCACATAAAAGCAAAGCTGCCACAAACAAACCCTTTCAGTCCGTTCAACATGTTGCTAAATGTGTTTGTTGGTTTGCCCCTTGCTTTGAGACAGGATGATTTGAGAAAAAGAAGGAGGAGAGTAGAGACGATCTTCAGACAGAGAATAAACCTCTTTGGTATATCCAGCCAAGATGCCATGGCCGGATACTGTTTTCTTGGAAATGGTTGCTGAGTGAGAGCAGGATCTTGACTCTGTGACCTGCCGCTACCCTGTCATCCCAGCCTTTCTCAAGATCTCCACAGCTCTACATTTCTTTGCTACTGGGTCATTCCAGATGGTCTTCTGTGACATTGTAGGCATCTCCTAGGCAAGCCAGTCACAATGTCTGCATCAGGTACTGAGCTGCATCAATGGGAGAGCCCATTGCTACATATGATTGCCCCAAACAATTGCCAGGAGGCAAAGGGTAGCTAGGGACTTTTACCTCATTTCCCGCTTCCCAAGTGTGCTGGGTGCAATTGATTGCAATCATGTGGCTCTACAGCCATCTCCCCATAATGCACATATCTTCAGCAACAGACACCTCTGGCACTCCATCAACTTTCAGGGTATCAGTGATGCCAGTAATAGCTTCACAGATGTGCATGCAGTGTTCCCAGGCAGTTCCCATTACGGCTATGTATTCCACAGGTCACCTCTTGCCTGGCGGATGGCAGCAGGAGAATTTGGCAACGTGTAGCTACTGGTTAAGTACCAAGCATCACACAAGTATGAGATGTATAATTGTGTTTGTACATGTGCGCAACCATTTTACAACACTAATCCACATGCTACATACATACCCCCCACAGACAAAATATGTACCATTTCATACAGCATGTACATTACAGATGCATGAGGGACATTTACCAATATTACTCTATCTTCTTCCTCAGGTGATGCTGCATGTGCACTCTCCCTTCATTTTCTCACACCATACAGATGTGCAACCACTGTACCTCAGCAGAGGTACAAGATGGCATATAGACGTAGAGGAGCCATCATTGAGAACACTTTTGGGCTCTTGAAATCAACATTCAGATGTCTCGACCAAACAGGGTGGGTGCTGCTGAACTCATCTCAAGTTGTGTGCAAGATCATAGTAGCCAACTGTGTTTTGCACAACGTAGCATAAAATCATGGCTTAAACATACCTCTGGACCCTCAGCTAGGTCCTAATCTAGGAAACCAGGACATTTTACAAAACAGAGGGCAGGGTATGTGGGTGCATGACCAGCTGGTTGACAAGTTCTTTACTTGAGAAACATGTTGTATCATGGCCTTCATGTGGTTTGCAGTCTGGTGTCAATGATGATTGGTGGCCTATTAACATTCTGTTCACATATGCTATCCTGAGACTACTTTGTAAGCCATGCATGATGTCTGATTACAACAGCCATTTCCAAGAGTCAAAAGATTGGACATGCATCATGTCATGTGCACACGTCAAGGATCAGCATGGAAAACATATCATGGCTTCATTGAATTTGGGGATCAAAAGTCTACATGTGTGAGTTCTCCATGGAGAGTGTTACAAAAAGGGTCTGCTTCAGAAAGGGCCTCGCTCATTGGGGTGAAAGTGTTACATCAGAGGGTGAGTTTCTGTTGCCAAGGGGGAGTTCTTGCTATGAGATTTCGCAGTGTAGTGATCCTGCCCCATTTTATGTGTATATGTGCGGCAAATCCTAAGGCAGTGTGACCAGATGTCTGACATAGGTACACCATGGACCAATGGACCAATGCTGAGATATGGATAGTCCATGCTCATAGGTGACATATTTGGCAGCTGCACATGGGATGTCCCATTCCAGGCCTGTGGTGAATTATAATGGAGTTTGGGCATTTTGTCCCTGTTTCTCCATGGAATTACTGAGACTACAAGACCCCAAATGCATTATTAATATCTGGCCCACATCAGCACATCATCACTGGACCAGATACATTTCACAGGGCTCCATGATCACAAACAGTCTTCCTCATGAATCAGACTAACACCTACTGGTCACGTTCTAAATGTATGGCTATTTGTATTGTGTACAATGGAGAGTACATCACACATGTGGGTCTCATGTTACCCAATGATGACATGTCACTGTCTCCTGTCAAACCAACAGGCACCTTGCGAGACATGTAACATGGAGTGGCTGCCGCTCTGTGCAGGTAATGTTAGTCTAACACATGCCCTGCTACAAAGGTACATCTTGTACTATTACAGGTAACAAGACTCACAAACCAGCAGCATGAAGTGAATAAACTCGATTGGCTGCCTCCTACATAGTGCACCAGTTAGGCATTGTGAATGTGCATCCACTCTGTGCACCTGCACCCCCAAGGTAAATCTTGAGTGCATACCCTGATGGGGGTCCACTGTAAGGGAGGCAGGCGGCTCTACAGACCCCACAGACATACCTTTGCAGATCGATCTAGTCACCCACTGCACCAGCCTGCAAGGGCATCTCCAATTCCCCCTCAAATATGCATGTGTGTTGACATCTGCACAGCGCTACATGGAGCGGCTGCTGTATGACAGCTCATTTGTCAACATGACTGGGCTGCACCCAGGGCAGTGTGAGTGAACGGCTATCCTGGGGGTGCTATATTCACTTACCCACACTGCACCTCTTTCTGAGCTCCGTCGTGGTGCAGACAGAGAAAGTGTGTCCCATGTACAATCATGCCCCAGTCACCAATATGGACAGCAGCATGCATCTGTCTTCCAAAGCCCACATAATACTGGGACTACCTCCCAAATACCCTGTCAGTACGTATGTCCATATCAGTATCACTGACTTTGTGAGTGCCTCGGCAACAGATTCTTCAACAATGTTGGGAGAGGTAGGTTTGATAGTGCAGCAGGTTGGCAGGGGGTGCTGTTTGGAGGTGAGGCTGACTCTGAAAGAACATGAAATGGATGTCAGCCTCTCCATATATTGAATGGGATTTGGAGTGCTGTTCACTATTAATGGTGGATAAAATTCCAAAATAACAGTCTGAGCCTGAGTCGCAATGGGCCCCTGCACTCGGATGTCTAATTGTGCAGATTGTGCCCAAAGTGCAATGACTGAAGGGTCTCTGCACTAGTGCGTAGGACTCGGGCATAGCCAGACTGGCCTGGGCGGGGGGTCATTGTGCACTTGTCAGAGTGGCTGGAGGGGTGTGTCCAGGTTTCATTTCAGTGTTTCGCTTCAGAATTAGTGCTGCAGTATTTGCCCTAGTTACAAAGGAGCAATCCTACATGATCCCAACACTTGAGTTTACTGTCTCTGTGTTGGGGCTGGTATGACAAACTTGCCAGTGCTTCTATGGGTTCCTAGTCTTGCTCAGTACCACTGGCCCTTAGTGTAGTTGGGACTATGTGTCCAGGGTTTGAAAACATTACCTGTGCCTACTTTGGTGATACAGTACGTTCTACTTAGATGTAAGCAAGATATGTTGACCACATGAACCATGGTGCAATGCAAAGGGCCAAACTGTGCTAGGAAGTGCTGTAGTGTTGAGTGTATCTACAAAACCTTCCCTTTCTCACTTAGTATTCCTAACCATTCTTACACATGTTTGCAGATGTCACACATCTTTAATTTTTGTTCTGCTCTGATTGCGGATCCTGCACCCCACATGCGAATCCTACACTCTGAATGCGTAGCTTACGCTCTGGGTGTAGATGATCCATACTCAGGGCATAGAATCTGGAACCCAGTGTATTTGCTCAAAAAATGAGACAAAGGAAATGCAATGCAGTAAGTTCATGACAGGAAGTTACAGGCAGACATTTTGTTGTCATTCTGAGTCATCTATATCTACAGACAGGATCCTCTGCCATCCTGCTGCTCTATTTACCCTAAGTGCCGCCAACATGGCTGAAGGAGTTGATGAGAGGGCACCCCCTTTCAGTGAGAGTGAATTAGACATTTTAGCTGGGAGAGAGTGCTGGACAATTAACCTCCTGAGTCTGAGAGGAGATTGTGCAGTGCTGCAATGCAGTTGGGGTCTACCACCAGCGGTTCAGGACATACCGCAGGCTCTGGGAGTACCTGAAATGTTGGGCATGACTGAGGGCCCAATAACTATTTGGACAGTACTCTCAGTCCCCTGTTCACCCACCCAACCTAATGCCACTGTACAGGAGGGTCCTGAGGACAGCCTGGCTGACACTCCATGCCCAGCTGGAGGAGTTGTAGCAGCAGAGACCTCATAAGTGCATCGGATGCATACTGTGCCTGGTAGTATGATGTCAGTGGTGACTTAACTGTACCAACATGTATCACGTCACCATGTACACATTCTGAGCAATTGCTGCAGCAGTCATAAGGCCGTTGCCCCATTAAAGCACTAATCAGAGTACGTCCTGGAACTTGTAGTGTACTGACCCTTACAGGGCAAATAGCCATCACTCTTGAAAATTGCAATGCCAACACCATGACTGGTGAACCAAGGGCCTCATCACTACTGGTTGCAATGGCAAAGGGATGGTCCAGACAGTGTCCAGTATAGGGTCAAGAAGTGTATTTTTGGTGTTGTATGCCGTATCATGCATGCTTTTTGTGTGTTCCTCATGTCTTTATATACATACTCCCAGCTCTTTCTGAAGCAGTCATAAGGCCGATGTCCCACTCGAGCTATCACTCTTGCAATTATATGGAAAAATGCAATGCCAGCAGCATGTGTGTGAACCAAGGGCCTTATCACTGCTGTTTGTAATGGCAAAGGGATGGTCCAGACATGGTCCTGTGTAGGGTGAAGAGGTGCATTTTTGGTGTTGGATGCCATATCATGCATGCTTTTTGAGTGTGTCATCAGTGCAAATTATCATTTCATGTATCTTGGAGTAAAGGCCGACTTTGGAATACTTGTCTCACAGAAAATGGTAGAAATCTTTCCAAAAGAAAACAAATGCAAAAGTTTTCACAACAGTGTCTCGTATGTCTTAAGTAACATCTAGCTAGCTGAGCCACCTTTGCACACTCGCCACTTTGCACACTTGCCAACTGGTGCACAGCACTAACAGGCAGTCTTGACATGCCAAACGTTGAGCATGTCATGTAGGTTAGCTGATAATTACACTGCTTAGCAAAGGTCAGAACCAAGGCCTGGTTTTTAGGTCAAGCATCCAAGACCTCTTGTATATACTTCATTGTGGGCTCTCTGCTTTTTCATTTGTTCGTTTCAGTGTCCTTAAAAATGCTAGTGGTCAATCCTTCCTCTTTGTCCCTGGAGCGTGGTCCCGGTACTTGTATCCTTCCACTTGTGCCACTGTAGCATCTGATTAGAGACTACTTTTTTCTTAGGCTAAGAGCATTTGACGAGAGCACTGGGTGTTTTCAGTGGCTGCAGTCCAATTCTGTAAATAGGGGTGTAAATCATGTTCTTCTTTCATTACATGTGCTGTGTATTCAAAGACCAAGGTCAAATGTTAGAGGCTGTTTTCTGAGGGCACCTGTTTCCACCCCCTTTCTGCTGACGTGCAAAGACAATCATGACCACAGCTCTTTCGAGGAACCAGAAGGTTATGGTGGAGACTCAAAATCCCAAAAAACTTTGAAAAATGCTGAACAGTTTTACAATTGATGCATTGACAGAATGAACTTTGAACTCATTTTAGCTACACTGAATGACGCCTTAATTTACACCTCATCTTGCAATATTTTATTATTTTCATTACAGATTTTCCTCGTAGCAGAACATATTCTCGGGCAGTGAGAGATTTTTTTTCAGCAGAACGTCACTTTATAGTACAGCACAGGGGTAAGCATAGTGCTGCACAATGTCACACAATGTTAGAAAGGCAGAGCTAAAATGTGCCTCCTCAAAACATAGCACAAAGAGGGTACCATCTTAGAACAGTGCATTATACGAATAGCCAAACAGAAAAATGCAGAAAAGAAAACTAACGTTTTTAAATACATTTAAACAAATATGCTTAATGGGTTTTTACCACTTATGTACTTGAATCTCTTCAATAATTAACATGTAAGTCAGGAAGTCAAATGTTAGAGCAGTTTTTTCATTCTGAATTTGAAATGTAAATGATTCTGAGATTTAATTTTCAAACGAACCATGTCCTAACACTGGGTGTCTTTCTTATCTTGATGCTTGCCATTGTCGACTTTGAATATGTCTACTGTCTTGCTATGTTGACCATTCATACTATCTTTCGCTCTGCCCCCTCTGTGCCATTGGGTGTGCCATAGCAACCTAGCATTTAATTCACACATAAGCTTCCATCAAGTCTTCTGAATGGACAACATGTGCAGTCCAGTGAATGTGGCAGCCAATTGCTGATCAGGATGCTGGAAGGTGGACCGGGCCTTGGAGCAGTTGCACTTTTCTCCTCACACAGCACCAGACAGAGCCTTTGAGTATTTTCTGGCAACAGTGGGCTCCCTGGCAATGCGCATCATGCCCTAGTGGTGCCCGAGGAGAGCGGGGAGCAGTCTGTCTGTGTTGCTTAGTCCCTCCCTAGACCAAGGTCTCCTTTGGTAAAAAATCCATCCGCAGAGACCCCAGGGTCAGCACACCCTGGGCATAGCCTTCTCTTTCACATAAAGGAAGGGCCCGGGTTCCCAGCATAGTGGCACTCCCTGTGCTTGCCCCACCTGAAATGCAACTCTTCTCTCACATGCAAGCAGTTGGATCCATCTCTTTCTAAGTGCTGAGAGACACCCCCTTCCGTATTGCCTTTAGAGGCATACTGCCCTCACCCAGTTAAATCCTCTCGGACACAAAGGGTAGCCCCTAGGAGATGGGGTGTTTCTTTTACAGGGGCAGACGGACCACCTTCCCTCAGACTGAGTAACAGCCCTTTCTGTTCCACAACCTATGTTCAGTGCCTATTGTTGAGTTCCTATGAACCTTACTACTGCATACAAAAGAATATACCAATACTGAGAGTAAAAGTTCAGAGCCATTATTTTATGCTGCATGCTCATTGATTTGGAACTGCAACATTATTGAGACCTGCCACCCCCATGGTTCTGGTTGCTGTCCCATCTGCCTTTGAGTCCTCTCATCTTATGCTTGGTCCTCCTTCCCACTCATGCTGAAGCCCGGACTCCCTCTGAGCATCACTGTTTCAGCATACTGTGAATTATTCCGAACTGAGGCTTACTGTCCTCTCGTATTTTATCTAATTGAGACATCTGCTCCAACTTGCCTTAATGTTCTCTTGTCTCATTGTTATAACACACTGCTTCCCTGACTCTTCATGAGTAAGGCAGACTGCACTCACAGGTGTACCCCCACTTTTTCTGTTTACAGCCTTTGGCTCCTGCTATGACTCCTAATGGTATAGAGGAGCAGGGAAGGTAAGTCACTGACACTTACTATTCATATTTGGAGCTGTCTAGCCCCGTGCTTCTGACATACAGGTTAATGTCCAGGGGTACGAAGGGGTAACATAGTTCTGAAAAGTGCTGCTTGGTGTATCCAGAGTCTCTAATTTCCCTGTTGATAAAAAACTTTCTTCCCCGTGTCACAATTCCTATGATCACGTTTCCCTTAGACTTTAGCTGCACCAAAGCCATTTTCTAATACTCCTAAAAGGAAGGCTTGTAAGTCTGTTATAATCACTATACTTGAGGTATATTACCTGCAAATGTACCAAACAATTCCTCTTAACACAACTCCATGCTGGCCTTATGTGAGTGGCCGAGTCAGTTGATGCAGCTCAAACATCTGTTTGCATAGGCGTCAAAATTATAATTAAGATTTTTGGGAGTTTAAAGGAGGTGGTGATGACCAGGTGTGATAAAGGTTTACCCCTGGAGCTAAATTGTGGCTGGCTAAACAAGCTCAAATGTAACACTTTCCTTTAAATGTCCACCTTATTTTCTTCTAAAACAAGAAGTGAGGTGGCAATGTGCTTTTAATGCAAATGTTAAGAGAAACACATTAAGACACTTGTTTTAAAAGCTAAACAAAAACACTCAAGTCTGTGTTGTATCATGCAAAGCAAGAGTGATATGTATATTTCTGACGTACTATTTAATATTGCCTTATTATTGTATCATGCAATTTATAGAACGTTAAAAAGTAAATTTCAACCCCCAAACAAAGTGAAGTGAGGAAACAGATTTCTGAACTATGCAGGGAACATAGCAATACGTAATGGTCATGCATTCCAGGTCTCAAGTGAGGAGGAGTGCATGGTGGTCACTTTTTCTTCCGGGTACTTGGTTAGCCAGCCAGCAACTCTAATGGTGGGGTGGTGAAAGTGGTATTCTATTGGTATTAGCACCCCCTCTACACCATCTGAATTAACAAATTCTCAAGACTTTTGTGACAAGGTAGCTAATCATTTCAAAAACAAAATTTTACAAATTCACACTAACTTTACTACTCATGAGGAATCTGTGGGTTTGCCCGCTACGACCAACTTGGATTCCAATGATACCTATACGATCCTTGATAATTTTTCACCTCCTCAGGATCACATTCAAAAGCTGATTGCTGAAATCAAATCAGGGTCCCCTTTGGACCCCTGTCCCCCTTTTATTTTTCAAATGGCCAGGCACTCTTTTCACAAGCTGTAGCCCCTATCTTTCAGGAGCTTCTCTAGCTAGGGATCTACCCTGCCTCCTGGAAAGGGACAACTGGCATCCCCCTGAAGAAAAAGCCTAATGGTGATAATCTAGACTTAAGTAACCTATGTCCGATTACCCTCCTCCCTTTTCTGTCTAAAATCTTTGAAAAGTACATTGACAAGGAACTCACAAAATTCCTAACAAAGAAGGGAGTATTAGACCCTTCTCAACATGGCTTTAGATCAGCTCACAGCACGGAGTCCACCCTTATCTCATCCTCTGATTCCACCCGGAGAAAGGGGGACAAAGGACAAGGGGCCATCTTAATTTTATTGGATTTGTCAGCGGCGTTTGATACCATTTCTCCTCAAATTTTATTAGCCCGTCTCTTTCAAGCAGGCATCAAAGATCAGGCGCTTATGCTATTGGAGTCCTTCCTGACTGATAGATGGACCACGGTTAGCTGCGGTGATTTTAGAGCCACGGCCTATCTCTTACCCTGCGGGGTACCTCAGGGCTCTTCATTAAGCCCTACCCTGTTTAATGTATATGTTGCCCCGCTGGCCAACCTGATTCGGTCGTTTGGATTTCTCCCCACATCTTACGCTGATGATACTCAGTTAATTATTCCAGTGAACAAAAATTGGGAAGAAGCGGACGATCGCTGTAATGATTACATGCAAGCAATTAACAATTGGATGAGGACCAATTGGCTGAAACTTAACGGTGCCAAGACCGAGATCTTGTGTTTCGGTACCGGCATCAAGCGATGGAACTCCCGGTGGTGGCCAGCCAACTGTGGGACTCTCACAGTCCCCTCCACTGCTAGCAGAAATCTAGGGATCGTTTTTGATGATCGCCTGTCTTTCAAATACCAGGTGAACTCCACTGTTTCTACGTGCCTGTGGACCCTAAAAATGTTGCGGAAAGTTTTCCCTTACCTCCAGCAGGAATGGAGAATCATAGTCACCTTAGCTTTGGTCATGACCAAGATGGATTATTGTAATGCCCTTTTTTGCAATCTAGATAGCGTTTCCTTGAAAAAGCTACAGTTAATCCAGAATATGACAGCCAGATCCATTCTTAATCTACCTCATTCTGCCTCTGCCACAAATAGTCTTAAACAACTGCACTGGCTCCCGGTGGCCCAACGCATCACCTTTAAAACACTTTGTATGACCCATAAAGCAGTCCATGGCATCAGCCCCCATTACCTGGTCTCGAGACTCTGTTGGTATAGACCCCGGCGTCACTTCAGGTCTCTCGAGGCTTTTAGAATTCAGGTACCACGTACCCATAAAGCTAGATGGGGGACAAGGCCTTTACTGCAGCCACGGCGAATTGCTGGAATGCTCTCCCTCCACATATCAGAAAGGATCTAGCTATCTGAGTTTCAGAAAATTGATTAAAACCTGGCTCTTCCCGCACTAGTTACTGGTTGTTTCTTCTTTCTTTCTCCTTCGGTACCGCGCTTCCACCTCTATTCCAGCGCTTCAATGCTCTCCAGAGCCGGAATGCGCTTTATAAATACCTCCTACGTACATACATAAATGGCAGATTTAAATTAGGATGCTAAATGGCAATATTTTAATTTGTTGCTGCAGATAGAGGAAGAAGAGCTTTGGTTATATGCAGGCCCACTGGAATTATGTGGCAGGAAAAGACCAAATTATGAGGCAGGGTGATCAAATCATGAGGTAAGAAAAGTGCAGTCATAAATTTACAATTGCAGTAGCTCTAACTCAAGCAAATGCGAGACCAATTGCATTGCAAATGCTTGTTACATGTACACCCACACTGTGCTGCACATCAGTTGACATGTGATAGTTTGAAACTAACAAGTCTGCGCTTGACAGGGTGATCATGGAAACATGTTTTGGGACAGACAGTTCCATCCTGACTCTGTCCTAACTCCACCTGTAGACTGACTAGGTAGCCAGGACAGGAAACCCTTGGCACAATTTACTAAGTTGAACTTTGACTTTTGCCGAAACGTTCACACATACAGCTTTTATGGCCTTTGTGAAACTGCCTTCGATATTGCAGTATTGCTTAAGGTTAGGCTATGTCACTACAGAAGTGTATACTCCCCACAATTGTGACAGATATCAATGTGAGTATCATGTCTGGACATCCCAGTGATAGTAGACATACATTTGGGATCTACGTAACCTGGAATTGGTTAGTGAGATCAAAGGAGAACACAGTCATCTCTTCATTCTTGTACTCATGTACCTTGTCCTAAATTGGACAAAAACTACATAATGTTCTCACTTCCATTTCAGGGGCCCGACTGGCCCAGAAGACCAGGGGGAGGACCAAGGACCGAGGAGAGCTTCCTAGGGATGTTGGATGGCGCGGCCTCTTTTGTCCACGGAACAGGAGAAGGGACAAAGACCATTTGCAGGCAGGGGGAGTGCACCCACCTGGACATACACATAACAGACAATGACTGCATGGAGGATGCGGAAACTGTAGGGGGCGGAGCATTGAACTGGACCCCTCTGGCCAGGCGAGAGGAAAGAAGTTCACCTATCCCCTAGACAATGAAGAACTTGACCTGCTGGAGGTGTCCCCAGAGTGCCAAACAACAACATCTGGGCCTGCTTCTGACCCCTCCCTAATACATGGAGCCCCATGTGGGTACCCAGCTGCCACCACTGCCATCATTTCCCATCTAAGTGCCTGCCTCAGTCCCCTGAGGGGCATCCATGTCCCCGACACCCCACATCCCTTGTGTTCTACCCAAAACCTTCCCTGTTTTGTGACCCCCTGTGGATGCATGCCAGAAAGGGATGGTGTCATCTGAGGGGGAGCAGGAAATTTGTTTTCAGCTCCTACAGCAGTTGATTGAGGAACAGCAAAGGACCTGGGAGGAGATAAACTGTTCCTCGAATGCTATCGATGCTACCCCTACTTCCCTGGGTGCACCCATGATTGCAGCCCGGCCCCAATGTCCCTCCCATACCTCCCTCCATGTGTTTCCCTGTACATCCTCCCACTCCATTCCCCCCCCTGTACCCCTCATACTTTCAGTGTGTCCCAGTCTGTGGGGTGTCAGGTCCTCCACCGGCCAGTCAGGAAGTGGCCACCCCTGCAGAGGATCTGATTACCATGCAGAAGGATGACCAGAATGACATTTGGCTGTACATAATTGGATACCACTATTTGACTTGACATGTGTTTTTGCCCCTGTACATAAATTGATTCCCCTGTCGTTCCCTAATGTTTTTATTTTTATTTTGTCCAACCCGCCCCAAGTCCTCTGCCCATACTCCATGAAGAGCATTATTTGATTTAGTTTCTCCATTCCCAATGGTTTGTTTTTATTTGTTGCCATCGTACGTAGTTCATTGTATGTGCTGAAACCAAAGTATAGAAGTAATCATCTGGAGTTGGTTAGCTATGGCTTCCTCATGACACAACTGTACACTGATAGCTCTAGTGATGCGCATGTCTTACCCGTGTTAACACATATTTGGCCTACAGCCATATTAACCATTTGACCATCATCAGCTAATGCTCAACTCTTTTTAAATGTTGAATATGTATTTTATTTACAAAGTGCTGTACAAACATATGTTACAGTGCTCATGAGGGATCTGGCTTGCATCTCCTCAGTTTTGGAGGTGAGGATCATTGCGATATGGCACGTTTCCTGGAGTTCTTATTTGCAAGTGGGTGTGGGTCTCATACAGTGTGGGGATCTGCCTGGACTGGGGATGGTATTCCCTGTACAGTGTGGTGGTCTGCTTTGACAGAGGGTGGTATTCCCTGTACAGTGTGAGGGTCTGACTGGACAGGGGGTGTTGGACTCTGTATATCGAAAAGGTATGACTGTGCAGTGGAGGGCGTGTGCAAGGGGAGTGTTCCTGTTGTGGATTGTTAGGGGACCTGTGCAGGTTTCCTAACCAGGGGTTGGGGGTGAGATGGTGCAGGTTGATGTGTTGGCTCCCCTCCATGCATTGACTGTGAAGGGTGATTTGGTATCATTTTAATTATCCCCTCCATCATTTTCATAGCCAATGCCTGTTGTCTTGCACTCTCTTCACTTTGTATGGCCATGATGTTATTCAGGCTATTCCATGATGTATCCATCCTCTCCAACACCTGGGTAATTCTCTGCACCAACTGTGGCAGTTGGCGCATGTCCTCTAGTTAGACAGGCATGTCAGACAGTGCAGCCCCTATATCTTAAATGTCCTGCCTCACATCTGACTGCTGCTGGAAAAAATGTTCCTTCCACTCTCCAACATGAATTTCTGCCAGCCCTTTCCGCCTTGGATGGCCTCGGATGCAACCGGCAGGTCCACAATCAGGGGGAGTGTGGCCAGTGGGCGGTTGTGAGGAAAGGATTTCTGCCTAGGGCCTGCGTGTCCTTCACTAGGGCTGGCATGTCACTCAGATGATGGAGAGAAGGCTTGCAGTGTGCAGGGTAATCAACATGTCTAACCCGGATGTTAGGGCTGTGAAGAGGTGAGGTTTGGGTTGAGGTGTGTTGGAAATGGCCAATCCTTTGCGTTTTAGGAAGTGGCATCATGCCAACCACAGAAGATGTGGGTTTTGTTGGTAAGCTGCATGGGCCAGCAAGAGGGATATGCGGATTGGCCTCCACATCTCTTGAAATCATCCCCTCATCTTCCTCCTCCTCTACTTCCTCCTTTTTCCGTGCATTACTGGCAGAAGTTCAGACAGTTTGGAAGAGGAAGGGGTTCTCCCTTTGGATTACCGGCCGCCCGCCACTTGTGGATGGCCTTTCATCCTGATTGGATTAATTCTCCTCACCACCAGACAGAGGTTGCAACAGGCTAAGTATTTGCCTTATAGCCATGTGGGGTAACATAATAATTGAGTCAAATTATCTTCACATGATCAGATGTTACACATGTGACCTGGTCTGTGTACACCTACACATGTAGTTGACACTGTGGCATTGAGGTGCTTAATGCAGATGCACAATGCAATAGAAAACTTACCAGTTGCAACCACAGGTCTGTGTGGTATTGAGGGCACCCTAGATGTCAGCGGACCAGGCTCCTTGAGTGTGTAGCAGATGAACCGGCCCATGAACCAGCAGCTTTGGAAAGAAGTGACACCAGGGTAAATATTCTGCATGAATGATATGTGAATATGCACACCTGACACACACTTCACTGCTTTTGTTGGGTAAATTTTACAACCTAACTTCAGATGTAATGCTAAAATGGCAATATCTGCTCATCCCCTTCCACATGGATTTGGTTGTTGTTCATGGGTGGGGTATCAATAGACTACAACACTATGTGACACACTTACCTGAAGGACAGATGGCAGTGGGTTTGACTGCTGCAGCCAGGATGTCTTCTAAAAACCTGGATGGTGTCATCCATATCACTGAAGTAGTCTTGGCAGCAGATGTAATGTGACATGCATATCCATTACTAAGTACAAAGGATTATGATTGTACATGTCAGAGGTATGGACCAGTGATCTCCAAGTCACAGCCAGGCATCATATCAATCAGGAAATCATACTTATAGGCAAACATGTCATTGTTGGTTACTGAGACCTATGTTCGGAAATAACTAGGGCACGGGTACTCACAAACATTTCCTCGGGCCACAAAGAACTCTCTGTGGCTTGGCGAGGGCCGCACCTAAACCAACAGGGAAGGGTTCGGGTGATGAAAGGTGGGAGTAGGGGGATGCGAAGCAGATGCGGACAACAAACCAAGCCTTTGCGTGACTTCTGTCTGCCACCAATGCTCTATTTTCATGCACCAATAATTAAAGTCAAAGCATAAACTTCTCATGTGAAACACAAGAGGAAAAGAGAGACTCATCTGATGGCTGAATTGCAAAATGTGAAACCAGAAAACCTGGTATCTGTCCTGGCTTCCCACTTGACCAAATTGTGTGATCCTAGGCAATTGATTAATTTCACTTTGCCTCATTTTTCTTCATTATCACATGAGAGTCCTTGAAATACACGAGTTCCAGATGTGCGCTGTACAATACCTTTTCTTGTGGTTTATTATAATGTTGATCCAGTTGTATAACAACCAGGATTATGCACAAGGTGCACCTGACAAATGACTCTTCTTTTAATAATGCCATTGATTTCCGAATATGGGCAGCATGATTGTTTCCAATATCATGTTTGAAAAATATCACTGCTAATAAATGTCTCTCAATGCAGTGACATAACCTGATGTACTAAGGAAAAACGCTCATGCGTGTTAATAAAGCACACTTTTTAAAGTTTGCAGAGAAGTTTATCATGTCTCTACATGTTTAGTGCAAGATGTCTTTAAAACTAAAGGTGTTCCCAAAGATAAGTTGGCTAAGACACCATCTTTGCTTCTTTCCTATCACTTTAGTTAACATGTAAATAAATTATGTGCATTTCACGGTTTTCTGAATGGTCCTTTTCTGTCATGTGTACAGCAGCCCAGTGCTGCCATTAACCAGGGTGACACAATTAGAGGTCACCGGGCCGTACTTTGAGCATCCATGAACTAGGGTGTCCTGAACTGGCTACCTTTGGACACACTTATATTTTTATTGGCATCATGCATCCTAATATGATGTGGTATCTGCTAATGTGTAAAGGAATCTTCTTGAACATGCAGAGTTGGTTCATTTTTACACATCAGATTTTGTCAGTATATTGACAAGTACATATTTGATATACACAATTATCAACCAAGGTATGGTTAACATTTATTCTCCCTCCCCTCCCCCAACAGGACAACATTGCTAACTTTTGACTGTGGGGTCAGCCATTTCTGCTGTACACCTTTCGTTTGGCCTGTGCTTCCAATGTATCTGTACAACATTATTGTCTATTTCACCTGACACTGGATACAGTTATGTGCAGCACACATCATGGAGTCCTCTATTCAGTGGTTCACTCATTTGTGATCATGCTGGCAAAGTGAATGAACATTGTCCTATGATCCCATTATTTGGTCAAGTAGAAAATCTAGGCTGATCCCCACGTTTACTGTTTTCACTTAGCGCAATTCAACCACTAGGGGCCTCATTACGTGTTTAGTGGTCTCAGGACCAGTCTGGCGGACAAGACTGCCAAATTGTGACCATGGTCCTATTCACAACAGAATACAGCCAACGCACCGCTGGCACCGCAACTGCGGTCAGGCCTCCACAGATCACCTGCAGGCCAGCAGAGACCATGTTCTGCCAAAGAGATTACGAGGTTGCACACCGCTAAGGTTTCCGCCGCGGTCGCACCACCATGGAAACCAACAGCATAAAAGGAGACACTCACCTTCAGGAAGCCGTACTCGTCTGGAGCCACCAGGGAAACTGAACTACACATCTTCCTGCTGCTCCTGCTTGCCCAAAGACTTAAGAATCTGCAACGAAGATAGCAACCGTAACTATATACACTTACCTGGTACTGTTGTGTTGCACACACAGGCATGCATGGAAACACTGCGCAGGCCCACACTCACACAGTACCACACAACAATACAACAAATCACAAACACAGTACAACAGCACCATCTCCAATCACTTGGCAGGAGCCCACAGGGGACACTACCTAGGTACACATCACACATATATCACAACTTAACACCAATAGTAAAAATATCACATACAAATACACAATCACACTACTTACAGATCAATTTCCAAGAACACAGTATGTAACCTTTCATGCACATAACAGACACACAGTCAAAGCACACAAAGCCACACAGCACACCAACAAACACATGTCAACACACACAATACCAACACATCCCAACAACACACAATACCAACACAACAAAACCTCTTGGACACAAAAATTTCCATTGCACAAAAAATACCATACTACTCTAATGCAAAAGCACTGCACACAACCTCACATACAGCTTGGACAACACGTGTAGCCCAAGCAGAACACACACACACACACATACAGACACACAACTAATGTCAGCCAGGAACAACTCCAAACTAGGGAAAGAAATGCATGACAAAGATCTAACCAGAAAACCAACTACATGTTGGTTAAACTCATTATCAATAGCAACATTATTGCATAAAACTAAGGCCAGAGGCCAGTCCTTAATTGAAATTATCTGTATGCACACAGTGCACAGATGTGTGCCCTGAACTTGACTCCTGGCTGCCATGTAATCTCCACAGGTCAGGGCATCTATGGGGTAGGCAGGCACCTCATGGGTTATCTGGTGGGAGGGTAGTGGGGTTTGGGTTTAGGTCTTGGAGGGGGGTCTATGGGATCTGGCTTGGGGGAGTTTGGGCTTGGACTTATGTTTAGGAGAGGACTGGCTTTTAGGGGGAGGGGTAGACTTCTTGGCAGGGGGAGGGGCATGGGAGCCTGCAGGGGACAGGGGAGGTCTTGGAGGTGGAAGGGTCAGATTTGGGGAGGGACACAGCATGTTTAGGGGTATTATGGGGTGGGAGAGGAGTAGGTCAAAGGGCAAACTCTGACAGGAAAGCTTTCTTAGACAAATGGGGGCACTCATAGCAAAAGGGTTTGAGTGTGGAGGGAGAGATAATTGTGTGCTGGTGTGGATGTCTTGGGTGTATGGTTGTGCAAGGTATGCTTATGGGTGGTGCGTGTCTGTTGGGTGGGTGAGTGAGGGCATTTATGTGTCTTGGGAGGAACGGGGTAAAGGTGCTGGGGAGGTTGTGGTTGGTGGCTGAGTGTCTGGTGGGGTGGTGACTGCAGGTATGATGGATGTGCTGCATGTAGGTGTGTCTGTGGTTATGGTGTCTGTGGGTATGGTGACTGGATGTCTGAGGGTCTGCTGTGATTGCCCTCCAGGAACGCATTACTCTGTTGGATCTGAGTTGCCAGTCCCTGGATGGCATTCATGATGGTTGACTTACCCACAGAGATGGACCTCAGGACGTCAATAGCATACTCACTGAGGGCAGCAGGGCTGGCAGGGGCAGAGATGCCTACGGCAATGGAGACGCCCACCCTCTTGAGTAAGCGGGTACGGCCAACTAGGTCGGGAGCTACAGTGAGGCAGTGGTAATAAGGGGTTGGCGGACAGAGATGGTGCTGGGGTGGTCCCAAATGGGTTTGCCACCACCAGGGAGTGTCCACTAGAGGAGGATTCCAAAGACAAAGATGTGGATCCTGTCTCCCTCGTGGTACTCCCCTCGTCCTCTGGACCATTGGGTCCTGCGGTGTGAGTAGTATCAGCACTCTGGGTCCATTGGCCAGCACCTTCCCCACGCGGCTGTGCCCCTTCACCTTCACCTGCCAATGCCGATGCAGAGAAGTAGAGAAAGAAAGAGGGTCATCACATTCTTAACATACACATCCATTACACAATACACAACATTAACAACAAATCTATGTCTAATAAAGCCCCATTTAAGAACCATCTAGAGCCTACATCATGTCACAACTACATACTTCCAACAATCCCATATGACAATTGTTAGAAATTGGGTTTCTGGTTGGCTGGGGTATGCACCTAAGCCAGGCAGAACCCACCTACTCTAGTCAGGGCAAAGGAGTTACACTTCCAAGATAACCCCTGCTCACCCCCTTGGTAGCTTGGCATGAACAGTCTGGCCGAACCCGGAGGCAATGTGTAAAGCGTTTGCACAACACATGTCAGGCCTTACCCAGAGGCAATGTGTAAAGCATTTGCACAACACACGTGACACAATATATTCTCCACGAAGTAAACACAACACTGAGCTATGTAAAAATAAACTGTATTGCACAAAATATAATTAGACCAAACATTACATGTCAGTGATACCCTGCTACTTTAGCAGTTGTCAGAACGTTACAAAGGTTACTAATACTATGCAAGAATAAGCAGTAGTCACACTAGAACACATAAGTACTTAGACTTTTGCAACATAAGCAGTAGTCAGTCATCACATTAAAGAAAGATATGAACTTCTCATAAAACACATCATAAATACCCATGAAAGGAACATTAGAGAACACATGGCAAGTCATGAAAATATATATTAGTATGTTATGCCCATAAAAGGAACATCCACACATAAATATAGCACATCATAAAATAAGCAGGTCAACATATCACCCCCCAATGTCCAAAAGAGTATCTGCATTATGATGAGAAGGCAATTCCTGTGTCTAGAAGCCGACAAGGATGACCGCGGCTCTCCTCTGCACAAAACAGGGACCCTAGGTTGATGTTAGGAGGGAAGAGAGCAATATGCACCCCCCTCCTACGGTAATATCGGGCCCAACCTGGGGCATGGTGGGATACTAGGGCTTGGAGCGTCACACTCCTTTTGCAGCATCCTCGGGAAAGGGGAAACTTCACCCCTGTCTCCCCTGCATTCTGCTGCTCAAGCCCCTCACTGGGAAAGGCAACAATCTGGATGGGCAGCCCCACTCTTTACTTGGGGGCCGTCCCATTGTCTTTCCTCTTCGACCGGGCGGGCCTCCGATGAGGCTTCCTTATGTCCGATGAGGCACTTTTGATGCTCTGCCCACAGATGTCCTAAGGGAGACAGTGCCTCGTACTTGCAGGCTATGGCTCCTTCACACCTGGGCTTCCTGGCCCCTAGGCCTACCCCAATCCTCCACCAGCCCTCCGAAGCACCCGACAAGTGCGTGTGTACTCTGCTGTCCCAGGTTGCTGTGGAGAGATGCTTCCTACAAGTGGCTCCTTCCTATGCCCTGGGGGCACCACCAACAGCTCTCCTGAGCCCCAGGAGCACTGATCCCGGGCACTTCAGATGCGCTTCTATCGATACGGGTGCTCGGGCAGCTGCAGTGATATCGGCATTTGGAAAAGCGCTTATGAGCGCTGGGGCCACTCCGTGAGCCCGGGTTGCGGCGGTGAACCTCCTTCACGGCGACTGTGTTAAGAAGCGCAGGGGGCACAGAAAAGCGATCTCCAGGTGATGTAGAGGTAGAAAGGAAGCATTCTTTGTGATTTGGTTAGTTGGAGGGGTCAGGGGCCACAGCACACTTGCCCCTGGAGACAGAAGCAAAGGAAGAATCACAGGGCTAGCATGCCCCCGCAACAGGCCAGCACAAGGGATGCAGATGGTGGCAGTTCCTCCTAGTGACCTAGCAGGTCACAGGTCAGCACAGCAGCAGTAGTCCAAGGTGGGTCCTGGTGAGTCCATTCAATAGCGTTCTGTGTCCTGAAAATGTCCCAAGAATGTCTCTTCATGTCTACATTGTGGGGAACAAAATCCCCTGTACTTATACTCAGTGTACAGTATATGTCACAAAGAGAGGGGAGAGGAGGTTCCAAGCAGTTACAACTGGTTCTGGGAGTGCCCCCTCTCTCCTCCAGCACAGGCTCCAAACATCTGTTGGGGGTAAACAACCCTTTTGTGTGAGGCCAGGGTACAGCCTTTACAAATGCATGTGTGCCTCGCCTCTCCCTTCTCTCAGCCTAGGAAGACTATTCAGTATGTAGATGCACCTCTGTGACACCTCCACCCTCCCTGTGTACAGGCTGTCTGAAAAGTATGCACAAAGCCTAACTGTCACTCTGCCCAGATGTGGAATGGAGTCAAGCTGCAAAACAGCAGAGTTATAAGCACAGATACATGCTCACTTTCTAGAAGTGGCATTTTTGTTATGATAATAAAATATCAACCTAACACCAGTAAGCAGCATTTCTCACTACCATTACAACCATATCAAACATGCCTACGCTACCCCTCATAAATCAGACAATACCCCCCACACATAAGGCAGGGCATTTCCAATGCAAACCTTTGAAAAGGCAGCACTCACAGCAGTGAGAAACCAAATAGGCTGTTTGTCACTACCAGGACAGGCCACACAACTATGCACATGTCCTGCCTTCTCCAACATGGCACCATGACTATAGGGCTGGCTAGGGCCTACCTTAGTGGTGACGTACATGTAGTAAAAGGGGAGTGCTAGGCCTGGCAAGTAAATTTAGATGGCAGGTCCCTGTGGCAGAAACTGTGCACACAGGCCCTGCGCTATCAGGCCTGAGACAAGTTTGAAAGGCTACTTCAGTGGGTGGCGCAAGCTGCTCTACAGGCCCACTAGTAGAATTTAATTCACAGTCCCTGGGTATAGAGATACCACTTTCAAAGGGACTTACAGGTAAATTAAGTATGCCAATTAGGAATAAGCCAATCATACCAAGTTTACAAGGGAGAGCACATGCACTTCAGCATTGATTAGCAGTGGTAAACTGACCAGAGTCATAACGTCAACCAAAAAGGGTCAGAAAAATAAGGATGAAAAGGCAAAAAGTTCGGGGAATGACCCTGTAAAAAGGGCCAGGTCCAACAACAATAGTATGACCACAATATAAGGCAACCATCTGACTACTACATCACCATCCCATTAATTGATCTGTAACACAAACTATTCACGCACAAGATGAATTGACTACATTAAACGTCTCTCCATATACAGATTATCAATGTGCATCAACAAATCATCCTTAGCAAATGCTGTTGACTGACAACACAATATCACGTCAAACCCTAATCTACACTGGCCCAGTCCATCACCAGTAGTCATGTCACATGGAAGTAAACTCATCACACTTCCAAATACAACATAGCATGTAGCTTTGTAATCGCATACCTAACATGTGGCTCTGTCCATAACATTCTGAATGCCAAATACCTCATATGAAATCACTAAATGTGGCATACCCAAATTGTGAGCATCCTAAAATAACAGAGCATGTCATACAAACATCTAAAAATTATCTTAAAAAGGGTTAGAAAGAGTTTTGCGACACACTAATCTTACTCATTGACACATTGTCAAAAATTACATGTCCAGCAATAGGGGCCCTACT
This sequence comes from Pleurodeles waltl, assembly GCF_031143425.1. Classification (NCBI taxonomy): domain Eukaryota; kingdom Metazoa; phylum Chordata; class Amphibia; order Caudata; family Salamandridae; genus Pleurodeles; species Pleurodeles waltl. The sequence continues at coordinate 693,458,435 of NC_090439.1, forward strand.
TAGCACACAGGATATACCCACAGGGAGCATACCAACACCTTCAATACAATGGACTTTAATCATGTGCATAAGAGCCACATACTATTCTACTAATCATGCTGAGTATAAACTTCAACATGAATACATCAGAATGCCTACATCACTAACGAATGTGTAACCTAACACATTAGGACTGAAATAACACTGACATAATCCACTACTAATGTAATCATGATTGATACATACAACTGGAGTCCAGCAAATTGACTGACAACATATCCCATTGCATCCAACATATTTTTGTCAAATGGAGCCCTAGCTACACTAATAAGTGAGGCAGAAATTAGCTGATCTATTACAAAATCTATTTTAACTGCCTCAGATTAGCAACGGTAAATCTGATAAAGTAAAGGCCTCAACATAACAATAGACATGAAGTAACAATTGACACATGATGTAGGCACAAAATAGTGTATGTTTCACCCATACAGGTTTGGTACAGCCCTATGTAGCATGGACAAAATACATGGCCTAAGGGATAAGCAGGCTAGCCATATACATGGTACAAAATGTTTGAAACCACATGTTGATGATTTGTCCAGTACTGTTAACACTTTATTACCACAATGCTTTTCACTTTGTATAATGTCCACCCTGATCAAACATCAGACATAACAATGGGGACTGATAGAAGAAGATGGTGAAGTCCCACTAAGAAAGTCTTTGTTAAGAATCAAAGTCCCATGAGTTCAATAAATTTGGATGAACAGGATTACAAGGAACGTCATAGTTAGTCCAATTTAAATTGTTTAATTGTATTTTGAAAAAACAAGTAACTCCCATTGAGTTACATCAGGATAGATCCAGAAAGAGAGCACAAGAATCAGCCAACACGTGTTTCGCCCCACAGGCGCGTACGCCAGGGCTTTCTCAAGGCTGAAAAAGAGAAGACAACATACAGCTAGAGAAAATGATTCAATGATATTGAGAAATATTAATAGGAGAAGGCAGCACCGAAGGGTGGAAACCCGGATTCGTGCAAAAGGATTAGTTTCTCCAATTCACTTAATCCCAAAGATTAATGGTGCATGAAAAAAAAAGCTAAAAAGAGTGAATAAAGAAGGAGAATCTGATGCTTGTGTTATATATTAGCTATGAGATAAATTATTAAAATGGAGAAGTAAAGTCAAGGAGGAGGCGTGATAAAAGCAGCCTGCTATTTGAGAACAAAAATATAGACATGGTGAACAATCGAAGAATGCCAAAAGGACAAGGTTAATAGTGCCTGTGAGTGAATAGTTACAAAAAAGAAGAAGGGAGAATGAAAGAAACTGTGCGAGTTAGAGTTACTCAAAATAAGGATAATAATAATTAAATATGTAATATAACATATAATCAGACATACCCTTAGGACAAAAAACGGCTTTCTAAGACAATCAGTTGTTATACACATGGTTGCAAATTTGGTGGTCTGCAAAATAGATACATACAACCAACATATGATAATAGCAGTAGGTAATAATGCTTAATAAAGCAGATGTAAATAAGAAAGAAAACAGTAGCATTACAATTCTATTGCCTTATGGCAGCTCTCTAGATAGGTTGATGGTGAAGGTATATATACATGAAAAACGAAAATAATGAGTCCTTCAGGTGGAAACCATTGTTTTGAAAATATTGAATATAACTGAAAGAAATTAAGTGCGAGAAAGGGGCTTGTGTTAATCTAGTTACTGAGAACACGAAGTACTATGCGAAAAGGTGAAACTGTGCCCCGTAATGGGATTAAGCAGAGTAGCTCGAAGAGAGCTAGGATACACATTCATTTTAATTTTAATTTAAATGCGGTGGTGCAAGGTTGCAACCATCAGGCTCACCTGGAAGGGAAATCCGATAAATGAAGCGATCGCGTCCGTCTCCAAAATTTTAAGACGAGACGGGCACGCCGACACCAACATCGCGTCTTAAATCCAATTCAAACAATGAAGGCACTCGTGTCTTACCTCTATGTTGTCTGCGAGGTATGGAAAGGGAAAAAGGACTGCCTTGGGCTTGGATGGGCGGCGCCATCTTGGTCCAAGGCAAAAAACGGCACCATCTTGTTATGGAAAATAACTCGGTATGAAAAGGATAAAAGGGGGTAAAGACAAAGAGAAAGTAAAGTAATCTGGCCTCAAATGATGAGGAAAAGGTATTTACGTGACCTAAAAAGTGAAAAAAAGTGAAATAAAGTAAAAACCCTGAAAAAAGGACACTTATTGATAAACATACCTGGCAAATAATGCCACACAATCCAATACACGAAAGCATACAGACTATATAATGTTGTTCACAGCTAAAAAGATTGCTTACCAAGCTATGGAAAAAACACAAATAAGGAACATACAAAAGAAATATTTAAAATGAAACAAATATTTAAAATGAAAAAAGTCAACTAAAAAGGAACCTGTCTGACAGAGAAAACATATTTTTAGGTTAGTAATATATAGCTAGTGCAATTTACATTAACCAAAAATGCCACTCATGATCTTTATTAAGTCCATTGTTCACTGTGTCATATTTGATTATGAGAAGGCTTTCCTCCTGGCGCAAACGTACAAGTAAGTTACCACCTCTTGGGGGATGCTGTGATTTGTTGGAGGCCACTGAAAGTGAAAGTACGTTGGTAAGAATGAAATTCAATGAAATGTTCTACTATAGGTGCCTTAATATCTGATTTCTGTATGTTGCGATAATGTTCTTGTATCCTGGTTTTGAGAGAACGGGTGGTACTACCTATATAGGCTTGATTACAAGAACACCAAATGGCGTAAACAACATTAGAACTTTCGCAATTAATAAAGTCATTGATGTAATGAGTTTGATTATTGATGATAACTGATCTGTATTTAGAAAGGCCCCGCTTGCAGATTGAGCATTTGCTGCAGGTATAGAAACCTTTTGGTTTTGGCGGTAGAAAAGTGGTAACTGGCTTCTGATGGAAAAACGATCAACATAGTTTGTTTCTAAGGTTGGGGGCCCGTCTAAAACCTATTTGAGGATAATTAGTGATATGTTTGTTGATAGAGGGGTTATTCAATAGTAGATACCAATATTTTCTCAGTAGTTTCCGGATAAGGTGATGGCCATTATGAAACTCTGTAATGAACCGGATTACCGGGTTCTTGCTGGTCTGTTAAGAGTGATTGAGCATCTGATTACGGTCCATGTTTCTCAGTTTAACCTTTGTGTCGTTGAGTGAGTCGCGATTGTAGCCCCTGGTAGTAAGTTTCTCAGTCATTTGGGTAGAGATGAGGTCATAGTCAGAAATGTTGGTACAATTCAGTCTAACTCTCCTGAATTCACCTTTAGGAATTCTGAATAGTACTGGGAGGATGACAGCTGGTAGAATGAAGGATTGAGTTAGCTGCTGTGATTTTCCGGAAGAACTTTGTCTGAAGTTTGTTGTCTTCAATGAAGATCATGAGATCCAGGTACTCAACTGAGGAATTGGAGATTTGATAAGTGATCTCAATATCCCAACTATTGGGTGATAATGTCTGAATGAATTGGTGAAGAAGGTCTTTCTGACCTTGCCAAATTAGCAAGATGTTGTCGATGTAACGTCCCCAGAAGATTATATGTTCAGAGAGATACTACGTTTGATCATTCCAAAGCCAAGAATTTTCAATTGCTCCCATAAGAATGCAGGCATATGGTGGTGCAAATTTCGCCCCCATCGCTGTCCCTTGGAGTTGTAAATAGAATTGGCCGTCGAAGAGGAAGTAGTTGTTTTCTAGACAAAATGTAAACATTTCCAGTATCATGGAATTACGTGCCATATGTTTGACCGATTTAGTGGAGAGACATTTACTGACTGCTGCTAAGCCATCACTGTATTTAATTGAGGTGTAGAGGCTAACTACATCGATGGTAACAAGGAAATAATCAGGTTGCCAATCAATATTTTGTAATTTATGTAAAATGTCTTTAGTATCTCTGACAAAGGAGGGTAGATTGGTCATAAAGGGCTGAAGCTCCTTATCAATTAAGGAACCCAAATTGGAACACACTGAATTCACACCTGATATTATTGGTCTGCCCTTTGGTGGATGGCCTTTTTTATGTATTTTAGGTAAAAGGTATAGGTTGGGGATAGTAGGAAATTGAAGATAGAGAGCAGATTTCTCTTTGCTAGAAAGAATATGGCGAGAGTGCCAGTACTCAAATAGATCAGACAGCCTTTGTTGTATTTCGGCTGTTGGATTATGTGAAAGTTTTTTGTAGCAGTTCTTATCCTGAAGATGTCGATAGGCTTCCTGTAGATAATCATGTGTGTTTAGAATAACGATGTTTCCGCCTTTATCGGCCTCTTTAATAATAATGTGACTTTTTTTGCTCAATTGTGCTATAGCAACTGCTTGGTCTCTGTTAATGTTAGAAGGTAAGTATTTACGTTTGTCACAGTACCTTTTGTATTCACGGTCAAGGTCTCTAAGAACTGCTGTTGAAAACAGATCAATAGAATTACCTGCCGGAAGAATGGGGGTAAAGATAGATTTGGGTCTTAAATCAAAGGGATAATATTGGTTGGTCTCAAGATCAAGTTCTTGAGCTATTGAAGAGAGTTGAAGGTCTGGTTCAGCCGTGTTAGAAAGATTGCAAAGGAGGGAAATGTCAGTGAGGTCCTAGATGGAGATATCATTCGAATCCTGTGAGGGAGATGTTAGAGTGGAAGATGGAGACATAGTAGAAAAGAAAGACTTTAGTTTAAGGTGACGTATGAATTTAAAGAAGTCAATTTTAGTTTGAGTGATATTCCAAGAATTGGTAGGACAGAAGGACAGACCACGGTTCAAAATGGATTGATCGATTGAAGAGAGTTAATGATCGGAAAGATTGACTATCAGTTGTTCTTTAGAGGTCATGGACGGGTTGTTTTGCTGCGAGCTCTTGTTTATATACCTGATGTACTGGGAACGTCCGTTAAAGTATCTGGTGGTTTTGCTATTATATATTTTAAAGTTCCCAGACGGTAACGTCTTGCCTGTTCTAAAAAATTTACTTGAGGTCTAGTTGATGGACAACTTACAGAGTCGTCAGAAGATTACATTTCTGACAACGGAAGGGTGTCTGGACAGTTTTGTATATCCAAGGAAAGGTTAGAGCCCTTAATGTTATTGTACTTTTTACTGAATGTGTAGATTCTCCCAAGTTGATAGTCATAAAGATCTCTTCTAAACTTACGATTCTTTCTTTGAATTAAATCCTCCTCAAAACGATCAATTTCACTATTAAGAATAGCATAGTTTTTAGTAGTAATTTCTCCCCAATTGGCTTACTCTATACGTTGGGTCAGGTTGTCAACCTCCTTGCGGTGTTTTTCGTATTCTTCTTCAGATATTTCTATCAATTGTTTGATCGTATTGATAGACGCCATTTTTAAATTAGCTTCCCATTTTTTAAAGTGCTCTTGAGAAGTGGTATCCATTGGTGGGAAAATCAAAATCCTGAGTCCTCGAGGGATACGATAATTTTCCAGATATGTTTTGAGAGAAGCAATTTACCACCATTTGGATGTTTCTTTCTTGAGAGATCTTTTTAAAGCCAAAAAAGTACTTTTAGCAGATAGTAAATCGGTGGTGGTGAGGTTGGGGATACCAACCCCAGATGGATTGAAGACTTGTTCTAGTTTGGAATTACGTAGTTCGCGTCTATTCGTATGGGAAGACATCCCAAAGGCTTGTTGTATCTATGGCTTGGAACAGGAAGGCTAGTTGTTGCAAAGTTACAAACAAATAATACTCCAGGGATGGAGAGGGTCCAAGGGCAACTATCTTCCTGTGTAAAATGCCTGGTTCATGAGGTTGATGTGGGAACTATACCAGAGGATATGGACCCAAATCCTCCAAAGAAAAGTTAAACTGATAGAAGAAGATGGTGAAGTCCCACTAAGAAAGTCTTTGTTAAGAATCAAAGTCCCATGAGTTCAATAAATTTGGATGAACAGGATTACAAGGAACGTCATAGTTAGTCCAATTTAAATTGTTTAATTGTATTTTGAAAACAAGTAACTCCCATTGAGTTACATCAGGATAGATCCAGAAAGAGAGCACAAGAATCAGTCAACACATGTTTCGCCCCATAGGCGCGTACGCCAGGGCTTTCTCAAGGCTGAAAAAGAGAAGACAACATACAGCTAGAGAAAATGATTCAATGATATTGAGAAATATTAATAGGAGAAGGCAGCACCGAAGGGTGGAAACCCGGATTTGTGCAAAATGATTAGTTTCTCCAATTCACCTGATCCCAAAGATTAATGGTGCATGAAAAAAAAGCTAAAAAGAGTGAATAAAAGAAGGAGAATCTGACGCTTGTGTTATATACTAGCTATGAGATAAATTATTAAAATGGAGAAGTAAAGCCAAGGCGGAGGCGTGATAAAAGCAACCAGCTATTTGAGAACAAAAATATAGACATGGTGAACAATCGAAGAATGTCAAAAGGACAAGGTTAATAGTGCCTGTGAGTGAATAGTTACAAAAAAGAAGAAGGGAGAATGAAAGAAACTGTGCGAGTTAGAGTTACTCAAAATAAGGGTAATAATAATTAGATATGCAATATAACATTTAATCAGACATACCCTTAGGACAAAAAACGGCTTTCTAAGAACATCAGTTGTTATATACATGGGGCCAGATGTAGCAAAGTATTTGCACATCGCAAACGGCGAAAATCGCCGTTTGCGAGGTGCAAATGCCTCTTTGCTATGCAGAAATGCATATTGCGAGTCGGTACCGACTCGCAATATGCATTTCCGACTCGCAGATAGGAAGGGGTGTTCCCTTCCTATTTGCGAGTCTGAGTGGTATGCAATACCATTTGCGACCGTGTACGCGGTCGCAAATGGCATCGCAGTTACCATCCACTTCAAGTGGATGGTAACCCACTCGCAAATTGGAAGGGGTCCCCATGGGACCCCTTCCAGTTTGTGACAGGACCCACAAATATTTTTTCAGGGCAGGGAGAGGTCCAAGGGACCACTCCCTGCCCTGAAAAAATACCGAAACTAAAAGTTTCGTTTTTTTTTTAAGTGCAGCTCGTTTTCCTGTAAGGAAAACAGGCTACACTTAAAAAAAAAAAAAAAACTGCTTTATTTAAAAGCAGTCACGAACATGGAGGTCTGCTGACGACAGCAGGCCTCCATGTTTGCGAGTGCCTATACTCGCTATGGGGCTGCAATTTGCGACCCACCTCATGAATATTCATGAGGTGGGTCATTGCGACCCCATAGCGAGTTGCAGTCGGTGTCTGAGACACCGTACTGCATACCAACTTGCGAGGTGCAAAGTGCGAGTCGCATGGACTCGCACTTTGCACCTCGCAAATTTTACATTTGCTACATCTGGCCCATGGTTGCAAATTTGGTGGTCTGCAAAATAGATACATACAAACAACATATGATAATAGCAGTAGGTAATAATGCTTAATAAAGCAGATGTAAATAAGAAAGAAAACAGTAGCAGTACAATTCTATTGCCTTATGGCAGCTCTCTAGATAGGTTGATGGTGAAGGTATATATACATGAAAAACGAAAATAATGAGTCCTTCACGTGGAAACAATTGTTTTGAAAATATTGAATATAACTGAAAGAAATTAAGAGCGAGAAAGGGGCTCGTGTTAATCTAGTTACTGAGAACATGAAGTACTATGCGAAAAGGTGAAACTGTGCCCCGTAATGGGATTAAGCAGAGTAGCTCAAAGAGAGCTAGGATACTGTAGGAGGCTGGCCTGGCTTGTAGTGGGTACCAAGGGGTACTTACACCTTGCACCAGGTCCAGTTATCCCTTATTAGTGTAGAGGGGTGTCTAGCAGCTTAGGCTGATAGAAAAGGTAGCTTAGCAGAGCAGCTTAGGCTGAACTAGGAGACGAGTGAAGCTCCTACAGTACCACTAGTGTCATATGCACAATATCATAGGAAAACACAATACACAGATATACTAAAAATAAAGGTACTTTATTTTTATGACAATATGCCAAAGTATCTCAGTGAGTACCCTCAGTATGAGGATAGCAAATATACACAAGATATATGTACACAATACCAAAATATGCAGTAATAGCAATAGAAAACAGTGCAAACAATGTATAGTCACAATAGGATGCAATGGGGGCACATAGGGATAGGGGCAACACAAACCATATACTCTAGAAGTGGAATGCGAACCACGAATGGACCCCAAACCTATGAGACCTTGTAGAGGGTCGCTGGGACTGTAAGAAAACAGTGAGGGTTAGAAAAATAGCCCACCCCAAGACCCTGAAAAGTGGGTCCAAAGTGCACCTAAGTTCCCCAAAGAGCACAGAAGTCGTGATAGGGGAATTCTGCAGGAAAGACCAACACCAGCAATGCAACAACGATGGATTTCCAGACGAGGGTACCTGTGGAACAAGGGGACCAAGTCCAAAAGTCACGATCAAGTCGGGAGTGGGCAGATGCCCAGGAAATGCCAGCTGTGGATGCAAAGAAGCTGCCACCGGATAGTAGAAGCTGAGGATTCTGCACAAACGAAACTTCCCCTTTGGAGGATGGATGTCCCAGGTCGTGAAGAGTCGTGCAGCAGTGTTTTCCCGCAGAAAGACCGCAAACAAGCCTTGCTAGCTGCAAGGGTCGCGGCTAGGGTTTTGGATGCTGCTGTGGCCCAGGAGGGACCAGGATGTCGCCAACTGCGTGAGGAGACAGAGGGGGCGCCCCGCAAGAGAAGGAGCCCACTCAGAAGCAAGCAGCACCCACAGAAGTGCCGGAACAGGCACTACGAAGTGGAGTGAATCGGTGCTCACCCGAAGTTGCACAAGAGAGTCCCACGCCGCCGGAGGACAACTCAGGAGGTCGTGCAATGCAGGTTAGAGTGCCGGGGACCCAGGCCTGGCTGTGCACAAAGGAAATCCTCGGTGAGTGCACAGGAGCCGGAGTAGCTGCAAAAGACGCGGTTCTCAGCAATGCAGTCTGGCGTGGGGAGGCAAGGACTCACCTCCACCAAACTTGGACTGAAGAGTCACTGGACTGTGGGAGTCACTTGGACAGAGTTGCTGAGTTCAAGGGACCTCGCTCGTCGGGCTGAGAGGAGACCCAGAGGACCGGTGATGCAGTTCTTTGGTGCCTGCGGTTGCAGGGGGAAGATTCCGTCGACCCACGGGAGATTTCTTCGGAGCTTCTAGTGCAGAGTGGAGGCAGACTACCCCCACAGCATGCACCACCAGGAAAACAGTCGAGCAGGCGGCAGGATCAGCGTTACAAGGTCGCAGTAGTCGTTGTTGCTACTTTGTTGCAGTTTTGCAGGCTTCCAGCACGGTCAGCAGTCGATTCCTTGGCAGAAGGTGAAGAGAGAGATGCAGAGGAACTCTGATGAGCTCTTGCATTCGTTATCTGAGGAATTCCCCAAAGCAGAGACCCTAAATAGCCAGAAAAGAGGGTTTGGCTACTTAGGAGAGAGGATAGGCTAGCAACACCTGAAGGAGCATATCAGAAGAAGTCTCTGACGTCACCTGCTGGCCCTGGCCACTCAGAGCAGTCCAGTGTGCCAGCAGCACCTCTGTTTCCAAGATGGCAGAGGTCTGGAGCACACTGGAGGAGCTCTGGGCACCTCCCAGGGGAGGCGCAGGTCAGGGGAGTGGTCACTCCCCTTTCCTTTGTCCAGTTTTGCGCCAGAGCAGGGCTGAGGGGTCCCTGAACCGGTGTAGACTGGCTTATGCAGAAATGGGCACCATCTGTGCCAATGAAAGCATTTCCAGAGGCTGGGGGAGGCTACTCCTCCCCTGCCTTAACACCTTTTTCCAAAGGGAGAGGGTGTAACACCCTCTCTCTGAGGAAGTCCTTTGTTCTGCCTTCGTGGGCCAAGCCTGGCTGGACCCCAGGAGGGCAGAAACCTGTCTGAGGGGTTGGCAGCAGCAGCAGCTGCAGTGAAACCCCTGAAAAAGCAGTTTGGCAGTACCCGGGTCTGTGCTAGAGACCCGGGGAATCATGGGATTGTCTCCCCAATACCAGGATGGCATTGGTGGGGCAATTCCATGATCTTAGACATGTTACATGGCCATATTCCGAGTTACCATTGTGAAGCTACACATAGGTAGTGACCTATATGTAGTGCACGCGTGTAATGGTGTCCCCGCACTCACAAAGTCCGGGGAATTGGCCCTGAACCATGTGGGGGCACCTTGGCTAGTGCCAGGGTGCCCACACACTAAGTAACTTAGCACCCAACCTTTACCAGGTAAAGGTTAGACATGTAGGTGACTTATAAGTTACTTAAGTGCAGTATAAAATGGCTGTGAAATAACGTGGACGTTATTTCACTCAGGCTGCAGTGGCAGGCCTGTGTAAGAATTGTCAGAGCTCCCTTTGGGTGGCAAAAGAAATGCTGCAGCCCATAGGGATCTCCTGGAACCCCAATACCCTGGGTACCTCAGTACCATATACTAGGGATTTATAAGGGTGTTCCAGTATGCCAATGTAAATTGGTAAAATTGGTCACTAGCCTGTTAGTGACAATTTGGAAAGAAATGAGAGAGCATAACCACTGAGGTTCTGATTAGCAGAGCCTCAGTGAGACAGTTAGTCATAACACAGGTAACACATACAGGGCACACTTATGAGCACTGGGGCCCTTGCTGGCAGGGTCCCAGTGACACATACAACTAAAACAACATATATACAGTGGAATATGGGGGTAACATGCCAGGCAAGATGGTACTTTCCTACAGATACACATTAATTCAAATTTTAATTTAAATGCGGTGGTGCAAGGTTGCAACCACCAGGCTCACCTGGAAGGGAAATCCGATAAATGAAGCGATCGCATCCGTCTCCAAAATCTGAAGACGAGACGGGCGCGCCGACGCCGACATCGCGTCTTAAATCCAATTCAAACAATGAAGTCCTATCTCTATGTTGTCTGCGAGGTATGGAAAGGGAAAAAAGACTGCCTTGGGCTCGGATGGGCGGCGCCATCTTGGTCCAAGGCAAAAAACGGCACCATCTTGTTATGGAAAATAACTCGGTATGAAAAGGATAAAAGGGGGTAATGACAAAGATAAAGTAAAGTAATCTGGCTTCAAATGATGAGGCAAAGGTATTTACGTGACCTAAAAAGTGAAAAAAAAAATGAAAAAAAGTAAAAAAAACTGAAAAAAGGACACTTATTGATAAACATACCTGGCAAATAATGCCACACAATCCAATACACGAAAGCATACAGACTATATAATGTTGTTTGCACCTAAAAAGATTGCTTACCAAGCTGTGGAAAAAACACAAATAAGGAACATACAAAAGAAATATTTAAAATTAAAAAAACATTTAAAATGAAAAGAGTCAACTAAAAAGGAACCTGTCTGACAGATAAAACATATTTTTAGGTTAGTAATATATAGCTAGTGCAATTTACATTAACCAAAAATGCCACTCATGATCTTTGTTAAGTCCATTGTTCACTGTGTCATATTTGATTATGAGGCGGCTTTCCTCCTGGGGCAAATGTACAAGTAAGTTGCCACCTCTTGCGGATGCTGTGATTCGTCAGAGGCCACTGAAAGTGAAAGTACGTTGGTAAGAATGAAATTCAATGAAATGTTCTACTAGAGGTGCCTTAATATCCGATTTCTGTATGTTGCGATAATGTTCTTGTATCCTGGTTTTGAGAGAACGGGTGGTACTACCTATATAGGCTTGATTACAAGAACACCAAATGGCGTAAACAACATTAGAACTATCACAATTAATAAAGTAATTGATGTAATGAGTTTGATTATTGATGATAACTGATCTGGATTTAGAAAGGCCCAGCTTGCAGATTGAGCATTTGCTGCAGGTATAGAAACCTTTTGGTTTTGGCGGTAGAAAAGTGGTAACTGGCTTCTGATGGAAAAACGATGAACATCGTTTGTTTCTAAGGTTGGGGGCCTGTCTAAAACCTATTTGAGGATAATTAGTGATATGCTTGTTGATAGAGGGGTTATTCAATAGTAGATACCAATATTTTCTCAGTAGATTCCGGATAAGGTGATGGCCATTATGAAACGTTCCTTGTAATCATGTTCATCCAAATTTATTGAACTCATGGGACTTTGATTCTTAACAAAGACTTTCTTAGTGGGACTTCACCATCTTCTTCTATCAGTTTAACTTTTTTTTGGAGGATTTGGGTTCATATCCTCTGGTATAGTTCCCACATCAACCTCATGAACCTGGCATTTTACACAGGAAGATAGTTGCCCTTGGATCCTCTCCATCCCTGGAGTATTATTTATTTGAGACATATCAATGGGGACACCTCCTACACCTCAAAGGGAGTATAGTAAGAATGCCATGTCTCATTCCTGTTTGCGATGACAGACTCATATGAAGTTCCCAATGATTTCAGGACAAAGGATTACTTGGCCCAGTTATTCATCTGTCAGACCCTATGTTGCACATAGAGCTAGATCCAGTGGAATAGGACTGGTCAGAGACCAAAGAGCTGGACAACTTACCAATTGGGTATATGGACTGTGGAACAGTACGTGGGAAGGATGACACTACAGGTTACACATATATGTAGCAGTGTAGAGGTACACCTATGACACTGTGACATGTGCATCACCAGATGCTGACATACTATGTGGTTGACATTGGTGAGTATCATGCCCCTATACAGAATACTATGTCCACATCTGTGTATCAAAGTTGGCAATTGTAGCACTATGTTTCCCTAGAAGACCCTTCAACTGTACCAATTATCACATTGTCACAGCTGAGATACTTAGACATCATACACCTAACTGGCATAGACATAAATATGTGTTAACGCAGTACTTACCACTTGTGGCTGTTGTGCTGCCCTCAAATGCCCATCTACTTCAGGGTAGCCACCGCCAAAATGTGGGACATTAGGGGGTCAGGGTCCAATGGGCACCCCACCCTCGTTGGGAGGACATCCCCAGCTGGGCCTCTGCGGTCTTACGGGCCAGCATCTCAGGTCCTCCTACCGCTTCCTACAGTGGGTGCACTGTCATCTGTGGACCACCAGGGTCCACACTTGCTTGGCGATGGCACACCAGATTACCTTTTTTGGAATGGTGTTGACCTGCATGAATGGCACAAACAAAAGCAAAAAGTCATGTCCACATGCACCATACCAACACAAGTAGACAGAACACTTCAGTGACAGCAAGTAGGCAAACATTACCATCCTCTCAGTTCACACTCATGCACAATTTATCATCTGCATGCATCAACACCTTCCCAACTTCACATTTCATGTACACCATCATACACCCCAACTTTCACACAATGGCATACCATTGGACTCACCTGCTCCTCTGGTGTACCATATGGCTGTTCATACATGGAGTAAGACCTCCCTCTTCTGGGGTGAAGGCTGGAGCCCTATCACCTGCAGGATGTGGCATGATAGCTCCCAGAAGCAGTACACGGCAGCACAAGTAGTGGAGGTCTTACTGGCAACAGTGGCAGAAGTCAAGTGAGCAATACTGCAGAAGATGGCGGTCACATCCGCCGCGTACAGGACTGTCAACACCAGCGGACATCACCATTGGCCCAAGTCCGCAAAAGAAAGCAAGGTGTTCCAATGGCAACTTACACTGCGGTTGTGAGTGCCTACCGCCATAACGACATAACGACATCTGCCGGTGGAGTTAGGTCACTTCCAAATGTCCAGAACAGTAGGTCAGGTGGCTTCCATTTTGAGCACATTTCATGTATGGAAAAGTTTTGAATCTGCATCATTAAGACATGCCTATATTGTGCTAATTATCAGTACGTACTACCTTCAGGTTTATTAATCTAGTTGTGCATGTGAGTAGTTAAATCAGTGTAACAGATTGATTTGTGCTGACATAAATGTACAACTATTCTCAAGATCCTATGTGCATTGATAATGTGCTAATGTGCTAAAAATGTGTTTCACATGTAAAGTCGGTTGGATTAACAAACACTCACAGTCACAGATTATTATGCATGTATAGTACATTAGATAACTGAGGGAATGTGCACCAAGGAGATTGTCATAGAATGCATAGAAGTTTGCACAGCAATAGGGATTGCAGATATGTTTGAGTTGTATATGTGCATGTTCATTATATGTGTATTCTTCATGTTACACACACATTTTATATGTTTCTGTATAGTTACCCTGGCATGAGGAGAGGAAGACAACCTCTGAGTATCATCCACTAGCAGACCTGCAAGTCATAGAAGAGAGACATACTATCTAGCCATATTGCCTGAATAGGCATACAATCATCAATATTTTTGATCAGTTGGAGCCTGATCTGATGCCTACCATACGCAATCCCTATGGCATACCTCCCATCATTCAAGTGATGTCAGTCCTGCACTTCCTGGCCACTGGGTCCTTGCAGAACACAGTGGCCCTAACTGCACGGATGTCTCTGCAGTTAGGGCCACTGTTCAGTCTGGTTTTTAAGTATGCACTGTGTTCATTGTTGAAACATGTGGACAGTTACATCAGGTTTCCCCGATGTGCGGATTTGTCCTAAGTGAAGGCAGAGTTTTATGCAATAGGACACATTCCACATGTGGTTGGAGCTATAGATGTCACCCGTTATAGCCTTGGTTCACCCGCCAATGCCAATGAACAGGCATATAGGAACAGGAAAAACGACCACTCCATCAACGTTCAAGTTGAGTGTTCGGCAGGCCAGTGCATTTTTCACAAGTCAGTGCAAAATTTCTAGAATCAGTCCATGATTCCCTATTCATGTAGAACAGCAATATCCCACTGCTGATGACACGACTCAACAGAGAGAGAGCTTGGCTGGTTGGTAAGTCAGATTTTACATAAGTATTTGCAAGGTTTATCTCCTGCTATCACAATTGTGCATGTCCTTGATATAAGTTTGTCTATTTCTACCTATTTGCGTACAGATGACTCTGGCTATCCTAACTGTCCCTGGTTGTTGACACCAGTGAGGTACCCAACCACTCCTGGGGATGTCCGCTACAATGAGGCCCACAGAAGGACAAGGTGTGTTGTGGAGTAGACGTTTGGGCTCCTGAAGGCAAGATTTTGCTGCCTCGACAGATCAGGAGGAGCCCACCTCTACTTACCTAACAAGGTATGTCAAATAATTGTTGCCCGTTGCATGCACCACAATCTTGCCCTGAGACGTCAGATACCATTCCTTCCAGATGAGGGGGAGCCAGCAGAACCCATAGGTAGAAATGCAGAATTGCCAAGCGACGATGAGCCAGTTGAGGATGAAGCAGGAAACTCCAAGTCAGATCTCATCAATCAGTACGTCAACTGACTCAAGGTATTGTGGGGCATATTTATACTCCGTTGCGCCGAATTTGCGTAGTTTTTTCGACGTAAATTCGACGCAAAACTAACTCCATATTTATACTTTGGCGTTAGACGCGTCTAGCGCCAAAGTACATGGAGTTAGCGTCATTTTTGGCGTGAACACCTTCCTTGCGTTAATGATATGCAAGGAAGGCGTTCCCGTCTTAAAAAATGAATCCGATGCTATTGCGTCGGATTTATACTCCCGGGCAAAAATCACGCCCGGGAGTGGGCGGGACTAAAAAACCCGCATTTGCGCCGGATTTTAGCGCCTGGGTCAGGGCAGGCGTTAAGGGACCTGTGGGCTCAGAATGAGCCCAGAGGTGCCCTCCCCTGCCCCCAGGGACACCCCCTGCCACCCTTGCCCACCCCAGGAGGACACCCAAGGATGGAGGGACCCACCCCAGGGAAGAAAAGGTAAGTTGTGGTAAGTATTTATTATTTAATTTTTTTGGCATAGGGGGGCCTGATTTGTGCCCCCCTACATGCCACTATGCCCAATGACCATGCCCAGGGGACAGAAGTCCCCTGGGCATGGCCATTGGGCAAAGGGGCATGACTCCTGTCTTTGCTAAGACAGGAGTCATGTTAATGGCGTCTGGGCGCCAAACAAAAATGGCGCAAATCGGGTTAAGACGTTTTTTTTGCCTCAGCCTGACTTGCCCCATTTTTGGACGCCCAAACGCCATTTTTCCCTACGCCGGCGCTGCCTGGTGTACGTGGTTTTTTTTCACGCACACCAGGCAGCGCCGGTCGGCTAACGCCGGCTAACGCCATTCAATAAATACGGCGCCCGCATGGCGCTTCAGAAAGGCGTTAGCCGGCGCTAATTTTTTGGGCGCTAAACTGCGTTAGCGCAGTTTTGCGTCAAAAAGTATAAATATGGGCCTGTATGTATTCTTAATGCAGTGATTCAAATTACTAACCCAGGGATGATGGGTAGCATGTCACCTCCTTTCCACTGTCAGCTATGAGTTATTAGGTAGCTCCAATGGCTATGAGTGAGTTGTGCATGCAGACTGTAATTTGGTATTGTGGACAGAACAGAGTGGTCTACAGTATCATGTTTTGTTAATGCACATGTAATGTCACTCTTGTGAACATGACTTGTCTGAATTGAGGAATGTTTTCTGCAATGTCCTACATCTTATCTATGTTAATCACAGATTTGCTGAGGTCTAATTTGGCTTCTTATTCTTGGCAAGACACAGGCAGTGTCAAAAGCTGATGGGAATTGCAGGCACACATGAGAAGTGGACATGGCTGAAACTAGGTAATGATTGCAATGAGTATGTGGAGTGTAAGTAACATGGCCAGATTCTCAGGACACCAGGATGGAGTTGTGTTTACCCATCAAGATAACCTGTAGGGTACTGGAGGTGATGAAATTTGTGTGTCCATATGTGTCCGGCACATGTGAAAATGTTGAATGATCGCCTCTACCATCACAATGGTTTTTGTTGTATGTAACCTACCTTAGACCTAGTTGTCAGAGTGTTCCTAATTTTCAGACCAATGTGCATGCCTCTGTGGACTGACATAGGTGATTGGCAAGCCTACAGGTATGTGATCAATGTAAGTGAAAGATCCCTGGACTGGGTACATCAGTACTGATATCTGTCTGTACCATGTGGTATGTATGTTAGGAAGCTAAGGTATGGTTATGTGATAAGGCTTTGCCAGGTTTTTCAAAGGACCAATCTGTATGCCTTCAGTCTTGTAGGAAGACTGAACGTCTGTACCCTATTGATTAGCAGTGTCTGACTCCTTAGCAAACATTCTGATGTTTCTCTCAGTTATACTCTATGTGCTGTTTGCATGTCTACCAATAAATGTGTGTAGATTTCACATATATCAGTTTTTGAATTTGTCATTGTTGGAATCCTGATGTAATGAGTCTCCTGCTGATAGAGCCCATGTGTGATGTCCATAACATAGGTTGTACAATATAGAGGGACACATTAATAGCAGAGTTGCCATGCATAACAGATGAACATGGTTGATAAATGACAAATACACAGGACCTGTGTTGAAGTGTCATTTATTGTGAACAATAAAACAATATGTGTGAATAGTGACTAACAAAAACACATCATAAACAGTGGAGTGTTTAGTCATGGTGGCTGGAATCATGAAGGTAGCTGCTACACCATTAGTATAAACAAGTCCAGTGTCCTTGTATCATGGAAAAATTGAATTTGGTTTCAGAACAGTCAACAGGGAGCATCTGTGTCACACAACCGAAACAAGTCAGGAGAGGTTCACTTCCTGGAGTGGGTTTGGTCTTGGCATCTGCTCCTCCTGGATGTCTGGGTAGACGTCCACAATTGTATGGGGGTTACTCTGCTACAGAGGGTGGGGTGTATGAGGCATGTCCTTCACCTGGCAGGGCCTCAGTTCCACTAGCACCAGCAGATGTTCACGGGCCTGATGACTCATTACTAGTGGAAGAGGCCTGATGTTGTGCTGCAGTCCTACTCAGGGTAGTGTTGATGTTCCTAAGCACTCCAGCAATGAAAGTCAGGCAGGCATTTTGTGCCTGCCACTGCTGCATGTCTTCCTGATGATAGTCCCTCTGCAGCTATTGGATTTCCCCCATCATGGTGATTACCTGGCCCATAAAGCCTTGGGAATTTTGGTATGCTTCCAAGACTTGTGAGATGATTTCCTGATCAGTAGTGTCCCTTTGAGCCCCCATCCTCCAGCCCACACCATCCCTCCCACACACCCCACTCCCACATGCCTGTGCCCCTTGTACAGTGTACCCACTCCCAGTAGTGGCAGGACCATCATTGTAAGGGGGTTACAAGAGGAGACTCAGGTACCTGTACTGTGTGGCACACAATGGATGATACAGTCCTTGGGACACAGATTTGGGGCAAATGATTGGCTGTGATGTACATGCAACAGGGCTGGGAGGAGTCGATGTGGGAAGGGTGAGGCTGACAGTTGTTGACTTGACCAGGTTTCCATGATGGGCCAGCTTCCTCGTCAGTGTCCACACATCCAGGGGTGTTGTCCTCACTGGGGCCTTCATCCAGAGGGGTACTGGCAGTCTCTGGTATCCTGCCCATGGTGACATTGGCAAGATTACCTGTGGGAGAAGTGGAAAACGAGTTGCTGTTATAGTTAGGGTATTATTGATGATGTGTGAGATGCAGACAGTGCCTTACCATGATCACCAGAAATGACAATGACAGCTGCTGCACAATCTTACTTTGTACAACATGAGGCTCTGTAATTTCAGTACCATACTCCATGCTTGTAGCTGTTAAACTATGTTAGTAGTGATCTGACTGCTGATACCATCTTATGTTGTCTGAGTATTGACATTGGTATTCATCTTTGTTGCCTACTGGAGTGTGTGACACAATACATGCCACAAAAAAGAGATGTACAATGCACAATATTGGCAGAGTAGTGACACAGTATGGGAGTAAGCAATAATTGACCTGTAACTGGATGTACTGCATGTGCATCGACTTTGGCATCTAGATTTTCACCCCAGGTGGGTATATTTCAGTCTCAGAAATCTTTATTCTAAGGGCATTGTGATTGGGTACTCAGCTATAGCTGTGTTTTTCTTGTGATCATACTGGGAGTGGGCCATTGCATTGCTGTCATTGCCATTAACTGTTTCACACTTGCACAATCAAGATGGCTTATATAGTTAGTTAGTTTCTCATGCATGACCTCTCACATTTGGTGCACTATTCAGATGTTCACAATGGTGGGATATTGCATTCTGGGAATTGTAGTGCAATGAGTTGTCAGTACTTCTCGTGCCATTTTCAGGAGCTATGGAGCCAGGTCAGTTTAGTGGGCATGTGGCACACCAGAGAGGGGGTTTGGAACATTTGGACAGAAGTGTAGTGGAGTCTATGTGAATTAGGGTGAGTTAAGTGGTGAGGAAGCATGGAGGACATGATAATTGGGTGACATGGCTAGTGTGGGGACTTATCAGACTCCTCTACCCCAGGTATTCCTACCAGGCCCTCAGGATTCAGTATGTGCAAGACCTTCTCCTCCCAAGATGTGAAAGTAGGGGGAGGAGATGTGGACCAAATGCCAATCTTGAGTACCGCCAGCTGGTACCTGGATGCCATGGAACGTACCTGCACCCTGAGGTTGTTCCGCCTCTTCCTGATGTCCTCACTTGTGCGTGGTAGCTGCTTTCAGAATGTACCATGTCAACTATTCTTTACCACAACTCAATTTTCCTGGCAATTGATGTTTGCTAGACCTGTGCTCCAAACAGGTGTAGTTCTACCCTGATAATTTTGTCGACAATGACCCTCAAATCCTCATCCATGAAACATGGGTGTTTTTGTGTGGACCTGGTAGTGGTGGTGAAGATGGTGTGGTGGTGTTGAAAGAAAAAAAGCTGCAGTAAAAGTTAAATGGTGAGGTGCAGGTGCTGTGATGTGAGCGGGAGATGGTTGTTGTGGATTGTGTCTGGTAGTACAATGTGTGTTGTTTATGTAGTGGAGGTGTGTGATGTATGGTAGTGAAATGTATGTGGATGCCTAATATTGTTTTTTTCTATTTCTGTGAACAATTTAGCTTGTCTATTGCTGTGTGTGGCGTTCAGGTTACAAAGGATTGTGGGTTGTGTAGGGGTGTGTTATATAGTGGAGTGTGTGTGTGGTGTGTGGATGTGTGTCAGGTGTTGGATATTAAAACTATCCAATGTGATGGTGTGTTCATTGTGATGTGAGTTGAGACCATCACGGTTCACACCGCCAATTGTTTTCTGCCATGGAAGAACCCCTGTTGTGATTTGTGGATCGTAATCTGATGGGTGGATTTATGCTGGGCTGGTGGTGCTGGTGGTGGGACCACATCTTTTCCGTCCTCCAGTGTCCAGGCGGTTTCAGATATTTGGCCTTTTTTTTGGCAGGCTTCTCAGTGTAACTCTTAATACAGCAGGCGGGTTACTGCCAACATGCGGTCTTTTAGCAACTGCCACTGCGGCGGCCTTTCCATCAGACAGCCAAACTCATAATGAGGCCCTACATGTCTAAGCTTCCCCTCCTATACACCCACCTTACCAGAAAGTACCACACTCCCATAATGCAAGCCTGCTGGTATCAGCGCACCCCTCATCCACATTGTTACGTTAGCTGTTGTTTCCTGCCATTTTGTCAGCAAGTATCCATGTCATGAACAGGTTGTGACTCCTTCTGTCCATGATGGACTTGGGGACAGATTTATGTGCCCCTCAAGACACTGGAGCATCACTCTTTGTGCAAATCCATCTGCACACACCAGCAAATAAAATCCAGCTGCACACACCACCAAATTATGTCTTCGTGGTCACAGCAAGCCACTTTGCATGCTTGGAAATGGCCTCCTGGAGTGTGTCAACACTGAACTACTCACTGTGTTACCTCACTCTGCACTTGAGTAACATTCCTTGAACATTGGGGATACTTGTGCTACTTCTCCAGAATGATGGGACCATGTACACCTGGGAGGGCACAAATACCTTACACCTCGTGAGGTGAGGCATGATGACTTAATATATAGACTTACTGCACTGACCTGCGCAAAATCCTCCTGCATGTGGGCCAATATGAACACTTAGGTAGGGACTGTACACATGCATTTTTGGTTGACCTATCATTAGTCAATATATCAGAATGTGGTAGACTGTTGTGAGACATATATGAGCATATGGGGATGAGTGACAACAGGGACATTAGACACACACAACATACTGCTGACATTTACACAACAGTTTAGGAGCATAAGCATTTAGTAAGGTCATTTTAATGTATCCTTACCAGACTCTGACATCTGCCCAGGTGTGGTGCCTGACCAGATGTCACACCCATACATGTTGCAGAGGTCATTGCAGTCTTGGTCTTTCTGAACAACATCTCAGGGTCCTACAATAATATGTGTGTGTTCAGTTAACAAACATGTTGACATGTGATAAACAACATTATGTAGTTCATTTCCCAGGTTTGGCATAGTTTATGAATTCCATGAGAAATATCTATATGTTAACTCATAGAAATGTAGGAGGAAATGCCCTCCCTGGCCATATTTATATACTGGTTGGTGCTGATGGTATGGGTTATTGTGCACCGTGACGTTACCTCCATGATGGTGCAGAGACCTGTGCTTCAGTGTGTGACTGTTCTCTGGCTGTATGTGGCAATAAAAGGGAAAGGTCACCAGAGTTGACTAAGATTAGATTATGCACAACCTGTCACATTAATACACATTTGCATCTACATGCCAACAGCAGTGGTAAATGAATGAGGGATTTTATTTATTGCCGTCTTTGTATTCGGGGAGACCAGAATCAGGCACCAGCCTCTAGAAACGGAAGCGTTGTTACGTGCAGTGCAGAGCAGGGCAGAGTGGGTGCAATGAGACTAGAGTGGATTCGGGCAAGGCTTCTCCGGCTTCTCAACCACCCCGGAGTCCGTAGTCTATGGGAGGACATAGGAGGGATTGGGGGAGCAAAATCTGGTCCCCGATGTGAGGGAGAGAAACTCAGACCCTGTTAAAGCAGAGGCTGTCTGCAGGACACGTACGGAGATGCAGAGCCGTGAAAGCTGGTAGTGCTTGAGTGACCTGCAGACTAGCAGGCTTGCTGTTTTTTTGGTTTGCAGTTGGGGCACGAGCAGATTGTGCCCAGTGTCTGGACTGTGCAGCTTAGAGGGGTTTGGAGGAGCTTTGTCTGGTGTGGGGGCTGTGTGTAAAGCTGGCAGTGCAGTCCCACACTCCCCTTATGCCTATCGCCCATTGCCCCCAATTGCTCCTTGTCCATCTTCAAGCCTTCCATACATTATTGCAGTAAACAGTTATCGCCACAGCCACAGCTACCTCCCCAGGTGCACCCACCCACCTTCGGCCACATAAATTCAGGCTTCCAGCCTTTGCGGCCTCACACAGGACTGTTACTGACCAGATCTAGCTACACCTCCATTGTTGTTGGCTGTACTCCATAATGTATTCATCTCCTGTATTTTCTGCCTGTACCTTTTTCACTGTGCATTTGACCATAAACTTAGCCACTAGTCTAGCCTCCAATAAGCCTTGCTGCCCTGCCACCCTTGTTACCAGCTGTTATCTGCAGCCTGACATGCTTAAATTGAGGACTACAGCTGTCTCAAAAGGTAATAGTGTGAGCACAGAGGTCGTAGCTGTCCTCTGCAGAGTGCGTGCTCAGGCCCCCTCTGGAAGAGACTCAGGTAGTCAGAGTGTGTCTTGCAGATAGCCTGTTGTGCCCCACTCTCTCTCTATTCTTGTAACAAAACTGCACAGCAAGAAGCCAACTCCTATCAAGCAAGCAACCAGCAACGGACTACAGCACTGCTTAGATTTAATAATCCACCAAGCCAACAAAAAAGCCACCCCCCCCTGATTTCTATCAAAATCAGCACCAATGAAAACCACAGTCATCTCAGAAGGCAATAGTGTGATAGCAGAGGTTGCAGCAGTCCTCTACAGAGTGTGTGTCCAGGCCCTCTGCGGAAACGGCTTGGATAGTCCGAGTGCTGCTTGTAGATAGCCTGTTGTGCCCCACTAGCCCTTCATCCTTATTACAAGATCGCACAGTAAGAAGTCGATTTCCATCAAGCAAGAATCAGCAATTGACTGTAGCATCGCTAAGATCCAATAATCCATCAACCTGACAAAAGACTTACAGTCAACTCCAGTTACTTCAGTTATTTAAGGCTACTTAAGGCCAAAGCGGAAAAAATTAGATTGTGTGAGTAAAACAGGAAGCCCCGCCGAAATGACCAAATTGCATTAATCTAAGAAGAAATGCAAAAAACCTCAAAGCAGTCATTTCTTTGAGACCTAACAAAACTAATCCATTGGTTTATCCGACTCAAAAGTATTTTAGCCAGGGTTTCATTGACAGGAAATTCTTGTTTCTTAAGGACCCAGTGGCAGCGATCTTCTTAACAACCGATCCAGCCTTAGGCTGGTCATCACCACTTAAACCACAGCCTTTATTTAAAATAGCAGGCCTAGTCCCCCCAGGGCCCATACATGGCCTCGGACAAATCATTTGTGGCCACCCGCAGCGGGGTCAATGTGCCCATCGAAGTAAAAGCACAGGTGCACACCTTATGTAGCGCTTCCTTCCTGTCAGCAGAAGTACCATTAACTAATCCTCACGTTCTACCACCTGGTCTAACGACTGCTGGCTCCTATGACCACCTAAGAGACCAACCGGGATTGCCAGATAACTTTGGCTTCACTCAGTCTCTCGTTAGAGCAATACTGAGCTGATTAAAGCAATGGAAGTTGGAACCAATATCACAGAACCCCACTCTTGTGCCCAACAGCAAAAACTTTCATGGATTGCACTACTAAGTCTGACAGTAAAAGTTGTACAAGTAACATCAATTACTACTATGCCACACTTAGTAGCAGAGCAGCCCAAGCCACCAAAGGCAGAAGTACCCCAAATGTTTAGCTATCCTTAAGACTATTCAAACATGAGCAAGGAGGCACAATACACCTCACTAGCAGCACCTTCAGTGTAACAGCTAAACAGTCCTCCTGGTTATTCTCCTGAGAGACTGTTAAAATATCACTTAATGGCCACACATATAAAGGATATAAGTGCAAAGCTGGAGAAGTTAACCTTCCTAATAACGTGGGTGCAAGATGACAATCCTCCATTTAAATTTTTCTTTTCATGCGCTCCTATCATCAACAAATTAAGCACTTTCCCTACAATCCTGGCAAGCATTATCGACCAAAGAAAACCTGCGTATTTTGTGATAGCCAAGTGTCAACTGGCTTGATCCCACAGTCCCTAATTAATCAAAAGCAGCAAGCGCAAACCAAGTCGCTCAATAGGGCAAGGGATCAAAAAGCTAGCAATAAAACCATAACGGTAATCTACTTACCAGTAAATAGCACTATTTCCAACGAGCCTAGTTTAGATAGGTTATGCAAACGCCAGAAGAAGAAAGTAAGGAAAGCCAGGTATAAAACTCACTCTCAGACTAACGACGCACCATCAACGGTTCTTCTGATATTTTCAGCCCAGGAGAACAGGAAAACACCCCCAACTACATTAAATCATGCCTGGGCCCACACAGACACGGAAATAGTATTAACATAGAGGCAGCGATCAGTCTGGTCATTGAACAGACAGGGGGTCATTGTCTTCAGCTAAAATAACTTCATAAAATGGCACTTTTTCGTATGTAGCAGTGGTAGCTCAAGTACAAATCAAACCCATGGAGGAATGTACACATCAAGCACAGCTCGAAAAGAGGCCGTCAAGCCACCCGCTTGGCCTGCTCCTACAGCTTTTGCATCTCAACAAGTGGCAGCAACAGCCCAAACAGAAACTCAAAATAGCTCTGTCTATCAAGTATTAAATCCCACAAGAGCCCACCAGTTGCCTACTAAGACTTCAATAGACCAGAAGACACACAGCTCAAAAGCAGCAGATCAGTGTAGGAACCAAGTGACGTCTCAACTGCCACCTCACTCCAATCTAGCTATAAGTGGAGAAAGTCCAATTTTCCTACTGCTAGACCTGACAGCCTTAGGGTGGTCACCCCTAACTTTTCGCCTGCATCCCTCCACATTTTGGACACTGTTTTTGCTGGTTTTAGTTCTCTGCGCACTTTACCACTGCTGCTAACCAGTGCTAAAGTGCATATGCTGTCTCCCTTAAAACATGTTGACATTGGTTTATACCCGATTGCCTTATTTAATATACTTGTAAGACCCCAGTAAAGTGCACTACATGTGCCCATGGCCTGTAGATTAAATGCTACTAGTAGACCTGCAGCACTGATTGTGCCACCCACATAAGTAGCCTCTTAACCATTCCTAAGGCCTGCCATTGCAAGGCCTGTGTGTACAGTTTCACTGTCACTTCGACTTGGCATTTAAGAGTACTTGCTAAGCCTTAAACTCCCCTTTTTCTACATATAAGCTACCCCTAAGGTAGGCCCCAGATACCCAATAGGGCAGGGTACTATATAGAAAAAAGGCAGGGCATGTACCTGTGCAGTTTATATGTCCTGGTAGAGTAGAACTCCTAAATTTGTTTTTACACTGCTATGAGGCCTGTTCCTTTCATAGGCTAACATTAGGGCTAACCTCATATACTGGATGAGTGGTAGATTCTGATCTGAAGTGAGTAACAAGGTCATATTTAGTATGGCCAGAATGATAATACAAAATCCTGCTGACTGGTGAAGTTGGATTTAATAATACTATTTTAGAAATGCCACTTTTAGAAAGTGAGCATTTCTCTGCACTTAAATCATTCTGTGCCTTACAATCCACGTCTGGCTGGGTTAGTTGACAGCTCCCTTGTGCATTCCACTCAGACAAACCTTAAACACAGGATGCTAAGTCACACTTGCACACATCTGCATATTGAATGAGTCTTCCTAGGCTGAGAGTGTTGAGGGCCTGACACTTACACGTCAAAGGACAGTAGCCTGCCCTCATACAAAGAATTGCAACACTCCCTACTTGAACTCTGGCAGACAGGATGGAACTGAAATGGGACCTTGTGCACTTCTAAGCCACTCTTTGAAGTCTCCCTCACTTCAAAGGTACATTTGGGTATTTAAGCTGGGTCTCTGAGCCTAACAACTCAGACACTTCTGGACAAGAAACCATTGGAAAAGAATCCCTGAACCAGAACCTGCAACCTGCCAAGAGGAATTGCCTGGCTGCCCAAAGGACTCACCAGACTGCTTTTTGCAAAGGACTGCTGCCCTGCTGTTTCCCTGCTGCCTTGCTGCCCTCTGGCTCTGCTGAGAAGTGCTCTCCAGGGGCTTAGATAGAGCTTGCCTCCTGTTCCTCATAGTCTCAGGACCAAAATGACTTCATCCTGCAAGGAAACCCTTGTGTGGCGACACAGCCTGCAAGAAATGACGAACAGTCTGCATCACGGTGAGAAAATCACCGCACGCCGAACTGGAACGATGCAGCCCAGCTCCCCGAGGAGATCAACGCAGCGTCAGCGTTGCGACCGTAACTTCGACGCATGGCCCACGGAACCGACTTCCTGAGAGGAATCGACGCAAGTGCCAGCCATGATTCAGAAATGTTCACACATCGCACACTGGATCGATGCAGCTCCTATGACTTCGTACTGCCCGCCCAGGATTTCAATGCATCATCCCTGGGGCGTCCAAAAACCCAGCAATCTGAACAGGATCCCAGTCTACGTGATGGAAATCGACACAAGGCAAGCCCTTCGTGAGAACTCAATGATGCATCCTCTGTGTGCGCCGGAAAAATCAATGCACACCTCACCGTTTTCCATGCATCTCCTCCTATGCGGCCCCTTGCAGAGAAATTGAAAGCAAACCAGGTACTTTGTGCTTGCAGGAGACAGTTGTTGCTTTTTAAAGACTAAAGACTTCTTTTATCATTTCCTACAATGATAACTCAAAGTGTACTTATCAAATCTTGATCGTTTTGACCTGCATTTAACCAGGTAAATATTATATATTTTTCTAAACACTGTGTGGTGTATTTTTGTGGTGCTATAGTTTGTTATTGCGTGATTTATTGCACACAAACTTTACACATTGCCTTCTAAATTAAGCCTGACTACTCAGTGCCAAGCTACCATAGGATGGGCACAGGATAATTTGGACTGTGTGTGACTTACCCTGACTAGAGTGAGGGTGCTTGTTTGGACAGGGGGTAACCTGATTCCCAACCAAAGACCCCATTTCTAACACCTACGATCTTTTTAAAGCTGTGAAAGATTAGTTTGCATTACTAATACTTCTAAAAACACCTCTCTCAGATTGGTGGTAAGATTTACAGGCCTTGTGGCAAGTAGTAACCTGCAGCTCATCAAACAGAATGCTCAAAAAGCATTGGAATACAATGCAGGGAGATGCTCTCAAATTGGCAAAAAGGAGGGCCGCAAGCTTGGCTCTCACGCTTCTGATGTAGTAAGATCGCTGAAGCGAGGAAATGAAAACCAAGATCAACAATGTAGAGTCTGAAACATTCACCTACGAGACCTCCCTCTAATGCTTACATCCTCATGAAGCCTGAATACATCTCACTGGGCAGTTGCGACACCTTAAACAAAGGAAACGTAGTGGCTGAAATTCCATCACTGAAGCACTTAAACTCCGCAGATCTGGACTGAGTTAAATTTTGTCCTGCTGAAGACCAAATGGCCTGGAATATACATTAACACAATGAAGACCAGAAGCCAATACATACTCAATTTTAGCACGTGCAGATCTTTTGGAATCAAGGGGAATCAATATCTTAGAACAAACAGCAATGCACTATCCCACTTCTTTAATACAATCACCAAAATGTATTTCTAATCCAGTGCCAGCTATCTCAATCTTACAGGCCACAAGAGGTCTCTCAATTAGTCTTGAAGACACAGTAGAAACATCATGAGTTGCTACTCTGCATCAAAATCAATGGTCGTGGATCGCCCCATTGCTCAATCTTACAAAAAGAGGGTGACTGTAATCCCCTGGGGCGGTGAGTCAAACCAGAGGCCCTCCTCCGCGTTCTGTCATGGAACATTGCTAGATCAAAAATGGTAATTCAAGATGGATCAATGTCAAAAAAGTAGCAGTTATATAACATGATTGCACTATAAGAAACATGGCTGTTGAAGCCACTGCTATTAGATGAATACATACATTTCCATCTCAAGGCAGAAAAACTGCAATGTTTTGAAAGACCACAGGGTGGACTAGCAGTCTATATAGCAACGTCATTGAACATCACAACTGAACAACTTTTTCACCATACCCAGGTGTTCAAGTGAAAAAAAACTGAGCAACTGAAAATTTCATAAAATAACTACCATAGTGCTTTGTAACCTTTACGCACACTGCAATCTTGAGAAGAAGCAGCAACTTTATTCTAAATTGATAACTGCATTAACAGAGTTAACATGATTCACAAAACCCACATGGGAGATAATCCTGACCGGGGACTTCAATGCCAACCTATTTTATCACATAGATGACGATGAAAAACTATCTATAGACAACACGACTTGCCAGCTCACTTGAGCACCTTGGGTTAAGGATAATTAATTGTAGGTTACAGGGCGACATCCCCGCAAAATCCACTCATTTTGGTCAAAAAGCAAGTTTGTACATGGACTTTACTGCCATATCACTCGCATTAATGCCTTTGCCATGTAAATTCAAGATTGTTTTCACCACATTAAGTGATCATGCTCCCCAGCAAGTAATTCTCAATCTAAACCCCTCAAAAAACACCAAAGCACCGACCAACACCGTCCTTCTTAAATTAATTAATTTAAAAAGTGGTCCAGTGACATGATAACCAGTTTGACGACTTGGGTGAAGACTCTGTTAGAGCAAGCAAGCACAGCAGCACCCAGCCACGAGGATCGCTGGAATGCCTTTCTTGGGATCATGCAGTTGAGGGACCCTTGTGTAACACACTGGCAAATTGGTAGGGACACTTAAGCCTTGTCAAAAAAGTCCAAATGCTAAAGAAAGAGCTTAAAAAGGGAATTAACAGGTCAAAGAAAGTAACCAGCCTAGTAACAACATGGGAAAGCAATATGAAAAACAGGTTTGGAAGGAGTGGAGGCTCAAGAATGAGTCATTTTGGTCAAGGCTTATCTATAGTTCCAAGAAAGCAAACACCAGCCTGTCTTGGGAAACATTAAAAGCTTTAGTACGATTCCCCAGGCAATCAAATAGCTCAAACTTTCAGAAGAATCATGGGTTATGCATTTGAATAGCTCTTTCTCCGACGACCTTGCCTTAGGGGCCCTAAGGCCGTTAAAGTATCAAAATGTTGCAAAAAAGGCAAGTCAATTGTGCCCCACTTTGCCTAAGCAACTGCTCAGCATGAAAAATGAAGCAGTAGCATTGAATGCAAGTGCATGCAAGTGACAGTCTGCAAGACATCTGCTTCAAGTCAACATATTTTCTGAAAGAAATTGAACAGATTATAAAAGACAGGAGGTCTGATGGAGCTCCAGGTGCCAAATGGCATCCTGCAGGCCATTTACAAAATGGATCCTCAGTACTGGGCAAGTGTGCTGTGACCTTTAGTCAGAGAAGTAGTAGGGTCTATGTGAGAAAGTAGCCTCTTTCTAGCATGGTTACCCCCATTTTTGGTCTGTTTGTCAGTGTGTTTGATTGTGTCACTGGGATCCTGCTAACCAGTACCCCACCGATTATGCTCTTGCCTCGTTAGATTTGGTTGTTGGATACTGTTAACACAGTATTCTACTCATAGTTGGCATACTGGTGTCCCATTATAAGTCCCTAGTATATGGTACCTAGGTGCCCAGGGCATTGGGTTCCAGGGGATCCCTATGGACTGCAGCATTACCTTTGCCACCCATAGGGAGCTCATGCAAAGGCTTCTACAGGACTGCCATTTCAGCCTGTGTGAAATGGTGCATGCACCCTTTCATAGCCATTTACAGTGCCAGGTCACTTATGTGTCACCCATATACCAGGCCTTCCAAAGCTGAAGGCTGGGTGCAGAGTACCTGTGTGTGAGGGTACTCCTGGAATAGCAGAGGTGCCACCACATTGTCCAGGATCATTTTCCCAGACTTCGTGAGTGCGGGGTTGCCATTTTATGCGTGCACTGGACATAGGTCAATACCTATGTCCAGCTTAACAATGGTAACTCCGAATATAGCCATGTAAGGTGTCTAACATCTTGGAATTGTACCCAAGTACTGATTCCAGTATTGGATGTACAATTCCATGCACCCTGGGGGCTCCACAGAGGATGCCCAGTACTGCCATACTAGACTTCTGAGGTTTTCCAGCCAGCCCCAGCTGCTGCCACCGCACAGACAGGTTTCTGCCCTCCTGTTGCTTGAGCAGCTCAAGCCCAGGAAGGCAGAACAAAGCATTTTCTTTGGGAGAGGGGTGTTACACCCTCTCCTTTTGGAAATATGTGTCACAGGCAAGAGAAGGGTAGCTTCCCAAAGCCTCTGGAAATGCTTTGAAGGGCACAGATGGTGCCCTCCTTCCATAATCCAGTCTACACCGGTTCAGGGACCCCCGGTCCCTGCTATGGCATGCAACTGGACAAAGGAAAGGGGAGTAACCACTCCCCTGTCCATCATTCCTTCAGAGTGTCCCTGGGTTTTGCAATCTTGGATTCTAAGGTGGTGGGGCACTCTGGGAGCACCTGAGTGGCCAGTGCCAGCAGGTGACCTCAGAGCTCTCCCTTGATAGGTGCTTGAAACTGCACCTGGACCCTCCAGGAACACTACAAACTGCAACAAAGAAGCAAGACGACTTCTGCAACATTGTATCTTCAGCTCCTGCTGCAACTGCAACTGTTTCCAGGTCGTGCATCATCCAAAGGCTGCCTGTCTTCAGCCTGCACCAGAAGAACAAAGGAATCTCCCTTGAAGTGAAGGAGTCACTTCCCTGCTTCAGCAAGCACCACTCTGCAGCAATGACCGGTGGCATAGGTCCCCGCTCCTGATGAAGTGCATGGATCCAGCGACACAGGTGGTGGACTGAAGTGGTCTCGACGGTCCTATGTTCCAGCTGTCCAACATTGGTGGAGGTGAGAGCTTGCCTCCCCACGCAAGACAGTACCCCCATGCACCACATGTTTTGCAGTTGCCAAGGCTTGTGTGCAACCTTCCACAAAGTTCTTCGTGCACAGCAAAGCTCCGGCCCCCAGCACTCCTTCCTGCGACGCACAGCTTCCTTAGTGGTTCTCCGGCAGCATGGGATCCTTTTGTGTAGTGCTGCATGGACCTCCTTTTGCAGCTTCTTTGTCCCTGTGCTGTGTGACTCCTGTGCACGCTGACTGGTCTTCTTAGGGCGCTCTGAGTTGCTGAGAGTCCCCTCTGTCTCCCCCTCATGGGTAGAGGCCACCAAGTCCCTCCTGGTTCCGGCCAGCACCATTTTCCGCTAACTGTGAGCTTTACATGTGCCAAGGCTTGTTAGCGGGATCCGGTGACGAAAACCAGATTGTAATCTTCCATCCAGCGTGGGACATGATCTGCACTAACCAAGAACCCCCATCTGTCTTCTTGGGTGCACTACTGACTGTTCTTCTTCACCGGTGGTTCTTCTTTTGCCCCTTCATCCAGGTAAGCAGGGGCTCCTGTTCTCTCTGGACTATTCAGTGCTTCTTGGACTTGGTCCCCTTCTTCCACAGGTCTTCAGGTCAAGGAATCCACCATTGGTGTCTTGCAGTCTCTTCTGGTTCTTACAAAATTTTCTCTCATGTGTTCTTGTGTGTTCTAGGAAACTTACTGTGATTTACTACTACTTTCCTGGGCTCTGGGGCGGGTTCTATTACTTACCTTTGGTGCTTTCTTACACTCCCAGCACCCCTCTACACACTACATGTGCCTAGGTGGGAAACCCGACTTTCGCATTCCACAATTTTAGTATATGGTTTGTGTTCTCCCTGGGCCCATTGCTATCTATTGTGATTTTCACTATTTGCACTGTTTTCTTACTGTTTTTACAGCTATTACTGAATTCTGGTATATATATTGTGTATATTACTTACCTATTAAGGAAGTATAGTCTCTAAGGTATTTTGGGCATTTGTTTCACCAAAATAAAGTACCTTTATTTTTGTAACACTGAGTATTTTCTTGCACGTGCGTAAGTACTATGTGACTTCAGTGACATTGCATGAGCTTTGCATGTCTCCTCCATAAGCCTTGGCTGCTAAGCTACAGCTACACCTAGACAGCCTAGCTTCTAGACACTGCCTACATTTCACTAATAAGGGATAACTGGACCTGGTATAAGGTGTAAGTACTTTTGGTGCCCACTACAACCTAGGCCAGCCTCCTACAGTCTATTACAACGAGCTGGAGAGGATCGAAAATATGTCTAACTTACAAAGGCAACCGATCATCTCCAGCTAACTACAGACTTATAGCACTCATAGATGATGATGCCAAGTGTTATGCCTCATTGATTTTACAAGAACTAATGCAGTGGTCGATCACTAATAAGTCGGTACTAGTCAACCAAACTGGATTTAGAAGTGGCTTTGGCATAAGCACTAATTTCCTTGCACTTACAATGCTGGCTGATAAATGCAAGCAACAAAGGGAGAAATTGTATCTGTGTTTTGTCGACTTTAAACCAGTATTTGACTGAATTGATAGAGGGATATTACGGCATAAGCTAAAAAAAATAAGTATTCCCGCTTCTCTTCTGCGAGCCATTGAAGACCTTTACTCGAACAGACGGATCAAGGTCAAATTAGGTGACAGTTCATGGCTATCAAGAAAAATGCCTACCAAAAAGGGGCTGAAACAAGAGTATGTGTTGGCTCGTCTCCTTTGTAATCTGTTTCTGGCTGATCTATCCACCGGGCTAAATGGTATAAACTCACACTCACCACTCTTGGGGTTGTTGACATCATCCCACCTTGCCTACGCTGATGATGTTGAATTGATGAGTCACATAAAAATAGGTATGCCGAGAGCAATCACTGAGTTAAAAAACTGTGTGGAAGTTAACAATCTAGAAATAAATCCCCCCAAAATTAAAACAATGTTAATCTTCAAAGGTACAGTTCAGCCACTAAACATCGACTTGGATGCTGAACTTCTTGAGGAAGTCAATTGTTATAAATACCTGGGGCTTTACTTGGATAACAAGTTACATTTCTTGGAACACAACCGCTATGTAACCAGGAAGGCACATGCGCTAACCCATGCTTTTTGCTCCCTCTGCAAAAGACTGGATAGACTTATTTTAAGCCTTTACTTTCTACAATGATTTCTATCGACAGTAGCATATTCTAGTGCTGCCTTGCATGAGTTGAATGCACTGCCTTTGGACAGCTTGCAAGCACAAATATACAAGGCCGTATTTGGCCTCCCAAAAAATGCCTCCCCAGCACAAGTACTATTGGAATTTGTCCTTATTGCTTAATCTCTAGGAAGAAAGTACACAGCAATAAAGGTTTGGTATAAAATCAGAGTAACACAGAGAGTATATTAAACAATGCTTTTTTGGTCAGCCTTAGTAAATGATCCTACCTCCAGTCATCATAAATACCCTTTTTCTGCATTAAAACAGACAAACACCCTTGAACTTTGGAAAAATAATTTACCTGTACCATCCTTCAAGAAAGCAATTAACCGAGCAGCAAAATTTCATTTGGTTTTGCATGACAAGAACATTTTTAGCACATGATCTCATGCATGGATGGTCATCAACAATTATGTCATGATGAAGCCTGCTCAGTACTTAACTCTGACATTTTCCCCTTTTATCAAGCGGAAACTGATGGCCTTGTGCTTTGGCAACATTCCAGCCTTAACAGACTTGCCACATTGGAAACACAAGGGCCCAACAAATTGTAGATTTGTCCCATATCAAAACAAGCTAGGGTGTCTTTAATGAAAAAAAAGAAAATCTTGGACAGAGGGGTACGTTGGTGTAGATTGGCAATTATTTGCAGTCTTAACCCAGAAGACACTAGACTGAATTGCAAACTGATAACATTTCCTCAGCATCACGCATTGAAGTGACCATGAACCTTAACTTGCACCAGTTAGCAGCCTCAGTAGTACAGACTTAGGTGTCTGGTGACATCAGGGGGCTGCTTAAGTAATGGAAACTGAGCAAGTCAAGTCTGAAAATGTGGCACAAAATTGGTTATAATAATTTCAAGCTCCTTTATTTTATAGTTGGGAAGCTATTCTTGTTTTACTCCCTGTGGTTAAGCTGCCACATTGATAAACAGGACTATGGCAGGCAATTATGCTGGCTTCATGCAGTAGGTCCATGCCCCCCTTAACCAGATCACTGCATGTGTTAGTACTTTCTGCCTTGGCAGTTAATAGCAGGATAAATATTCAATTTGTGCAAAGCTATTTTGGGCTAGCTGCCAGAATATTAAGTGAATAAAATGATGGTAGGCATTACCAATTAACTATACAGTCTAGCACAAATAGCCAATTTAATTAATTATGCCATATTTTATTATTTATTTGGTGTAGTAGCATTGTGAGAGTTAACACGTAGTTAACTATTTAACAACTTGTCCTTTAAATGTTTAGAATTAGAAGTGGTTAGAAACTCCTGTGTTGTATTTAGCCCTGTAGTATAATCTCAATAACAATCTATTTGACATGATTTGTTTTTATCATATTTTTACAATGTGCATATTGTTATGGTTTTTATTAACCAAACAATAAAGATATATTTAGTATAGTTAGTATATGGTATTTATTGCTATGTATCAGTGTCAAGTGGAGGAGGCAGCAGTAATGGGCCACTGTTTGGGACTGAGGGTTTGCAGTTTGCAATTGCTGTCACAAGGAATTCTGGGACTTGCAGTGTAATGTAATAGCTGAGATATATAAGGGTTTGAGTCACCATGCGGATTACACTTACTTGGCACAACATTCATGGTCAATATTTTTTTGGTTATTCCAAACATTACTCATTTGATGTCACTGTTATTATCATCACATCTTACCTGGCACCACATTGAGGTCATCACTCACAGGCAGCCCATGGAGCGGGTTGGGGTCTCTGGTGGAGAGGATCTTCCTTTCAAGTGTTGTGAGTCAGAAGAGGGCTCCCGTTTGTACACCTGGGGGAGCTTGCGCCACCTCTATCATGGTGTACTTCCCCTTCACCCTCCTATTCTCATTCTGCCACTTCGTTTTGATGTCATTCACAATCTGTGTGTCCTCCCCCAATACAGTGACCTCTGTTGCCAACTTTTGCCGTAGGGCTGCCGTAGGGCTGCCTTCTGTGAGGAACTACTGCTTTAGGGTGGGAGAGCATGCAGTCTCTTGTAGTTCCTAACAAAAAACTTCAGCACCATGGTGGTTTCCTCCATTGTATAGTTTATTTTCCTCCCAGTGGGCATTATGGCTTCAGGAATTGTAGAGCAGGTGGGGACAGTCTGTTTGTGGAGAAACCAGTCCGTTGCTTATGTACTGCTTTTGTCTGGTTTTTGGAGCTGGATTGCAGGTGGGAGTGATAATTTGCAGGTGCATGTAAGTACAACGATTGTGGCCCAGGGTCAGATGATCCAGCCCAAGTGGGGATGATCCGCCCCAAAGTGTAAATGTAAAGATAATACTGGTGACTTACTCTTGTGAACAGTTGAAAATCGTAAACTTCCACTTTTCGTCTAAACTTAGAGCAAAAGTGTAAGTTTACCTTTGTGAGTCAGGCAGTGATGCTTCTCCCCTTTTGCACTTCAAAATAAAAATAACTTGTGTGATACATATTTTTTAAATTTATTAATCTTACACAAAAGCAACTGCATCATATTGTAGGTGCGTGCATGCATGGTGCACACACCTGCAATTTGATGGGTACCACATCACATCACCTTTTTTTTGCTCTAGCCATGCAGCACAGCTTTGGGGATTCTGTATATTAATGACTTTTTATATTTTATTTGTATTCCATGTTATTATTTTCATGCAGACATGTGATCTGGGGTTAAACATAAACATCTCTAAGCACATAGGGCCTGATTACAACTTTCCTGCCCGCTATATTACAAATTCCATTATGTCCTATGGAACTTGTAGTATGGTGGACGGGAAATCCATCATGTTTGTGACAGAGTAATCCCCTCCGCCAAGGTCATAATCAGGCCCATAATCAGGCAGTGTCTTTTATATTAGCATTTTTTGCATGTGGCAAAGGAATAATTAATGATTAGGCCAGTGACAGTGCGAGTTGTGTTATTCTTAAACGGTAACCAAGGCACAAGGGTTGGGTTGGAGGATGGAGGGGAGGCAGAGGAAACCCCACATGTAATGCCACCACTCCAAGAAGGATTATGTATTAGTTTGAAACAGGCATTTCAAGACACCCTGGAAGGATAATCCAAAATTGCCACTCTTTTTTTAGGCATAAGCAACTTGTTTAGATTGCGCTTCCAAATCAGCAATTGTCCATTCTTACCATTGTGCTGTGAATCAGTAGATGGGTGTGACAGCTTTTTCAACTCTGCCAGGAGTGAGAAGACAATTAAGAGTAGTGTGTATAGGCTGATCTGCAGTACCCTGCTTCCATGTGGCCTTCATTCGTTAGTTCAGGACTCCATACACTAGGAAACTTTGTAGCCTGAGCAATCTGACGCAATTCATCAAACACCCTCAGAGCTTGTTCATCATACAGGACCTCCGGTACATTTAGCATCCTCTGCCAGCCCTTGTTCCTATGCTTCACAGGCTCGAGTGCATCCACATCCACATCTTGGGGAATACACCAATGCAATTGCAAGTCAGACATCTTCTCCAGCAGTACCCAGCAACTGCCATCAATTTGACTCTGTAATTTACCCTTTATATCAAGAACTTCTCTGCTCTACCTATTAATCTTCCATCTCACAGCAGCTCTGTTTTGTTTGTGCTTTCTGCCACCACCCACTGCAGCTGGGACACCAAGAAGTACAATTCAAAGTCAGGTGTGGCTAGCCCCCTTTTAGTGTATGTAACCGCTGCTTATGCAAGGCAATCCCACTACTCATCCCTCATATTAAATCAAAGAGTATCTTAGGAACTTCCTAGAAGGCCCAGAAAGAATCCCTATTTGGGATATTAGAAAATAATAGGAGAAACCAGGTAACAATGCCACCCGAGACAGTGATAATTTTGGACAAGGAAAATTTTGTCCCGAAATATAGAGATTCTGTGGACGCTGTGACCAACTTTCCCATGTTCCCCTCTATTGTGCCAACGTCCTCATGAGAAATATGGACACCCAAATAATGAATGGATCTGGGGCATCATTACAACAGCAAATGTGGGGAATCCATGGCTTTCATTGGACTTATCTTTGCTCACCAGAAGGCCTGATTGTGATCCAATGGCCTCCAACCGGGCCAATACCAGTGGCAATTCAACCCCTGGGTTCCATAAATATAACAACTCGTCAGCTTATAGTAATACCACATGTCCCTGAGCATTTCCACCATTACAAGTGAGAATAAAGGGCGGGCAGCATGACTAAAAGCTCCAAAGCTTTGGATGCAATCTCTCCTATCCTTACCCTTGTTGTAGGGTTCACATACAGCAAACACCCTCATCTTCGGAACCCTATTCCTAATCCACTTTCTCTAAAACTACCTGGAGAAAAGTGCAGTCGAAGGTGTCAAAGGGTTCCCTGTCTATGACTGCCACAGAGGGAGTCACCGGGTCTCAAGAGAAGATTATGTTAGTGTTAGGATAAAATATCAAATAAAAAAACTAGTAGTACAAAAATATTGTGTCAAGAATATTGGGATGTCAAAAATATAATTAACAGGAAAATTGTCAACATCAGGGCAGTGCGTGCTCTATGGGCAACTAGAATGCAAAAAACAAATAATTTCAAGATAACATAATTTATGCATTGTGCTGATATGATGTTTTTTAACCTTTTGCATTGCAGAGTTTAATCCTGAGGATTTATGTTCAGCATGCACATAAATCCTGTTCTCATGTAATGTACTGCTGCAAGCTTTCAGACTGTGTCAGGGTGTGGTCCCTTTCCAGGGCCTTCTAGAAGCTTTCCCTGCAGCATGTCTGGGTGTGGTTGGTGGGCTGGGCTAAGACTCTATAAAAGGGAGCCAGCCCAGCTCCATGTGCTCACTATTCAGAGGTCCCGGTGCAGAGCAGCAGCAACTTCCTCAGCTCCTTGTTCGGCGGCCTACTTTGATCCTCCAGGCCTTGCCCTTTTTCCACTTTCATTGGTGATCCTAGATCAGGTCGGTAAGACGGAGGTCGGGCTGGGCCCCCGACCCCGTTATCAAAAACTCTCGAGTTCTTGGGCCTAATTTTTGCATGATAATCTAAAGTACTCTTGTGCTTGTGAATGTGCGCTTGGTAGTTTCGTGGCATTTGCATGCTGATATTCAAATCAGCAAGACACGCAATTCGTTTTCTTGTGTGTTAACTCTTGATATTCATTGTGCGCTACCATTTTATGGCATTTACAAAGGTAGCATTCGAATCGGCAAGACGCGCAATTCTTTTCTCGTGCTTAATTCTTGATATTCATTGTGTGCTACCATTCCTAGGCAGTTACATGGTGCCATTCGAATCGGCAAGACGCGCGATTCGTTTTCTTGTGTGTTAACTCTTGATATTCATTGTGCGCTACCATTTTCTGGCATTTTCAAAGGTAGCATTCGAATTGGCAAGATGCGCGATTCTTTCCTTGTGCTTAATTCATGTTATTCATTGTGCGCTACCATTCCTTGGCAATTACATGGTGGCATTCGAATCGGCAAGATGCTCGATTCTTTCCTCGTGCTTAATTCATGTTATTCATTGTGCGCTACCATTCCTTGGCAATTACATGGTGGCATTCGAATCGGCAAGATGCGCGATTCGTTCTCTTGTACTTTAACCCTTGATATTCATTGTGCGCTACCATTCCTTGACAGTTACAATAGTGGCATTCGAATCGGCAAGACTCGCAATTTGTTTTCTCGTGCTTGATTCATGATGATCATTGTGCGCTACCATTCCTTGACAGTTACATGGTGGCATTCGAATCGGCAAGATGCACAATTAGTTTCTTGTGTTTAATTCATGATGTTCATTGTGCGCTATCATTTCTAGGCAGCTACATGCTGGTACTCGAATTGGCAAGACATGCGATTAATTTCCTGTGCTGAAAGTCACGGTGTTCATTACGTGCTACCATTTTAAGGCATTTACTTGGTGGCTTTTGAGTTGGCAAGTCGCATGATTAATTTCTCGAGTCTAATTTGTGTTATTCATGGTGCACAATCAACCTATGGTATTTTTACTACCTGTGTAAAGATCTGCAATGTGCACAAGTCATGTTCCTGCAATTTGAGAGAACAAAGAACCAGGTTTTCTAGATGTAATGTTGTGTGTTCCTAATATGTTTCTCAAACACAATTCAAATGATGGTTTCGAAATCATTCAGATTCTTTCCTGATCCTCAAGTAAATGATAATTCTTGAATTTGAAAATTGCATTTAACCTTTCTTGATTCCCTCACTGGTATCCAGTCATCTTGAAGCCTAATCATTTTAAGTCTACACTTAGGTTGTCCATGTTTTCAGAATGACAATGCTTAGAGTCAGAGCCTAGTATTGATATTCATATGATGTAATTTTGATATTGTGTGTTTTAACCTTTTTGCTTCCTAGAGGTCTCCCTACCAGCTGTTCCCTTCCTAATCCCCTTTTCCCTACTTGGACTCTCTTAGACTCTGTGACAATTCTAATCAGAGTATTGGAGCTGTCTTATGGTAGAAGTGTTGGGAACGTGCACAGACCCCGAGTATCTGGTGACTCTGACAGAATAGTGAGCCCAGGAATTATTATCCTCGTGGTTTGTGTATGTTCTCAGCATGGCCATACTGGATGAGCTAGTCAAGGCTATCACTCAGCTCCAAGCAGAGGTGGTATCATCAAAAGATTTGGCAACTAGCCTAGCTGAGAGGGTGAGTCAGTTACAGGATAAGGTAGAAAAGAAGGAACAAAATCCTCCAGGTGTGTCTTGGCCAGGTCCTTCTTCTCAGACTTCTGGAGGTAATCCGACAAACATTTCCCTCAACGTTCCTTCAGCCATTCCTTTAGCTCCCCCAGAACATTTCTCAGGTGACCCCTTGAAAGCGCAATCTTTCCTGGTTCCAGTAGACTTACACTTCGCCTGCAGACCACATACTTTCCCCGATGCCCAGTCCAAAGTAGCTTTCTTGTTATCATATCTGTCTGGAGATGCAGCTACCTGGGCTATTCCTCTTGTGCGTAAAGACAGTCCCCTGTTCTACAACTGGAGAAACTTTGTTTGCGAGTTTGAGCAAGTTTTTGATAGTAGAAATGTAACACTGTCAGCAGATCGTGAATTCTTAGACTTGCGCCAAGTGAATCAGGACTTAGTGTCATATTTAGCCAACTTTAATCAGCTGGTCGCTGAGACATCCTGGCCTGAAGAAAAACATGCGGCCTTGTTCTACAAGGGACTCAAAGAGGAGCTAAAAGATATCCTAGCTCAAATCGACCCGCAACCTACAGACTGTCAAGAATTGATAAACCTTGTCTTGAGGCTTGATCATCGTTTAACAGAACGAAAAGGAACACGCAAAAAGACTGAAAAATATTCCTGGCGTGTTCAAAATAATAGAGACTCAAGAACTCCAAAAGAAAGAGCGCTGGAACCAATGGAAATTGGAACCAACAGGAGACCTTTGACCAAAGATGAAAAGGACCTACATAGAAAGAATGGACAATGTCCCTATAGTGGGTGCAAAGGTCATTTTGCCAAAGATTGTCCAATCAAACCAAAGAGCAAACGAGGTCCAGTTCAGAAGGTTGCAGCCAATGCACAAGTTGAGTTAGAAAACTAAAGCACCCAAGATGCAGAGAAGGGTTGCTCTTGGGTGTCACCGTGGACCCTTCACAATCTAGACATCTCAAACCGGGAATAAGAGTTCAGGTTAAGAAAAAGACCTATTTCAAGAAGGCTTTAGTCGATTCTGGGGCTACCGGGAACTTTGTTGACGCCCAACTGGTTCGTGCATATAAGATTCCATGTATTGAAAAGAAGTCCCTAGAAATCATCCAGGCAGTCAACGGAAAACTCTTGACGGGAGGTCCAGTATCTCTCCAGACTGTCCCCTTGTCGGTGATTTGTGAGGATAAGAATCAAAGAAAGAAACATAAAGAGAAACTCATCCTTGACGTGATCCATGCTCCCCAGTACGGGATTATCCTTGGTTTACCGTGGTTAACTCATCACAATCCAGAAATTAATTGGGCTGAACGAAAGTTTGTGTTCTCATCTGCGCTATGTAAAGAACAATGCCTCCAAAAAATTAAAGTATCAAATGTTTGCAACTCTTACATAGCTACTGCAGCGGAGAAAGAAGTTCAGTTGCCCAAACAGTATTCATCTTATGAAGATGTATTTGATGAGAAAGAAGCAGATAACTTACCTCCTCATAGATCTTATGACTGTCAAATTGATCTAGTCCCAGGTGCCATACTTCCCAACTGTTGTGTATATGCCCTGTCAGAAATATCTAGATCAATTCTTGGAGAATGGTTTCATTCGCCCTTCTAAGTCTCCTGCAGCTTCTCCTTTGTTTTTTGTTCCGAAGGCGAATGGAGAACTTCGAACTTGTATCGACTATAGGGGATTGAACAAAGTCACCATCAAGAATAAATATCCTCTGGCCCTAATTCCGGTCTTACTGGAGCAAGTAAAGTAAGCAAAAATCTACACGAAGCTTGATCTTCGAGGTGCTTGTCATTTGGTCAGAATGAGAGAGGGTGACGAATGGAAAACAGCGTTCAAGACAAGATATGGCCTTTTTTAATACACCGTCATGCCTTTTGGTCTGTGTAATGCTCCAGCAGCATTTCAATTTTTCTTGAATGACGTTCTTAGCGAGTACCTCGACATATTCGCCATAGTCTACATCAATGACATTTTGATCTATTCAGACAATGAAAATGAACATGTCCAACATGTCAAGAAAATTCTTGCAGCTCTTCGAAAGCGCCATTTATATTGCAAACTAACCAAGTGTGAGTTTCATGTTACCACAGTTGAGTTTTTGGGGGTTATCCTTACCCCTCAAGGAATGGTGATGGCAGAAAAGAAAGTGAAGGCCATATCAGATTGGCCCATCCCAAAGACTGTTCGTGATGTACAATGTTTCCTGGGGTTTGCAAATTTTTACCGGAGGTTCATAAATCATTTCTCCCAGACAGTGGCTCCAATCACTAAGTTATTAAGAAAGAAGGAGAAATTTGTATGGTCTCCAGAAGCTGACCAAGCCTTTTCAACTTTGAAAGAAGCTTTCTCCACTGCCCCAGTCTTGACTCATCCTGACGCGGATCGAGCCTTCATAGTGGAAGCTGATGCTTCAGATGTGGCAATAGGAGCAGTCTTGTCGCAACGAAACAAGGACACTGGTCAACTTCATCCTGTAGCTTACATGTCTCAGAAGTTGAAGAAGCCGAACTGAACTATGTAATTGCTGAAAAAAGAGCTTCTGGCGATTCGTGGCACCTTTAAAGAATGGAGACATCATTTGTTGGGTGCCAAATACACTGTTGCGGTATATACTGATCATCACAATCTTCAGTTCATGAGTTCCGCCAGACTTTTGACTCCTCAGCAATTACGCTGGATGCTGTTTTTTGCAGAATTTGACTTTGTGGTAACCTTCTGGCCTGGTAAAGACAATCGCAAAGGTGACGCCTTGTCCCACCAAGAGTCTACCACGTTGCCTGCAGTTCAAACCTCCAGAGCTATCATTGCTCCCGACAAAGTCCTATGTATCATAAAAACTGAAGATTTCTTTGAAGACATCCGCAATTCTTTTACTGTTGAGAAATGGCAAACATGGGCCCAAGCAGATCCCTAAAGGTCAATCAAGCAAGGATTACCTTTTCATGACACTCGTTTGTTTGTGCCCACTACCAAACTTTGCAAGATAGTGTTTCACTGGTTGCATGTTATACCTACAGCAGGTCATCCAGGTACTCCTAAAACTCTTGAGTTAATCCAACGCTATTTTTGGTGGCCTACCCTAATAAAAGATGTAAAAGCAATGGTAAACAACTGTGAAGTCTGTGCTCGCACTAAAACGAGTCACTCAAAACAAAAAGGGTTGTTACTTCCACTCCCAACCCAAAGTCGTCCATGGGAGCACATTTCTTTAGACTTTATCACCAGTCTACCAGTGGTTCAACAGCATTCAGTAATTCTGGTGGTAGTGGATAGTCTCACGCAATATGGACATTTTATTGCCTGTAAGAAATTGGCCACCTCCAGTGAACTGGCAACTATTTTACTGAATAGAGTGGTTCGTTATCATGGACTGCCAAAAATGATCCTCTCTGATCGGGGATCGCAATTTACCTTTCTGGAAGACATGGTGTAAAACACTCCAAGTAACATCTACACTATCTACTAGGCACCATCCTCAAACAGATGGTCAAACGGAGAGACTAAATCAGACTTTGAAGCAATACCTATGTGCTTACACTGAAAAAGCACTTCATTCTTGGACATCAATGCTCTGGTTAGCTGAGTTAGCCTACAATAACTCATTCCACACTTCTACTGGCGTTACACCTTTTTTTGGCTTGTTTGGCTACCATCCTGACACCTTGCCCATCACAATCCCTCAAGAAAGTTCTCTTACTCCAGCTGTGTCAGAAACCATTCAACATTTGCATCGCACCCAGAAATTGATTCAACAGCATTTAGAAAAGGCCAAACAAAAATAGAAAAAGCATTATGACAAGAAACATTGTGAGGGACCGCAGTATCAACCAGGTGACAAAGTGTGGCTTTCCACAAAACATATAGGGGGTCATTACGACAACGCCAATGCGGCCGCACTCCCGCAGCCCCCATTACGACATTCCCGCTGGGCCGGCGGGCGCAAACCAAGATTGCGCCCGCCAGCCCAGCGGGGATGAGGCTGCAACATAGGAGCCGACTCCTAATGGAGCCGGCGGTGTTGCGGCCGTGCGACGGGTGCAGATGCACCCGTCGCGCTTTTCACTGTCTGCTATGCAGACAGTGAAAAGCTGGCCGAGGCCCTGTTAGGGGGTCCCTGCACTGCCCATGCCAGTGGCATGGGCAGTGCAGGGGCCCCCAGGGGCCCCAGGACACCCCTTACCACCAGCCTCTTCCTGGCGGTGCAAACCACCAGAAACAGGCTGGCGGTAGGGATGTCATAATCCCCAGGGCAGTGCTGCTTGCAGCGCTGCCCTGGCGGATTATCACCGCCAGGGCTAAAACAGCGGGATACCACCGGCCCCGACGGTGCGACCACGGCGCTACCACTGCGGTCGTAATAAGGGCCTCCGTACCGCCAGCCTGTTGGCGGTACGGGCGCTACATTACCCCTGGCGGTCTCCGACTGCCAGGGTCGTAATGACCCCCATAGACTTCAAGAAGAAGCACATGTTTAACC
The DNA here is from genome assembly GCF_031143425.1 of Pleurodeles waltl. NCBI lineage: Eukaryota > Metazoa > Chordata > Amphibia > Caudata > Salamandridae > Pleurodeles > Pleurodeles waltl. The sequence continues at coordinate 693,502,649 of NC_090439.1, forward strand.
CCAAATTCATAGGTTCTTACACTGTCCTTCAGCAAATCAATCCTGTGACCTATAAACTGCAATTGCCAAGATCATTACGGATTCATCCAGTGTTCCACACTTCCCTCTTGAAAAAAGCAGTCCAGAAGGTCCGCTCTCATCCAGCTCCAGTTTTAGTACAGGGGGAAGTAGAATATGAAGTCAAGAAAGTGTTGGATTCTAAACTGAGAGGGCGCAACTTATGGTACTTAATCTCATGGAAAGGTTATGGCCCTGAAAGTAATTCATGGGTTTCTCCATCTAATGTCCATGCTTCATTACTTGTGAGTCGCTTTCATCGTCTCAATCCAGACAAACCAGGCCCTAGAGCACGTCTGGGAGAGGGGAGTACTGTCAACATCAGGGCAGTGCGTACTCTACGGGCAACTAGAATGCAAAAAACAAATAATTTCAAGCTAACATCATTTATGCATTGTGCTGATATGATGTTGTTTAACCTTTGGCATTGCAGAGTTTAATCCTGAGGATTTATGTTCAGCATGCACATAAATACTGTTCTCATGTAGTGTACTGCTGCAGGCTTTCAGACTGTGTCAGGGTGTGGTCCCTTTCCAGGGCCTTCTAGAAGCTTTCCCTGCAGCATGCCAGGGTGTGGTTGGTGGGCTGGGCTGAGACTCTGTAAAAGGGAGCCAGCCCAGCTCCACGTGCTCACTATTCAGAGGTCCCGGTGCAGAGCACCAGCAACTTCCTGAGCTCCTGCTCCGGCGGCCTACTTTGATCCTCCCGGCATTGCTCTTTTTTCACTTTCATTGGTGATCCTAGATCAGGGTGGTAAGACAGAGGTCAGGCAGGGCCCCCGACCCCGTTATCGAAAACTCTCGAGTTCTTGGGCCTCATTTTTGCATGACAATCTACAGTACTCTTGTGCGTGTGAATGTGCGCTTGGTAGTTTCGTGGCATTTGTATGCTGATATTCGAATCGGCAAGACGCGCAATTCATTTTCTTGTGTGTTAACTCTTGATATTCATTGTGCGCTACCATTTTATGGCATTTACAAAGGTAGCATTCGAATCGGCAAGACGAGCGATTCTTTTCTCGTGCTTAATTATTGATATTCATTGTGCGCTACCATTCCTAGGCAGTTACATGGTGGCATTCAAATCGGCAAGATGCATGATTCGTTTTCTTGTGTGTTAACTCTTGATATTCATTGTGTGCTACCATTTATGGCATTTACAACTGTAGCATTTGAATCGGCAAGACGCACGATTCTTTCCTTCTTCTTAATTCATGTTATTCATTGTGCGCTACCATTCCTTGGCAATTACATGGTGGCATTCGAATCGGCAAGACGCGCAATTCTTTCCTCATGCTTAATTCATGTTATTCATTGTGCGCTACCATTCCTTGGCAATTACATGGTTGCATTCGAATCGGCAAGATGTGAAATTCGTTCTCTTGTACTTTAACCCTTGATATTCATTGTGCACTACCATTCCTTGACAGTTACATGGTAGCATTCAAATCGGCAAGACGCGCGATTCGTTTTCTCGTGCTTGATTCATGATGTTCATTGTGCGCTACCATTCCTTGACAGTTACATGGTGGCATTCGAATCGGCAAGACGTGCAATTTGTTTCTTGTGTTTAATTCATGATGTTCATTGTGCGCTATCATTTCCAGGCAGCTACATGGTGGTATTCGAATCAACAAGATGCGCGATTCATTTCCTGTGCTTAAAGTCACGGTGTTCATTACGCGCTACCATTTTAAGGCATTTACTTGGTGGCTTTTGAGTTGGCAAGTCGCGTGATTTATTTCTCAAGTCTAATTTGTGTTATTCATGGTGCACAATCAACCTATGGTATTTTTACTACCTATGTAAAGATCTGCAATGTGCGCAAGTCATGTTCCAGCAATTTGAGAGAACAAAGAACCAGGTTTTCTAGATGTAATGTTGTGTGTTCCTAATATGTTTCTCAAACACGATTCATATGATGGTTTAGAAATCATTCAGATTCTTTCCTGATCCTCATGTAAATGATAATTCTTAAATTTGAAAATTGCATTTAACCTTTCTTGATCCCCTCACAGGTATCCAGTCATCTTGAAGCCTAATCATTTTAAGTCTATGCTTAGGTTGTCCATGTTTTCAGAATGACAATGCTTAGAGTCATAGCCTAGTATTGATATTCATATGATGTAATTTTGACATTGTGTGTTTTAACCTTTTTGCTTCCTACAGGTCTCCTTCCCAGCTGTTCCCTTTCTTATCCCCTTTTCCCCACTTGGACTCTCTTAGACGCTGTGACAATTCTAATCAGAGTATTGGAGCTGTCTTGTGGTGGAAGTGTTGGGAACATACACAGACCCCGAGGATCTGGTGACAAATATCGAAGGTAAGAATATTGTTTTAGGTGCTGTTTTTTACATTGTTGCAAAAATATTGATTCTGAAAATATAATAATTGTATGTAATACCATTAGAAAGTGTTATTTTGTATGTATTTTACTATAGGGAATTTGATTTCTATACTTTTAATAATGTATTTATTTGTGTGTTTAGTAAGATAATTTATTAATCATCAATTTGTAAAAAATATTTGTAGCTGATTTAATGTTTGAAAATAATGTGTATTCTTATTTTTTAGCAGTGCAATGTTGGGTTTTTGGAGGAGAAAGGTGGGGATTTTTAAAAAGCCAATATTTAAATTTATGTTTAATATAACTAATTTTAATCATATTCAAATTAACATTGTAAAGTGTATAAGTTTATCTTGTTACATTAATATTGGTTTCTAAATAATAGTTTATATTTTTCTGAATGTATGTAAAAAAGTATATTAACTGTTAAAACATATTGTCTTGTAGGTTTTAAAACAATTATTTAAATCAAAGAACATTTGATAAAATTTAAAATGTATCAAAAATGCATTTACTAATGTAAACTATTTGTAAATTAAATTTGATTATATAAAAAAAAAATTATTAGATTGTTTTTACATTTTACAATATTTTAAGGATTTTTTTAATAGTGAAAATTATAATGTCATATTAAATCAATTCTTTGAACAAATTAGCATTTGTATATTTATCATTATTTTAAATGTTTTTGATACAGTGTCTAATCAAATTATGATAATATAATGAATATCTATTATTAATTATGTACACATTGTTATTTTATAGTATGTTTATATTGTAGGCTTATTTATAAATTATTTATGATACAAATTTTTTAGAATGGAATTTTTAATCTGTGTATTATTGGAATAGGCTCTGTTGCATGGAATATATTTTCTAAAATGTTTTGGTTTTAATGAACAAAACATATTTATAATAGTTATTTCAATCCTAGTTTAGTATATTTTTACCATTATTATTTTCATTTTTGCAGTATGAATTCCTAAATATATTTTTACTATTAAATAGTCAATGTAAATATTATTTAAATTATATTGAATGTTATTTTCTTTCCAAGTTTTTTCTATTGTGTAATGTTTTAAAATTATTTCTTAAATTGTTTCACATACATAATTTTTATCATTTTAACATGTTTCCAGTATATATTAAATACTTGTTTGTTTGTATATTACTATTTAATGTATACTTTACATTTTAAAAACTTTTTTACAACAAACTTTAACATACTTTACATGTTTGATAATTATTTTACATTTTCAGTTCAACTTTTTTGCTTCTTTTTCCATTAATTTCTATTAGGAGTCTTTTTTTTGTTTCATTTCGCATCCATTTCTTCTGCTATCTTCTAATCTGCAGTCTATTATGGCCTGATTAGGACCTTCGCCGATGGGATACTCTGTCACAAATGTGACAGATATCCCGCCAGCCGTTTTAGATGTTCCCTAGGCTATAATTGTACTTGTAATGCAGTGGGCAGGCTGTCTGTAGCCCTTGTGACAGAGTATTTCATCCGCCAAGATTGTAATCAGGCCTATAGGACCTTGGAGGATATCCCGCCTGCCATTTCACTAGTTCTGTAGGATATAATGGAACCTGTAGTGCAGCGGATGTAACATTTGTGACGGAATATCCCATCTGCCAAGGTCGTCATCAGGCCCTTAGTGTCTTTTTTAGTCTATTTTGAGGGATCGAGGTCTCTGGAAGGTGCTGCTGTTAGATGGAACAGGTAAATCCTTTCTATAGTTTTTTTTTTTTAATTTGCAGTGCCTGAGTGTGTGAGGGGAGAGCCAGAGTTTAGGTATTGTGTTGTTTGTGGGTTTTTTGTGCACTTAATTGTATTCCTAGTAGTTTTCCACTAGTGTGTAGGTTTGGGTTTTCGTACATTGTTTTAGCAATGTATTTATATGCTATGTTATATTGTTTTATATTACTTGCTTTAGGAGAAGTAAATTTAATTTACATGTCATTATAGGAATGTAATGTTTAGAAGGGATTTGTTTTCAGTTTTACTTTGCAGGTTTTTCTCTACAAGCGTGGTTGATTTACCATTTTTTTAAAGGAAATATCTTTGGATTTATAATAAACCAATATATTTAACTTTGATTCCTTTTTTCAGGAGCGTTTCTTTCTTTAAACATGTTTTCAGAGGTTTTTATGGTTTCTAGATACTTTGAAGTGCCTTGAGGGATCTCTATTGGTCTAGTTTTTTTGCATTTTTTGGAGAGCTTCCTGGAAAATATTTTTTGGTGGATTATATCTTTTGACTACATGGACACAGAGGATAATCTGCAACTACAGAACAGGAAGTCATATTTAATTTATTTGTTTGGGGCAGGGTAGTTTTATATATTAATATTTGTGTGATTGCTATTTGGAAATGTCTAATTTATGTGTTTCTAATTATTTTATGTAATGGACTGAATTTGTTTTTTTGAGGTTTTTTTGCTGGTAAGTTTTAGATTTGTCATTGAGTCAATTTATATATTATTTCATCATCTCAGCCTTATTTGAGATTGATGTTTTGTTTGACATTTTGACTGATGCAAGAAATTATTATGTTTAATATTTATATAAAAATTATTGCTCAGCCTGGTCAAGACTATGTTATATTTTGTGGTGAGTTTTATAGGTTACTTTTATTTTATAGTATGCTTTAGGCTATTATTGGTAAATAATCTACTTCATTGTTGTTTCTGGAGAGTTTTCATTACAATTGTAGCATGCCATACATTCTTTTGGTTTGTTTGCTAAGTACAGGTGCAATTTGGTTTACAGATTGCTCCATTCATAGATTTACTCTTTTTGTAGGGCTTCTATAAATTTATAGAGTGTAGACTGGATTCTGCTAATGTGGATTAGAAGGCATTCGCCCATCCCTCCATTTTATTGTTTGTTTTGGCTTCCTGTGCCAAAGTGCTGTAATGGACATCGCACCATGGTATTTGGAATTTAGATGGATGTCAATTTTCGGAGTGATGTGGGGCCTCATCACAAGTTTGGCAGGTGGACCGCCGGACCGCCATGCAGGGGGTCTTCCAGGCTGATCTATTATGAGTTACACTGTCAGGAAGATCACCAAGCAAAAAAGGCAGACCGCCAGTGGTGCAGCAGCCTGGAAATAGGCAGGTCCGATCTCCAGCACCAACAGCACCAAGACCAACCACTGAGCCTATTACAAGCACACAGTCACTTTGGCGATCAGCCAATGGCAGTCTGAATCACGGCAGTGCACGGTCAGCAAAGTAATAGACAACTGCACATTGGATGAATTAAAAAACAATGCAGCTGACACACATTGCTACGGTGGACACACCTGCAAAGGGCACTACAGAACACACCCCTGCACATAATATAATCCTTTGCATTTCTAATGCAAAACGCAGAAGCCAGAGTGCCTTTTTTTCCACGGAGTCCATATATTAGGCAACCCTTTTTGTTACCATCCCATTGAATACACTGCACACAGTTTTGTCCATTCACACCCTTTTGCACTTCCCCTCTTTAGTAAGTCACTGTCGTCCATTTCTTTTGCTCCACCATGTCACTTTCCAAAAATCCCTGTGTTTCAGAAGATGAGTTGAGAGCCACGGTGGATGAAATCATAAGAGTGAAACCACAATTGTTTGGGGCACAAGTTCAGTATACTCCTTTCGGTAGGAAAATCGAAATATGGGACGGGATAGCAGACAGAGTGACTGCTGTAGGCACCACCCTGTGCACAAAGAAGGACATTAGGAAGAGGTGGAAAGACCTCAGGTGCAAATTCTGTTCCCTGGTCTACAGGCACCAACTGCAAACCAAGCAGACTGGTGGTAGCTCTCCCAGTGCCCTATTACACCTCTTTCCTTCAGAGGAGAAGGTCTTGGCCATCCTCCAGCCTCAGGGTTTGACAGGAATACCTGGGGGAGTGTAGTCTAGTAAGGCACAGCCAAAAAAGTCATGCATGCTCACAGCTCATCTTTTTCCACTGTCTTGTTCATGTACCCCACCAACATTCAATACCCAGAGCACTGAGTAGAAATACTGTCAATCTGTATTGTTGGAACCAACAGAACAGCTACTAAGGCCCAACACATGCCATTGGTTGAAATGGGGACTGTAAGTATTTCAATGTACAATAATAATCCCAGGACTCATGCTATGTCTCAACAGGTAAATGTATGCCCAAACCTAAATGCTGTCTCCAAATAAGCAGGTAATACCTAACATTTGTTTAGGGTGTGTAGTACAGAGAGTTACTTGACTGCAACTCCCAAGAGGCACTATTTCTCTAACTCCAAATGCCAGACCACTGGTCACTTGTCCACATACCACTGATTGGTAACTCTCAACTGAAGTTTACTCATCTGTGAGCATACCATTGGTCGAACATGGGAAGTAGAGGGAGTGACCTGACTGCAACTCCCAGGAGGCCCTGTTTCTTTAACTCGACCACCAGCCCAGTGTACACTTTCCCAAATACCCCTGTTTGGTTACTCTCAATTGAAGTATACTCACCTGGGAGGATACTATGGGGGTCATTCTGACCCCGGCGGGCGGCGGGAGCCGCCCGCCTGGAGGGAACCGCCAGAAGACCGTACCGCGGTCAAAAGACCGCAGCGGTCATTCTGGGTTTCCCACTGGGCTGGCGGGCGACCGCCAAAAGGCCGCCCGCCAGCCCAGTGGGAAACACCCCTCCATGAGGATGCCGGCTCCGAATGGAGCCGGCGGAGTGGAGGATGTGCGACGGGTGCAGTGGCACCCGTCGCGTATTTCAGTGTCTGCAAAGCAGACACTGAAATACAAAGTGGGGCCCTCTTACGGGGGCCCCTGCAGTGCCCATGCCATTGGCATGGGCACTGCAGGGGCCCCCAGGGGCCCCACGACACCCCTCACCGCCATCCTGTTCCTGGCGGGCGGAACCACCAGGAACAGGATGGCGGTGAGGGGGGTCGGAATCCCCATGGCGGATTCCCATGGGCAGCGGAAAGTCGGCGGTACACCGCCGGCTTTCCGCTTCTGGCCGCGGCTGTACCGCCGCGGTCAGAATGCCCGGCGGAGCACCGCCAGCCTGTTGGCGGTGCTACCGCCGACCCCGGCCCGGCGGTTTGATTGACCCCCTATGTGTATTGTATGTGTAGCAGAGAGAGTTACCCTACTGCATCTCCAAGGATGCACTGCTCTTCTAACTCCAAACACCAGACCAGTGTTCACTTGTCCAAATACTCCTGTTTGGTAACTCACAAATGAAGTGTACTTACCTGGGGAGATAACATTTGTATAGTGTGTGTAGTACAAGGTGTGACATGACTGCAACTCCCAGCAGGCCCTGTTTACTGTACCTCCAACCACCAGCACAGTGGTCACATGTCCCAATACATCTGTTTGGTAACCCTGTTTTGAAGTTGATTCTCCTGAGAGGATAGCATTTGTAAAGTGTGTAGTATCTAACCTCTGACGATTGGACTCCATCCCTACCAGATCTGTCAAACTTGGCAGAACTGACAGGAGCCGGTGGACCCTCCAGAGAGGAGTTTTGCCAGGGGCAGAGAGACTGTACCACCCTTGAGAGCTTGAGGCAGATTGCCTTAAAGCAAGAGAAAGGGTATGACAGTGGATTTCACAGGACCTATTGGGAAGATGGTCTGCTCTATACTGAGGCCAGAAACCTCAGGGAGGGGGCCACCAGGAGGTTGGTGGTGCCTCAGAAATGCAGAGTTCATCCTGACTTTGAATCATGATATCCCTTTGGCAGGACATTTCATTTGGGGCAGAGCAAGACTTGGAACCGGCTGGTGAACCATTTCTATTGGCCTCATATGTCTCAGAAGGTAAAGGTTTTTTTTAGCTCCTGTGTCACCTGTCAGGCCAGTGGCAAGACAGGGGGCAAGCCCAAGGCTCCCTTGATACCACTGCCAGTGGTTGGGACCCCGTTTGAAAGGGTGAGGGTGGACATTGTTGGTCCCCTAGAACCACCTACTGCCTCAGGGAATAAGTATATCTTGGTGGTAGTGGATCATGCTACAAGATATCCTGAGGCAATACCTCTCAGAACAATAGCTGCCCCTGTGGTGGCTCGGGCCCTGCTTGGTGTGTTCACCAGAGTAGGTTTCCCAAAAGAAGTTGTTTCAGATAGGGGCACAAACTTCCTGTCCAGCTATCTGAAGGCGATGTGGGATGAATGTGGTGTTACCTACAAGTTCACCACCCCATATCATCCCCAGACCAATGGTCTGGTGGAAAGGTTTAAAAAGACCCTAAAAGGCATGATCAATGGGTTGTCTCACAAACTAAGGAGGAGATGGGATGTTCTCCTTCCATGCCTACTGTTTGCCTTCAGGGAGGTCCCAAAAGAGAGGGTTGGTTTCAGTCCCTTTGAGTTGTTATTTGGGCATCCTGTGAGGGGGTCATTGTGCCTGCTGAGAGAGTCTTTGGAGAAGCCTCTCAAGGAAGCAAAGGACAATGTGCTTGACTATGTGCTAGGCCTGCCATCACACATGGCAGAGTACATGTATAAGGCAAGCAGGAAACTGGAGGCTAGCCAGGAGCTCATGAAGTACTGGTATGATCAGAAGGCTGCAATGCCTGAGTATACTCCAGGACAATTGGTATGGGTGTTGGAGCCTGTAGCTCCAAGGGCCCTCCATGACAAGTGGACTGGGCCCTATCCAATCATTGAAAAGAAGGGTGTGGTTACCTATCTGGTAGACCTTAACACCCCCAGGATCCCTCATAGGGTCCTGCATGTCAATAGATTGAAACCCTACCATGACAGGGCAGACATTACCATGTTATTGGTCACAGATGAGGGAGAAGAGGAGGAAACTGAGCCAGTGCCGGACCTCATCTCCAGTGCTATGCAAGATGGGTCAGTGGAGGGAGTGATACTCTCTCCCAAATTGACAGACCAACATCACAGAGACTGCAAGCAGGTGCTGGGGCAGTTTGCTGGTCTGTTCTCTTTGATACCAGGTGTCACTGATTGGTGTGTGCACCACATTGACACTGGTGACAGCCCACCTGTCAAACAAAACTGTACAGGTTGTCTGACCATGTCAGAGACAGCATTAAGGCTGAGGTAGCGAAGATGCTAGATTTGGGGGTAATTGAGCCTTCTGACAGTCCATGGGCCGGTCCAGTGGTGCCGGTGCCCAAACCTAATCCCCAGGGGTTTTGCGTGGACTACAGAGGACTGAATGCAGTCACAAAGACTGATGCTCACCCTATACCTAGAGCTGATGAGCTCATTGATAGGTTAGGGGCTGCTAGGTATCTGAGTACATTTGATTTGACCTCAGGATACTGGCAGATTGCCCTCACTGAAGGAGCAAAGGAGCGGTCAGCATTCTCCACACCCGAGGGCCATTGCCAGTTCAAAGTCATGCCTTTTGGCTTAAAGAATGCCCCTGCCACCTTCCAAAGGTTGGTGAACAGGGTCCTGTCTGGGTTGGAGCAGTTCAGTGCAGCATATCTGGATGATATAGCTGTGTATAGTTCCACTTGGGAGGATCACTTAAACCACTTGAGGGAAGTGCTTCAGGCCATGCAGCAAGCAGGTCTGACTATTAAGGCCAGCAAGTACCAGATAGGGCAGAGTTCTGTGGTGTACCTGGGTCACCTTGTAGGTGGAGGCCATGTACAACCTCTCCAGGCCAAGATCCAAACCATTTTGGATTGGACATCTCCTACAACCCAGACACTGGTCAGGGCCTTCCTTGGTCTGACTGGGTACTATAGAAGATGTGTTTAGAACTATGGGACCATTGTGGCTCCTCTGACGGAACTTACCTCAAAGAAGAGGCCAAAGAAAGTGATTTGGACTCCAGAGTGTCAGAAGACTTTTGACACTCTGAAGGCTGCCATGTGTTCAGCGCCAGTGTTGCTGGCCCCTGATTACACAAAGGAGTTTGTGGTGCAGACTGATGCTTCAGAGCGAGGAATTGGGGCAGTGTTGGCACAGGTAAATGATGAGGGCCTTGATCAGCCAGTTGCCTTCATTAGCAGCGACTTCTCCCCAGAGAACAAAAATGGAGTGCCATTGAGAGGGAGGCCTTTGCTGTGGTCTGGTCCCCGAAAAAGCTGAGACCGTATCTGTTTGGTACTCACTTTCATGTTCAGACTGACCTCAGACCTCTCAGGTGGCTCATGCAGATGAGAGGGGAGAATCCCAAGCTTTTGAGATGGTCCATTTCCCTACAGGGGATAGACTTCACAGTGGAACACAGACCTGGGGGTGCACATTTCCACTTAGCTGATGAGGACTACCTGGGTGCAGGTTAGTGACCCATCACCTTTTGTTTGGGAGGGGGCCATGTTGCAAAGTCTTCTTTTTGCACTATTCACCCCCATTTTTTTGTTGCTGACTGGTGCTGATGATAACTGACTCTGACTGTGCCCTGGACTCTGTTAGCCAGACCCAGGCCAGTACTATGTTAAAACACACACTTGTAGTAGAGTACATTAGGTATTAGGGTACCCTTTCGATTGTCCTGACAGATGCTGTAAGTCCCAAGTATATAATGGGGCAAAGTTGTACAATCTGCCTATAAGTCCCTATATAATAGGGCATGGAGATTAGAGGACCAGCAGAATTTCTGCACTTGCATGTGTGCACTGCTGTGTGCTTCCTGTCCTTTTAAATGCAGACCTGCCTTGCAGCCTGTCTTTAAAAGTTACATTCCTACCATTTGCATGTGTGCCCCTGTAGGTCCCTAGTAAACAATGTGGCAAGCGGGGTGCCAGCTACCTATACATAATAGGGCGTGGAAGTAGAGACCCAGCAGAATTGCTGCCTTTGCACGTGGGCATTGCTGAAGGTTTTCTGTCATTTTAAAATGCAGCCTGACTCTGCAGACTGCATTTACATGGAAATGCTGTCCCAATTCTACTTTGGTGCTGTGGGCACTTTAAATGTGATGATCTACCTTATTTTCACATATTAAGTACCCCCAGGATCTTCCCAGGGTATCCCAGGGGCGGGGAGTCATGTAACCATAAGCAGGGGTCTTATAAAAGATGTTTTAGAAACCCGGGTAAGGGAAAAACTGATCATTTCATTTCCCCCCACTATAGATACTGGCCTTCACAGGCTATCAATGCTATATTGTATTTTCATTGTAATAATAGTAGGGAAAATCACAGAAAAGTAATTCAAGGACTTAAAAGATTTGTTTTGATAAATCCAGCAATTTGACATTGGTGAATTTTTCACAACTAGTACAGAAAATACATTATAAGGGTTTTCTTTCTGTAAGCCAAAATCCAGCCTTTTGACTGTCCCCTCTGATTGGTCAGTGCTAACAGGATTAGCAGAGCTGCTTGATTAAGTGATAAGTGGCTGTCCAGGGGAGAGCATATCTGGTGAAGGTCAGCTCGGGGGCTACTCAGGAATGCATGAGTAGGGGGAGGGGTAATAAAACATACAGCCTCAAAGGAGAGCAAGACAGGAGAGAATGCCAGATCACCTAATCCCCACCTTCTGGACCCCTCAGCCAGATACTAGGCTTAAGGAAGGAATTTGCAGATCTTAGGAGGAGGAGAGCTATGGAAATGAGCCACACTGGAGGATGGTTTAGTCAGCTCTTAGTTACAGACATCATAGATTTTGGAAAAATTGTGCTTTCTGGGGCAGGAATATGCCACACTTTGCAGGAAGTGGTCATGCATCTGGGCGTCAATCTGCATTCTATTGGTTGGGCGCCCCCCTTCCTGATGCCCAGGTGCTGGGAAAAATATGTGAGAGGTGCACAGCCTCTCAGATCTGCTGCCTGAAACTACAAGAGGAAGAAGGACTGCCCTGCTGGAATCTGGAACTGCACCCTTGGCCTGCATTTCTAAGTGAACTGTGCCTGCTGCACAACCTGGTACTACAGCCCTGGGGATGGTGCCTTGCTTCAAGCAGGACTCAGGAGTGGACTCCCTGCAGCTACAGGTTAACAGAGGTTCACCTGCATCATCCCACGCAAAAGTCCCCAGCCTGGAGTGCATCCAGTGGACTTATCAGGATTTGGCCAGGTGCATTGTGGTAATTGTGGTCCAACTTTCCAAGGACCATCCAGGCGATTCCAGACACTTGGATTTGTGTTTTGGACCCTCTGTGCCTGCAAGGAGGACTTCAGGAAACACCTGCTGAAGATTGGAGAAGTTTGGAGAAATTAGTAAAATTGGAGCTTTGTGTTTCTAAGCACTAGGAAGTGTTTTATTCTTTAAAAAAATCATATATCCGGTTCCAAGGACCCACCCGGAGCTTCCAGACTCTTGGATTTGTGTTTTGGACCTTTTGTTCCTGCAAGGAGGACATCAGGAAACACCTCCTCAAGTTTGTAGAATTTTGGTAAAGTTGGCACTTTGGGGGTCATTCTGACCTCGGCGGTAAAAGGCGCTTACCGCCGGTCAGAAGACCGCCATAACACCGCCGCGGTCGTGGTAAACCGCCAGGGTCATTCTGACCCGCAACTGGCAAACTGCCAAAAACCCGACATCAACAAAATTCCGCCAAAGCAACGGCCAGCGAAAAACTGGCGATGACCAAACCTCCACCGTCACGCCAACAGAAATACGCCCATGCCATTCCGACCCACAAATCCCCGCAGCGGTCTTTCAACCGCGGTATTCCATTGGCGGTACACACCGCTGCGGTCAAAATACACACACCTTTACAAAACACTACCACATTGGACAATTCAAAATACAAACACCTGAGATACATACACACACCACTCCCACACACCCAATACAATATAAAACACACACCCACATCACCCACAAACCCTTACGACCACAATTGCGACTGAAGGACAGAGAGAGACAGCACAGAATAGAGTAGACCATCACAGAGGCAAATCACAACATCGCCCACACAATATCCACGCACAAAACACCATACACCACCACACTCTACAACACATACACCACCCCTCACCTCATCCACACCACCCCATGGCACCCCAAAGACACCCCAGGTTCTCTGACGCAGAACTCAGGGTCATGGTGGAGGAAATAGTTCGGGTAGAGCCCCAGCTCTTCGGGACACAGGTGCAGCACACCACCATTGCCAGGAAGATGGAGCTATGGCAAAGAATAGTGGACAGGGTCAACGCTGTGGGACAGCATCCACGAAATCGGGACGACATCAGGAAGCGGTGGAACGACCTACGGGGGAAGGTGCGTTCCATGGTATCAAGGCACAACATCGCGGTGCAGAAGACTGGCGGCGGACCCCACCTACTCCCCCAGAATTCACAGCATGGGAGGAGGAAGTCTTGCACATCCTGCATCCTGAGGGCCTCGCAGGAGTAGGCGGAGGAATGGACTCTGGTAAGTCAAATCTTCACTACTTCATTCCCCCCACTCCACCTGCATGCCAAATCATACCCCCACCCTCACCCCCAGCCCCATCACACCAACTCCTTGCAAATGGTTCACCATCACAACCCACCCATCCCAAAACCTAGCCCTGCATGCGTCCCCAAAGCATGGACACCCATCACCAAAGCATGCCCACTGCACATACCCACTTCCCCCACAAGCCATCGTCACAAAAGCCCCCACAAGGGAATGCCAGCACTGGGGTACACGGCCACCCACCCATTACACGAAATGGCACACACAGAAGCAATAACCATACTCTTATACCCCTGCAGGACCCGAACGCCACCACACTGCCCAGGAGGGTCCAGAGATGTCCATCCCACCCCCAGAAGAGGCCCCCAGTGATGACAGCAGCTCTGTCTCCCTGGACCCAGATGACCAGCCCGGCCCATCGGGGACCTCGGGACAGTCGGTTCCCCACAGACAGCCACAGGCTACAGCAGACCTAACCCCCTCTGGGAACACCAGCACAGCTCCCACCCAGCGGGCCCATGCCTCTGTCTCCAGGACACGTCAATCAGCGGTGTGTCCACCACTACAGGGCACCCAGGTTGACCCACCACCCCAACAACAACAGGGACCTGGGGGCAGTGGTAGTGGGCACACGGTCCAGGGGACAGAGGCCCAGGGAAACAGGGGAACTGGGAGGGCTGCTGTGCGACAGGGGGGGGACAGGCCCAGGGAACCCACTCTCCAAGAGGCCCTCTCCTCCATCATGGGAGCATACCACCGCTCCCAGGAGACGATGGCTACGGTACTGGCCAGGTTCCAGGAGATCCAGGTACTGCAGGAGGAACAGTACATGGGGTTCAGAGAGGAACTGAGAAACATTAGTTCCGCAATGGGGACCATCGTCGTGGCCCTTAACCAGATAGTCACCACATTGCGGGACCATGTGGCACCACAAAGGGCCCCTGTCACTAGCATGGACCCAGACCAGGCTACCACCTCCGCCGGCGCTAGTGGACAGGAGGCCCCCACACAACGACAGGCCACCAGAACCCCACCTCCTGCAGAAGAAGAACCACCCCGCAAGCGGTACCTGAGATCTCAGAAGAAGACAGAGTAGGATGCCAAGATCCCCGCCAGTAAACGATACCCCCTGATGTCATCCCACTGTCCCACATTGTCACCCTGTCCAAACTTAAACTGCCCCTGCTCCATCCTTCCACAGGCATATGGACAATGCACCTGTGAGACTGAAAACTGGACTCTGCCATGGACATTACTCCACCATCACCCATCACCGTTTTACAATCATGTCCCTAAATTTAGCACTTTAATAAAATCACTTATTGCACTTAAAAAATCTGGAGTCTGCTTGTATTTTGTACAAATGTATTACACATAACGGTGCCAAAATGTTCAGTTACATTGTGATGACAACATACCACTGTCACACAGCTGTAGTCCATGGGCAAACAAAGCAGAGGTCACGCAGTGGGGCTCACAGCTCTGAAAATGGAAGGGAAAGTCACAACTCAGTTAACAGGAACTGGGGGGAAACACAGACAGTAGAGAGGCAGGAGACTTTAAGTAAATGTAAAATGGCGGGGTTGATTCGTACCTGTGTGCTACTGAAAATACTCTTGTATCACTGTGTCCCTGTTGTCTGTGTCATCCCCGTCGTCTTCCTCCTCTTCACTCTCCACAGGCTCCACAGCTGCTACAACACCACCATCTGGACCATCCTCCTGCAGGAAAGGCACCTGGCGTCGCAAAGCCAGGTTGTGAAGCATACAGCAGGCCACGATGATATGGCACACCTTCTTTGGTGAGTACATTAGGGATCCACCTGTCATATGCAGGCACCTAAACCTGGCCTTCAGGAGGCCGAATGTCCGCTCGATCACCCTCCTAGTACGCCCATGGGCCTCATTGTATCGTTCCTCTGCCCTTGTCCTGGGATTCCTCACTGGGGTCAGTAGCCACGACAGGTTGGGGTAACCAGAGTCACCAATTTGCCACACACGGTGTCTCTGTAGCTGTTCCATCACATAAGGGATGCTGCTATTTCGCATGATGTACGCGTCATGCACTGACCCAGGGAACTTGGCATTTACATGGGAGATGTACTGGTCAGCCAAACAGACCACCTGGACATTCATCGAATGATAACTTTTTCTGTTCCTGTACACCTGCTCACTTTCACTGGGGGGAACCAAAGCCACATGGGTCCCATCAATGGCACCAATCATGTTGGGGATATGGCCAAGGGCATAGAAATCACCCTTCACTGTAGCCAAATCGCCCACCTCAGGGAAAACAATGTAGCTCCGCATGTATTTCATCAGGGCAGACAACACTCTGGACAAAACCTTAGAAAACATAGGCTGAGACATCCCTGATGATATGGCCACTGTTGTTTGGAATTATCCACTTGCCAAAAAATGGAGTACTGACAGAACCTGCACCAGAGGGGGAATCCCTGTGGGTTGGCGAATGGGGGACATCAGGTCTGGCTCCAGCTGGGCACACAGTTCCTGTATAGTGGCTCGGTCAAGTCTGTATGTCAGTATGACATGTCTTTCTTCCATTGTCGACAGGTCCACCAGCGGTCTGTACACGTGAAAATTCCTCCATCTCCTCGGAATTCACAGCGTACGGTGCCTAGGAAGGACAACATGGAGCACAGAGTCAAGCAACCCACAGGTACGTAACCACAGCTTGCACAGAACACGATTCGCTATGCATTGAATGGCTTGTATGAGTGGCAATGCAAGGCCTAGGCCTGTGTGACGCAGTAGAAATTAAGCCATGTGGGCCCTTGAAATGGCGGCTGCCTGACCTGTGAACTGTGACAATGGGATGTGAGGTCAATGCGCTGGCGTGGCACACCGTGGCGGTAGGCGGTCGAAGACCGCGGCGCAAAGCAGCATTGGTTAACATTGAACCCTATGGGTCTCAGGAGCCAATGACAATGTGCGCCAGCGGTCGCGGTATGCACCGCCGCGGGCGTGACCGCCATTTTCTATCTGCTTAATCACTCGAGACCTGATCATCCACAGGAGAGGACCTATACTGCAAGTGCTGCTGTGACCTCGGTCTGCAAGATACAATGGCTGCTGTGACTGGGGAAAGGGCCCCTGCCTTCACATCTGAGGAATTGGAGAAACTTGTTGATGGGGTCCTCCCCCAGTATGCGCTACTCTACGGTCCTCCAGACCAACAGGTAAGTACACTGGGACCATGCTTTGTGGGCAATGCCTGTGTTGAGTGGGGTGGATGAAAGATGGTGGGGAGGGGAGCGAATGAGGCATGCATCGCACGACAGATGAGAGCATGTGCCATATGGCAAGGTTGGGGAGGGGGGGCCACTCACATCGACCATGCAGAAAATGATGATATTTATTTTCCCACCCTGTCCATGTCACATAGGTCAGCGCCCATCAGAAGATCGACATTTGGCGTGCCATCGCCAAGGACGTCCGGACCCTGGGGGTCCACAACAGACGGGGCACCCACTGCCGCAAGAGGTGGGAGGACATCCGCCGCGGGAGCAGGAAGACCACGGAGGCTATGCTGGGGATGGCCTCCCAACGTAGGAGGGGTGGCTCCCGTCAATTGACCCCACTGATGTCCCGGATCCTGGCGGTGGCCTACCCCGATTTGGATGGGCGCCTGAGGACATCACAGCAGACACAAGGGGGTGAGTACCAGCACATTCTGCTATATTAGCGCACAGTGGAGGTGTCTGGGTGGGGGAGGAGGGCTGTGGGTATCTCTAGGCCAGGGCGATTTCTGTAGGCTAGGCCCCTCCGTAAGGCATGGCCCTGTGCCCCAGCCCCCCACCACTGTAGGGTGCTAAGTATAGCTATTCATGGCCCTGGGTCACCTATGTGTGCAGTTGTCGTCCATAGGCTTGTAGGCCAAGTCACAATAATTGAGTAGTGTACACCGAGTGCGCGGCGTAGTGCAGGGGGCTTCTGTGTCTGTCCTCTCCGCCAACGGTGTCGCCAATGCATGCACTCAACATGTCATTTTTTCTCCCCCCCCCTTTTTTTTGGTCTTCCTGTTCATGTGTGCATTAGCATCATCAGGCGGAGGAGAAGTGGCATCGGAGCACGAGGGAGCTGCATCTCACATGGCCCCGGAGGGCCATGCAACCGACTCCGAGTTCACCAGTGAGACGGAGGGCGAGGGGAGCTCCACAACGGGGACCCGTGGAGACGTCAGCGACACAGACACGTCCTCGGAAGGGAGCTCCCTTGTGGTGGCGGCAACATCCGTGCCCACCGCTACAACAGGTACAGCCACCACCCAGTGCACCAGCTCCACCCTCCAAGCAGCCCCTCAGCGTTCGCCCCGTGCCCGCTCGGCCAGGAAGGCGGGCATCTCCTTCGCCCCAGGCACCTCAGGCCCTGCCCCAGTTACCCCTGCTGCCCTCAGTGAGGAGGTCATTGACCTCCTCCAGACGCTCATTGTTGGGCAGTCTACCCTTTTGAATGCCATC
This sequence comes from Pleurodeles waltl, assembly GCF_031143425.1. Lineage (NCBI taxonomy): Eukaryota > Metazoa > Chordata > Amphibia > Caudata > Salamandridae > Pleurodeles > Pleurodeles waltl. The sequence goes on from NC_090439.1 coordinate 693,520,854, forward strand.
CAGGGTGTAGAAAGGGAGGTGCACCGGAGCAATGCATACCTGGAGGGCATTCATTCGGGTCAGGCTGCCCATCAGCGATCGTTCAACGCTCTGGCCTCAGCACTGACGGCAGCCATTGTCCCTGTCTCCTGCCTCCCCCCTCCAATTTCCTCATCCCAGTCCCACTCCCCTCGTCCTCTGCCTATCCCAGCCACACCTACAGACCAGCCTGCACACACATCAACACCCAAGGGCAGCTCATCCAGACATAAGCACCACAGATCACACAAGCATTCACACATGCAACATCCACATGCAGACATGCCAACAGCCACTGCCTCCTCTGTGTCCCCCTCCTCCTCGTCTCCCTCCTCCCTCCCTGTGACGTCTCCACTCACACCTGCATGCACACCACCATCAGCCAGTACGTCCATCACCAGCACACCCACCAGAACACTCCGCACACGTGCAGTCACCACCCCCACTGTCATTTACACGTCCCCTGTGTCCTCTCCCAGTGTGTCTGTCACTCCGTCTTCCAAACCACACAAACGCAGGCAGCCACCCACCCAACAGCCATCCACCTCACGACAGCCTCCGTCACAAGCACCTGCACCCAAAGACACCACACTTGACTCTCCTACAACCACATCCTCTTCCTCCACTCCCATACCCACTGCACCTACCCTTCCCACTGCTCCTAAAAAGTTTTTCCTCTCCAAAATTAACCTCTTTGCATCACCTGACCCACCCCCTCCATCTCGTAAGAGTCCAAACAGCACCTCAGCCACCACAAGCCCTGCACCTACAAGGACCATAGTCCAGGGCTATTGGAGTCCACCAGCTTCTAGGGCAGCAACATCGGCCAGCAGTAAGGGGACAGCCAGCCCACCCCCTGGGAAAAAAACTAAAAAAGGGAAGGGCCGGCGCGAGAGGCCAGAGACGGCAGCCCCCAAAGGCACTACCCTGGCACCGTCACCTGGCACATCCACAAAGGGAGGCAAGGGCCTCAGAGAATCGGCGAAGGAGGGCAAGGGCAGCAGGGCGGACAAGTCCGGCAGCAGGCGAGCTGCCCAGGAGGGCCCCACCAGCCCCATTTCGGGTGTGAAGGAGGACACCCACGGGCCCAGGACTCCAGCACAGGAGGACCCCGCAATCGAAAGGTCGGATGGCGACTGTGCGGAAAATATTGGCCCGATCTGGTTCCCTGGGAACACATGTCAAGCACTGCTGAACAGGGCCCCGCCGTGACAAGCACCGCTGAACAGGGCCCCGCCGTGACAAGCACCGCTGAACAGGGCCCCGCCGTGACAAGCATCGCCGAACTGGGCCCTTCAAGACAAGCACCGCTGAACAGGGCCCCACCGTGACAAGCACCGCCGAACTGGGCCCTTCAAGATAAGCACCGCTGAACAGGGCCCTGCCGTGACAAGCACCGCTGAACAGGGCCCCGCCGTGACAAGCACCGCTGAACAGGGCCACGCCGTGACAAGCACCGCTGAACAGGGCCCCGCCATGACAAGCACCGCTGAACAGGGCCCCGCCGTGACAAGCACCGCCGAACTGGGCCCTTCAAGACAAGCACCGCTGAACAGGGCCCCGCCGTGACAAGCACCACCGAACTGGGCCCTTCAAGACAAGCACCGCTGAACAGGGCCCCGCCGTGACAAGCACCGCTGAACAGGGCCCCGCCGTGACAAGCACCGCTGAACAGGGCCCCGCCGTGACAAGCACCGCTGAACAGGGCCCTTCCTGTCAAGCACCGCTCCGCTGGGCCCTTCGTCTCAAGCACCGCTCCGCTGGGCCCTTCCTGTCAAGCACCGCTCCGCTGGGCCCTTCATCTCAACCACCGCTCCGCTGGGCCCTTCATCTGAAGCACCGCTCCGCTGGGCCCTTCCTGTCAAGCACCGCTCCGCTGGGCCCTTCCTGTCAAGCACCGCTCCGCTGGGCCCTTCCTGTCAAGCACTGCTCCGCTGGTCCCTTCATCTCAAGCACCGCTCACTTAACTTCAATTATGCTATAATATACTTCATTTTTAATGATCATTTTATTTTGTCTTTGCATTCTTCCGGTGGGTTTGAGGGGTGTCACTCTGACTTGTTGCTCTGCATTGATGTGTGTGTTGTAGTGGGTGACGGTGGGGGTGGGTGTGTGGCGTATGTGTGTCCCTGTAATTTTTGCCCCCTCCCCTGTGTCGTAGGTGCAGTACTCACCGTTGTCTTCTGCGCCGGCGTTCGTGCTCCTGGTAGAGGAGCAGGTAGACAATAGCTGGTAGGATGTGTAGTTCTGGTTCCATGCTGTCCAGATTCCTTGTGGAGTGTGTAGAGGTGAGCGTTTTCCCGTTCGTAGTCTGTTGCCGCCGTGTTTTTATCGGCGGGGCTCCCGCCCCGGAAAAGGTGGCGGATTGGTGAGTTGTGATAGGGTGGGCGGTACATTGTCTGCCGCCTGTCTGTTGGCGGAGACCGCCGCACTGCTTGTCTGTACCGCCGTGGCGGTCGGAGGGTTAAAGTGGCGGGCTGTGTTGGCGGTTCCCGCCAGGGTCGGAATTACATTTTTTTGGCCGCCTGCCTGTTTGCCTACATTTGATTTTTGTTGTTTTGGTGTCTATTTACTCATAAAAATATGACCTATTTTCATAAATTGGTGCAGGATTTTTATTGTGTGTTGTGTCTCACGTATTTACTGTATTGGTGTTTTTGAATGCTTTACACTCTTGTCTCCTAAGTTAGGCCTGCCTGCTCGGTTAGAACTACCAAGGGTTGAGCAAGGGGCTAATTTACTGGGACCTGTACTGAACCTATATTTGGTTAGTGGCCTTAGTGCCAGTGGTAGGTTCATAGTTACCACTGCCAGTAACCCACTTTCCAACACTTGTCAACTCTGAAATGAAGTATACCCACCTGGGAGTGATCAAGCACAGATCATGTCCAAAACAGAGACGTATCAGTCAACATAGTGCCAGCTTGAGTTGCCAGCCTCAGATGAAATACTTGAAAATAGGAATTACACCTTACCATGTGGGTATAACAAGTATTCATAAGGCCTCAAGATGCCTTACCAGATTGGTATTGGCAGCAGACACATTCACACTGCACTGTGCACATGATGACTCCAGTCACATATAATACAAAGTTCTGGGTTTGCCTACATCACACTCAATTAGGCCTCCAAATGGGCAACACCATTTCTTGCCTAGCCACTGTTTTGCCTGCACTGGTGATAAGATGTCAGGCCAGCCTTCCAAGTGCGAATGATCTGCACGTATCAGCAGCTGCTTGAGTCAAAATAGATTGGCATGTCAATACACCAAATACCATGGTTACTTATGACAATAAGATTAACAGCAACTTAACTTTACAAGATCTCTTCTTACTGTAACTCCAAACCGTTGGAGGTAGATGTCACAATACAACCAGTAATATTGCATGTTTTACATCAACAGGTTGAGCTGCCACTAGGCACACAGAGGCCACGGAACAGACTGCCACTATCCCCCCCCGGATGAAGCCATCAGTGAAGAAGACACTCCTGGATGTGGAGGATGGTTCTGGATCATCTGGGCAATCTGGTCAGATAGCAACAGTGAGTCTCACTGTCCACACATCAACACCACCCAGCCCGGTTGCCTCAACATCACAGGAAACCATTCGCCTCCCAACCTGTCTACCTTTCACACTGTCTCCCATCTTGTGCCCCCCCAAGTCCTGGATCCTGAGTTGTAGCACTTCCAACATTGAGGGTCCAGGACAAAGCTGGAGAGGGCACCCTGTGGCAAGGGCATAGGCCTGAGAGGGTAGGGTGCATGGAAGAGATGCTGTGGGCCAGCAGGATGAGGCCACAGGGGCTGCCATAGGCCAGAACACCACCAGCCATGTATTTGGGGGTCTATCAGTGGTCCTAAGGCGTGATGGGTGAGGTGTTGACCGAACTGCAGGAAATCAAGCAGGTACACAGGGACATGTGGGAACAGATGGAGGCCCACAATACCAACATGGCCTCTCTAACAGGGGTGCTGTGGGACATTCACACCACCCTGTGCAGGGCTTTAAACAACAGTCTACCCCTTCCTTTGGCTCATCAACACCAGGCATATCTTCATTGGTGCCAGCCACTGTTAGAGAGGCCCTGCCAGTGGAAGAATCCAGGAGTTGCAGATGTCAAGACACCCACCACTGCCAGCAAGTGACCTCCTTTTTGTGCCACACATTCATTTTGTTGACTGATCCTCAACCATCTGCCAGTTCCAATGGGAGGAGTACTCTAGACTCTGGTATCTACTCCGATGATTTCATTCACCATGATTGACACCTTCACTTTATGTTTTTTTTACTTTCTGTCTAACATGTATTTTCTATATTAGCCTTGTAATAAATGTATCCATCACAAACTCATTGTCACCTTGCCTGATTTTCACATTTAGACATGTAGAAATGTAAGCCCACGTAAACCAAATGAGGAAGATACATGCTAGCATGCAGGGATATGTTACAGGTACAGTGTCCAGCTCAGGATTACAACCAATACACACCAACACATTAGTACAAGTGTCTGGTAAAACTCAAATGTTATTACAGTGTTCAGCACATTGGCTGTCAATATGTCTTTTGGAAACAAGAATGAGTGACTCATACTGAGCAAATGAACATATTTTATAGTACAAACCCCCATACCATGTAAGTGATTTGTCAGACATTGTCCTGTAGAATAGGCAAACATTTAGGTGCTTGATGTCAGCACATTGACCCTTATCACGTACTACACCAAAGTAATCCAATATCACATAACCCGAGATACAGACAGATGGCAGTACAACAGTACCCAATCACAGGGACCTTGTAATCCAATGACCATGCATCTGGTGGTATGACACAAACACGTCAGTGTTGTTGCACAGGCACTGTGGCTTGCAATGATGAAACACATCTACAGCTAAATGTAGGTCATACGAAAAGAGTATTTAGCCAGTGTGAAGGACAAATGGTCAAAATCTAGGACTACATATTTTCAGATCACATGATGAGACACATGATGCATCAGGCCCACCACAAGACAGAAAACAAGTGCAATGTGAACTTCTTTACCTCCATCCAACAACTGTGCAGATTGTCTTGGTACAGGTCTCATACATCCAAACTAAGTGACCTATATTACCTGGAACAATCCATGCCACTTTGTATGTCAGAATAGCATCAGATACCTGCCAATGTCACAACTAAAATAAATATCCACATGAAGATGTACAAAGTACAAAACAAGGAGTATAGGATTGAAACCAAACCTATGACACAAGTCACATAGCATGCAACTGGAAAACAAAGTACATTGCAATCATTTTGATACAAACAAAGCAATATCATCAAAGTGGGGATGTGTAAAAAAACTATCTTATAAAGCAGCCTTTGGCTGAATATTGCAGAGTATCAGCTCCCTGTTTCTAAAACACTCAAATCCACACATTCCTACAACTACAGTTCATTGTACATTCACAGTCATTACATCACATGGCATACTTACACTCCTGAAAAGTAGCTGTTGATGAGATCTTCCCTCAAGTCAGCTCGTTCCTCGTTACCACGGTCATCCTCACTTGGCATTTCAGGAGTCTCACCCAGAGGCACTGCATGCTCCACCTTCTCTGGCCTGAGGAGGATATTCCTCCTTAGGGTGATGTTGTGGAATATGCAGCATGCCACAGTGATCTGACACTTTCCTGGGTGAGTAGAGGAGGGCTCCATAAGTCCAGTCCAGACAGCAAAATCTGGCCTTCAAGAGCCCAAAAACCTGCCCCACTGGCTGCTGTGTTCTTCCATGGGCCTCATTTAAGCAGACTTCCCCTGACATACTTGGATTCCTCAACACCGTCAACAACCAAGTACGGTTGGGATATGCTGAATCTCCTGTCAAGGAATGGGACATAAGTGCAACAAAGAGTCACTCACTTCATGATTGTAGCACCTGACATTGCACACACACAATCAGGACAGATGTGACTCACGAACCAGCCAGACCCTCTCTGGGTGCAGTTGTAACATCAGCCGGGGTATGGTGCTGTTCATGTATTAAGAAGGAATCGTGCTGATTTTGGATAATGGGCATAGACAAGTGAGATATAGAGATCCACCAAACAGACAACTTGCAAGTTAATGGAATGGAAGTTCTTCTGTTGCAATAGATTTGGTCAGTGGTGTGCAGTGGCACCAAGCCAACATGTCCCCCACCACAAGTGGCAGGTGGACAAAACATAAAAGTCAGCCTTCACATTGGCTAAATCCTCCCATTGGGGGAACCCTATAAAGCTGTCATTGCCTTTTGACATTGCTGAGAGGAAATCCTCCAACACCAGATTGATCATTGGTTGGGAATCATGCAGATAGGGCCAATGTATGCAACAATGACATGGCAAGTACACAAGGGTTAAATGAGGTTGTCAACATGTTTCTATAACATGTATTTGAAACAAAACTCAAAAATGTAATACACAATTGCCCCCCTATATTCCGAGTGCCAAAATGACTGTTTGAGGTGGAGGACTGTGCACTGCCATCAACTGCTGTATGTGCCCTGCAACACACTATACTGTTGGTTGTGTAGAAGGACCTACATGACAAGACAAAATACGGATGTTTGTGATGGTACAAAACATATATTGTATGTGTGACTCAGAATATAAAGTCAAATACAGCACTTCAGACCACCAAAATGGTGGATGCCTGACCTACTTCACTGGACATTAGTAACCATCTACGACCACCGGCGGAAGTAATCAGGGCAGTAGGCAGTTCCAACTGCGGTAGACACAGCCATAGGTTAATGTTGTTGCCTGTGGCCACCTCAATCCAATGTCTGTGTCAACCGGTGGTGACAACTGCGTACTTGGTGGACATGACCCTCATGTTGCACACATCACTCACTTGACTCCTGACACTGTTTCCAGTAACTTCTCCACACATGAGCTGCTGTGTGCCACCTTTGGGAGCAATCATGCCATGTCCAGCAGGTCCCTTGCTTTCTCTCCAGAGGAGCAGGAGATGCATGTTGATGAGATCCTACTCCTGTATGAACAGTTCTACGGCTCATCAGAGGAGCAGTTGAAAAATGCACAATTGATTCTGTTTCACACAATTCTTTCCCTCCTCACAGGCTACAATGTGCCCCTGTGTGCTAGTTAGAGTTCTTCTGTGTCTGTTGTTGCTGTCTGTGTGGCATCAATAGGATGCCCATTCTGCAGGTATTGGTGGCCACTACTATATGTTAAGTTCAGTGACATTGTGTGATCTTTTTGGGGTCCTAAATCCTCCTTGTGTTGGATGCACATAACTACGTAAGGATAATTTACTGCCATTAACTTGCATCTCTTTTTTGATGATTGTTGTAAACATTAGACAACGTGTATGTGCATGACAGCATGAGATGTGTATGCATCTAGGAAGCATTGTATATAGTACCACAAATCTTTCAAAACACATCTGGCATTTCCAAACCATTGTCTGGGAGCCATATCCTGACTCACTCTGACCTTCAGATTGCCACACATATCACATGCCAGATTGCTGATGGACACATGATATACTGTCATGCATGGAAGTAATGGAAATGTGAGAGACATGTAAGTACTGTAAACTCAGCCTGCAGAGACCAGGGCCTGTCAAGTATATCTCCCAGTATGGAACATAGTCCATGCTGGGGCAGAATCACTGTGGCTATGCAACTATGGAACTATGCTCACTCTCTGTACACCAGCAGATCCTGCCATGTGGACAATATGATGCTCTAGTGGCAAAACTTGCCCTGAATGCCTATTGACTTAATTAACAATGGGTACTGAGGTACGTCCCAGAAGAAGTCCATAAGTGCATTAGGCATCATTGTGAATATGTGTCTGTGACTCATGACACCTCCTTTACTCTTACGGCTTTCTCTGGTTTCACTTTCACAACAAATCATATTTTTCCTGTACAGTCTTATTGAACTAATGACATTCCCACAGTGGAGACAGTGTGTTGATTCCCTGGATGCCATTATATGTGTTAGTACCTTGGTCACAGAGCAGCAATTGTGCAATGCTTACCTTTGTATGTTGGATGCCATCTCTGTAGTATATACACATTTGTCCAAAGGAGTGTTCTGTGGTACAGGTACATATCACAGAACCCACTCCATGAAGTGGCATCAGTCTGCATTTGGTAGGCCACATGTCCATCCATACATGCACAAAGAAGATACTTTCTGTACCCATCATGCCAGCCAATTCATTATTACTCAAGTGTATGGGTGAAGTGCGTACTATGTCAGTTGCCTATAGGGAATGTATGCAGTGAGTCAATCTTGGAGAGTGTGAAAGTGTTGGTCCATTCAGGCCTAAGGAGTTTAGCCTTCAGAAGCCAAATATGTTTGAAGTGTTTCATTGTGGCTCACATCACAGTGCATGATGCTATGCTGGAGCATGGGCTACCTGATGTCAGTAGGCTGACTTAGGCATTATAGACCCTGAGCAGGGTAGTGGGTTAGTGTGCAGCTCAATATTTATGTCTGTAGTCATGTTTCTGTACTTATGGCTTGTGTGCTTTACACTTGTGGTGTGCTAACCAATTGAAAATTTCTAGCTTGTGTGTGACTCAATCATTTGTGTCAAAACTGGTGATTATATTCTCTTGAGTTGTCTTTTGCATCCATGCATGTAAACTCCTACCAGAAGAAGGAGAGTAGGAGAGCCATCGCCTGGAAGGTGCAGACCCTTGATGTCCACAGCCAGCGATGTGCCCACTGTGGCAACATGTGGGAAAACCTGAGAATACAAGGCCTGGAAGGTTGTGGAGGTCCTGCTAGGGCTGTCTTCTCAACGTGGGTGGGGGGGGGGCACATCGGACCATGACCCCCCACTGGCCTGAAATCTAGTATTGGCCTACCCAGACCTTGATGGGCATTCTTGCAGGTTAGTACACTGCCTAATCATGCCTGTCACATTGCAAAGTTATTGTGTTCTGACATCTTCCACTGATGATTAAGGATGTGCCATGTGTGACAAAGTAGATGAGTGACTGTTTGTGTAGATAATGTCATGTGGAGCATACTGAAGTGGGTTGTCTATTGACCCTGGGACCTAGGGCACATCTGTGTGCACTGCACAAGTAATTTGCTCTCCAGGGACAACATAAGGCTGTGTATATTGATCAAACAAGTACTGGCTGTTGTTGTAGTGGGTGTAAATTCTATGCAACAGACCATTTCTCCTCGGTGTAACAGGCCACATGAAAGGAAGTGATGGATCACTGTCCTCAGCCATGTGTCTGGTTAAATGAGTATATTGGCATCTGCAACCCAGAGGCTACTTGTCTTCAGCGTGTAACAGGTGCTTGTGCCTCACTACTGTCTGTCATGTGATAGGGGCCATCGTACATGTGACGGAGCATACATTGTTCTTTGGATGCAGCTACAGATAAATACTTTCCCTTCGTAAGTGGGGAATATCGATTGACGTGATTTGTGTGCCATCACTGTTGCCAACATTCCTTTTCCCTACATGTTAGCATGTGTCCCTTTCTCTTTTGACAAAATGTGTACATTGCTGTTTCATGCATAGTCTACCTGTGTTCATCATGTGATTCATGTATTTACTCACATATGTGCATGCCAGTCTGTGTGTGGAATAGGACATTTGCAATGGGACTACATTTCATGTGGTGACAGATGTGTGTCACCATTGAATGTAGGCTGACACATACAGTCAACCACCATTGCAAGTCATTTAGCATGTACAACTGCAGTAGCAATGAGGGACAAGACGTGTATAACTAGATTATTTAGTCACAATGCGCATTTCCAGGCCATTGATGTGGCATCATGTAGCAAACTGCACTGCACACGTGTAATGGGGAAGGTTTGTAACCTGACAGTTGGCATGCATCATGGACATGTGCTTGGTACAATCATTCATCCAAAGACATCTGGGTTTGCAGGACCAAAATAGAGACAGTGATGTAGCGTCCCACAGGGATGTTGAGGGCCTTATACAGGTACTTGCAAATCTCTGCCTCTCTCCAGTACAAAGGACTAATGGCTTCAACTGATGCAATCAGAGTATGGAATTGTAAGAGGTGTCAGATGTTAGTGGCGATTTCCCTGGGGCTTGCTGATTCATTGTGTTGTGGATTTTAGGGACATATCTCCTGAAGTCTACAGTATACTTTTCCATTGCAAATGAGTGGCATGTCAGAGCAACATTGGTACTACCTCCATGACTCCACAGGTACAAATTTCTCTTGGTGAAGTGTGCATTATTGATGTGTTTCCAGTGTGACGAGTAATTCCATGTTACCTTCTGCAGCCTACAGTAGTATTGTCAGCAACATGGCATGTTCTGGCGGTGAGCAACCTCATATTGTGTCCGGTGGAAACACAGGTTCTGCCTGACTGTTTGTGCTGCCTCGTCACCGGGGCAGTCTGCGCTGCCTGGCGGTGTCAGCGGGACCGCAGCTGTCTTTGCTACATAAGCCCATTTGACTCATAATATAGTAGAACCACTGCCAAGCCGATGGCGGTCGGACCGCCACCACTGTCATGGTGATGCACAGACCGCCAAACTCATAATGAGGCCCATAGTCTGCCAACCCAAGTCTTTTCTAAATAATCCATGAGGTGGCTTAGTTTGTGTTCAATTTGTTGTAAGAAAGGGCTTTCTATTAGTAATAGCTACCTCAGTGACAGGGACATAGTCTACTGCTATCATTTGTTTATTTCAAAGTCAAATTGGTTGTAGCGTATTCTACAGTTACTGCAGATTGTTTCAGGTGTCTCTATATGCTGTCATTGAAATTGTAGTAACAGCCTTATATGGCTGTGTGGGGTACATTTTTAAAATGGTTTAAATCATGTCTTGTTCAAAGTCTATGAATATTTGTTTTGGGTAGTAGTTATTTCTTTTATGTTTAGTGGGTTTTAGATGTTCGTTTTGAGTGATATTTGTTTATTTTGTAGTAGGGCATATATAAAATGGATATATGTGTTTTGATATTCAGCATTTATGGTGTATATCTTAGTTAATGGTTTGGGACACGTTTTGAAGGTCTCATTCATCATCCAGGTTTGAAAATGGCTTAGTTTTAGTAAATTTTCTGATCCATACAAAATATTATGATTTGTCTATCATTGTTTAGGTTGTCATATAACAGGAAGGGTTTCTCATTATGTGTTGAGTTACTTCTATATCGCAGTATGTTCTAGAGGCAGGAGTACCACTCGTGGCTTTTTAGGTCAAGCCTAGACAACGCTTGCGCTGTCAGGATGATCTGTTGTATGTACTTATTGACTTTAATTCCTCAGGGGCTGTTTTCATTTGTATATTCACTTATCTTTTAAAATTCCTTGCCTGCCAGTGGGTAATTTGTCTTCCTGGTCCCTCCTTTTTGCAACTCATACCCTCCCTTGGAGTATCACCACTTGTCGACTTCCACTTTTTTCAAACTTAATTTCTGTTCGGGATTTTTTTTTTTAATTCTGAACATCTCTTCATGCACACAATCCTGGCTTTATGCCTATTTGTTATGCTGTAATCTGACAGGTGCATCTGCCACCCCGCTCACTGTTTACTTAAGCCCCAGTTCCAATTTTAGTATTGGTGCTGCCAAAGCTAGCACAAATCTGAAGCCAATCGAACTGATATATAAAATCTACTTTTCATAATATTTCAAAGTAAGGGTCCTTTTCAACCATGAGTTTGCCTATTTACTACTGTTTCTTTTATAGTCCTCGATGTCTAGTGAATTATTCGTACTTATTCACACTTTAACAAAAAGTCTTTGCAACAACATCCCCTTTCATTCAACTGAAAACGTGGAGCATCACGGATATGAAGATATTGTTGGTGATGTCACAACAGAACGCTCTCTTCTTTATTGTAAACAAACTCATACTCATAGTGTTTTTAATGCACTTTGACCACTGCAGCCAAGTCAGAAAATATAATAACCGTTATGATGTGTAACAATGTTAAAATTAAGTTGAGGTGATAAACTTGGGCCCATATTTATACTTTTTGACGCAAAACTGCGCCAACGCAGTTTTGCGTCAAAAAAATTTGCGCCGGCTAACGCCATTCTGAAGCGCCATGCGGGCGCCGTATTTATTGAAAGACGTTAGCCGGCGTTAGCCAGGCAGCGTCTGCGTAGGGGGATATGGGGCTTGGGCGTCAAGAAATGGGGCAAGTCAGGTTGAGGCAATTTTTTCACCTCAACCCGTTTTGCGCCATTTTTTACGACTCCCAACCCCCATAGAAATGACTCCTGTCTTAGCAAAGACAGGAGTCATGCTCCCTTGACCAATGGCCATGCCCAGGGGACTTCTGTCCCCTGGGCATGGTCATTGGGCATAGTGGCATGTAGGGGGGCACAAATCAGGCCACCCTATGCCACAAAAAAAAAAAAAAAAATACTTACCTGAACTTACCTTAATGTCCCTGGGATGGGTCCCTCCAGCCTTGGGTGTCCTCCTGGGGTGGGCAAGGGTGACAGGGGGTGTCCCTAGGGGCATGGGAGGGCACCTCTGGGCTCCTTCAGAGCCCACAGGTCCCTTAACGCCTGCCTTTTGCAGGCGCTAAAAAACATCGCAAAAGCGGCCGTACGTCATTTTTTTTGACCCGCCCACTCCCGGGCGTGATTTTTGCCCGGGAGTATAAATACGACGCACATGCCTCGGAGTCGATTTTTTAGACGGGAACGCCTACCTTGCATATAATTAACGCAAAGTAGGTGTCCACGCTAAAAAATGACGCTAACTCCATGGACTTTGGCGCTAGACGCGTCTAACGCCAAAGTATAAATATGGAGTTAGTTTTGCGTCGAAATTGCGTCAAAAAAAACGACGTAATTCCGGCGCAAACGGAGTATAAATATGCCCCTTGGTGTTTCACTATACAAAATAGCCTAGAGCAGTCATCCTCTGGTGGGAGTAAGGGGGAGCTGAGCTTTGGCTCGGTGCCTGCTAGTGCCTCATCTCCAAGAGTCCTGTCAAAGTTCTTCTGCAGCTATGGCAGCAGTGAAGCACATGGTCGCTCGGTGGCTCCCGGAATTGCTTGAGAGGGTAGGGTTGAGATGAGAGGAAATCTTCTGAAGGTTATTTGCAGTGGCGGCCGTCAGCTTTAGGAGGGAGGGGGGCTGGCGGGGCACACTCACACACACACTCATTCTTTCACACACAGACACGCACGCACATCCATTAACAACACTCATACCATTCAAACATGCACGCATGCACCAAACATTCATTTTAAAACATCACACACTCATTCTTTCACACACGCACGCACGCACATCCATTAACAACATTCATGCCATTCAAACATTCATGCACGCACCAAACATTCAATTTGAAACATCACACACATACACACACACACACACACTTACCTTCAGCCTCCAGGTCCCAGGAGGGTTGGGACTGCTGCCTTCCCTCATTGGCTGAGGGAAGGCAGCAGTCCCAGCCTCGTCACAGAGTGGGATGGGGTCAGTGACTGCTGACCCCACCCCACCCCACTCTGTGACGAAGTGTCACTGATTGACACTCGCACTGGGCACTTTAGGGCTTAAACTGAAGTGCCCAGGGAGAGTGTCAATTGGTGACGCTTTCCTTGTCACCCAGGGGAGGGCCTCGAGGCACCTTTGCTTGGCCGAGGAGGTCACGCCCATAGGAGCTGTGATCTCCTCAGCCCAGCAAAGTTCAGTTCAGGCAGCCAGGAGTCTGCGCAAATCGCCTGAACATGAAGAGTGTCTGTCAGGCTGACCTTTGTTCAGCCTGACAGACACTCTTCATGGGGGGCAAAAGGTGGGGGGGGCGTGGACACCCTCCGTCCTAAAGGACGGGCCGCCACTGGTTATTTGTGCACTTATACAGGCTACCTATGCAATAACAACAGTTACTGGGTCCAGAGTCAACATGTTGTTTAAAGGAAATTTATTGCATTATTTTTACATTTTTGTCTGTAAGAAATGCACCAGGAGGCCATCACTTCCACAACCCAATGCAAAATGCACTCCTGTGCCAAGTTACAGTCATGGGTCACACTGACCGTGATCGTACGAGATGCATACTTTATAATGTGGTTCTGTAGCAAACTGATTACGTGTCGCAGTTCTCCTGCAAGGGAAACACAATTCTTTTTGTGCACTGTAACAAATGCAAATTATAATGCAGCAATGCAGAGAATGTATTTTAACACTCGATGCCAGTGGACTTGTTGCAAAATCTGAAGCTCCCCTCCTCTATCCTGCCCCCCCCATTTTACTGACCAAGCAACGTTCCTATGGGGAGTGTTTTCAAGTCTTTGTTTATTGATTGCGGTGGATTGTGTTCTATTACCGGAGTCATTTTGTTTTACATTATTCTATTCATACCAATTCCAGCCATATCCCTTTGCTCTTGTGCTCTCAGTAGTGTTAATCCATATTTGGTTTCATAGAAATGAACCAAGACTGCAAGTCCCAGAATGCATCTCATTATTGACAAAAACCCAGGCCTGGAAAGAGATGTTCCCCGATAACCTTATTTCTAATGCACAACAAAGCAGTTTTGACCTACCCGCTGCTTTATGTTAGCATTTATATAGTACTTAACACAATGGGGTTTAAAGTGTTTACATCATTTTATACAGGACTGTGTGCTATGACCGTAACAATTTGAGTTCAACAATATTGATTCACCACTGCTGTGAGTACAACATTTCATGGAACTAGTCTTCATAACTAGCATTTCTAGATGCTGAATGTTATATAACACAGTGCTGTGAGCATAATCGCTTATTTATAAACTCATACTAAGGGCCATATTTATACTTTTTGACGCAAAACTGCAGTAACGCAGTTTTGCGTCAAAAAAATTAGCGCCGGCTAACGCCATTCTGAAGCGCCATGCGGGCGCCGTATTTAATCAATGACGTTAGCCGGCGTTAGCCGCCGGCGCTCCCTGGTGTGCGTGGAAAAAAACGACGTACACCAGGCAGCGCCGGCGTAGGGGGATATGGAGCTTGGGCGCCAAAAAATGGGGCAAGTCAGGCTGAGGCAAATTGTTCGCCTCAACCCGATTTGCGCCATTTTTTTCGACTCCCAACCCCCATAGAAATGACTCCTGTCTTAGCAAAGACAGGAGTCATGCCCCCTTGCCCAATGGCCATGCCCAGGGGACTTTTGTGCAGGGTCATTGTGCATAGTGGCATGTAGGGGGGCACAAATTAGGCCCCCCTATGCCACAAAAAAAAAAAAAAATAATACTTACCGGAACTTACCTTAATGTCCCTGGGATGGGTCCCTCCAGCCTTGGGTGTCCTCCTGGGGTTGGCAAGGGTGACAGGGGGTGTCCCTGGGGGCATGGGAGGGCACCTCTGGGCTCCTTCCGAGCCCACAGGTCCCTTAACGCCTGCCTTGTCCAGGCGCTAAAAAACGGCGCAAAAGTGGCCGTACGTCATTTTTTTTGACCCGCCCACTCCCGGGCATGAATTTTGCCCGGGAGTGTAAATACGGCGCACATGCCTCGGAGTCAATTTTTTAGACGGGAGCGCCTACCTTGCATCTCATTAACGCAAAGTAGGTGTCCACGCAAAAAAATTACGCAAACTCCATGGACTTTGGCGCTAGACGCGTCTAACGCCAAAGTATAAATATGGAGTTAGTTTTGCGTCGGAATTGCGTCAAAAAAAACGACGCAATTCCGGCGCAAACAGAGTATAAATATGCCCCTAAATGCACTCAACCAGGTCACCATGCAAGAATCCTCCTATCTCATCCCCCACATAATAACAATACCACATGCTCACTGGGTGCCCTCAACATTTTGGGCAAGTGCAACACCAAAATTGGGATTTTACAGCACCTGGTGTGTGTGCATTTAAAATCTCTTCGAAGAGGTGCCAGCTGCGAGCTTATGTACTTAGGTTGTGGCTGCACTGTTCTAGATTACACATACCTATTTAACTATTTAACAGCTACTTCTCAATATGGAAAGCTTGAGGCTTTCAGGATGTTGACATGGACTATAACCTAAGTGGTACTGGTGTCACAACTCGCACATTCAGTCACTCATCCACCTATACCTTCCCCACATGGGGTTTACTACCAGATCAAGAGATCTGTCCCTAATCTGCATGTCACTTATACCTTAACTGTACATATTCTCTGACCAGTGAAAGCTTGTGCTAGTGTGCCCTGATGGATCTATTCTGCTGAGAATGAAAGATGCACTTGCTACTTTCTGTGAGAGTGAGGAGGTTGCTTTGCTACTGCCATCCCGTGCCAATTCTGTGAGGAAGGAAAACTGGCAGTGCTAGTGCCTGATTTGAATGCATCTGCCCAAGATGTACCTGTTCTATAAAGGAGGTCTGTTTTCAGGGCTGAATGAAGGTGTCTTCACTGCTTAGAAGAAAAAAGGATATAATGAATGCACTTGCATGGCGTGGCCTATGAACAGTGACTTTTCTATGATATATGATGTGAGATGCCAAAAGTCCCCTCTGGAATAATGCAAGGCCAACTACAATAGAGCAAAAAAGAGTGTAATAAGATAAATATAGTAGTAATACGGACATCCAAATAAAAATGTATAATACATATTCACAAATCAAGGGACACAGCCCAGTCCTCAATGTTCCTGGGCCACAGGGCCACATCACAAAGTCCAAGGCCCAACCTCACTCCTGCAACAACATGGAGAGAACACTGCAGGGGCATCAGGTCGAATGTAGCCAGGCACCTCAGGGGGACAGGGAATGGGGGGGCACCTCAGACGGAAGATGGTACAATGCCACTGGTCGTGGAGGGGGCAACATGCCCATCACTCTGTCCTAGGGAGTGCAAGGCCACAGTCTCTCAAGTGGGTGACTTGTCCACTGACTTGTTCTGGGGAGTGCAAGGCCACAGTCACTCAAATGGGTGACTTGCCCACATGCTCTGGAGGGGACAACATGCCAATTACTCTGCCCTGTGGAGTGCATGGCCACAGTCTCTCAAGTGGGTGACTTGCCCACATGCTCTGGAGGGGGCAACATGCCCTGTGATTGCTCTTGGGGAGTGCAAGGCCATAGTCTCTCAAGTGGGTGACTTGCCCACTGGTTCTGGAGGGGGCATCATGGCCCTATGACCTTCATCCTGGGGAGGATAGGGTGAGTGGATGGCTTCTCCACTGGTTCTGGAGGGGGCATCGTGCCCTGTGAGCTTCATCCTGGGGAGGTTGGGGTGAATGGATGGCTTCTGCACTGGTTCTGGAGGGGGCATCGTACCCTGTGATGCAGATCTTGGGGAGTGCAAGGTCACAGTCTCTCACCTGGGTGTCATACCCACAGGATTTGCAAGGCCTAGGCTGCACAACAGCCCATGGACGCAGGACTACACACTGTCCACCGGTGGTGATGGCTGCTCAGTGGCCTCAGTTGGCTGCCCTCTGGTGCTGCTGGAGGCGGTGCTGGTGGCGGTGCTGGCAGTGGTGGGGGGAGGCTCCAGCCCATACCCTTCAGCCTCGGACGGCTGCCCACTGGGGCTGCTGCTGGTGATGGCGGTGCTGTCAGTGGTGGGGGGAGGTTCCAGCCCATCCCCTGCAGCCACAGGATTTGCAGGGGCCAGGCCGCAAAACAGCCCATGGACGCAGGACTACACACTGTCATCCGGTGGTGATGGCTGCTCAGTGGCGGGAGTGGTGGTGCTGCTGGTGGAGGTGGCAGTGGTGGGGGGAGTCTCCAGCCCATTCCTTGTAGCCTCGGATGGCTGCCCACTGGGGCTGCTGCTGCTGGTGGTGGTGCTGGCAGTGGTGGGAAGAGGCTCCAACACATCCTCTTCAGCCTCGGACGGCTGCACCACCATGGTTGGTGGTGGGGGCTCTGACTGAGTCCCAGCACCAGGCCCCTTGTCTCTACTGCCTGATGTTGCAGGCCCCTTGCCCTTCCTTCCTGTAGCTGGGGATGCCTCCTTGCCCTTCATTACATCAGCTGGGGCTGCCTCCTTGCCCTTCCTTCCTGCAGCAGGGGTTGACTCCTTGCCCTTCCTTCCTGCAGCTGGGGCTGCCTCCATGCCCTTCCTTCCTTCAGCTGGGGCTGCCTCCCTGCCCTTCCTTTCTGCAGCTGGGGCTGACTCCTTGCCTTTCCTTGACGTACTCGGGGAAGGCTCCCTATCCGTCTGGCTGGCTGGGATCCTTTCCCACCTGGAGTAGCTGGGGACACTACTGTGCCCGTGGACTGGGTGGCTGAGGTGCTTGCCTGGGTTTTGACCACCCTGGACTAAGGTGAGGGATAGGGGGAGGGCTACAGAAGAGGTCAATGTTGGCAAGGAAAAGCTTCTTAGGGACATTGAGGTGGGAAGAGGGAGATGGTTAGGAGTGGAGGAAGAGGGAGTGGTGGTAGGAGGTGTTAGTCTGCTGTGTTTGGGTGCAGGTGCATGGGCTGGATGCTGTTGTGAGGTGGATGGCTGTTGGGTGTCTGCTTGCATTGGTGTACTTTGGGAGGAGGGGCAAAGACACAGTGGGAGAGGACACAGGGGATGTGTTCATGGATATGGGGGTGGTGACTGCCAGTGAGGGGTGTGTACGGGTAGGTGTGATGGTGATGGTGGTAGTGGATGAGGATGTGGCTCATGAAGGTGTGAGTGTAGATGCAACTGGGAGGGGGGTGGAAGACGAGGAGGAGGGGGACACAGTGGAGGCAGTCGATGTTGGTATGTCTGATTCTGGATGGTGTTTGTGTGAGTGCCTATGGGATGAAGTGTGGTGCTTGTGTTTGCCATGTCCACTTTTGAGTGTTGTCCTGGGTACCTGCTCGTCTGCCTGTGTGCTTGGGATAGGTTGGGGTTGAGGGGAATGGGATTGGGTGGAGGAAGTTGGGGGGGAGGGTGGAAACAGGGACAATGGTTGCCATCAGAGAGGAGGCCAGAGCCTGGATTGATCTCTGTTGGGCTGCCAAGCCAGTTTGAATGCCCTCCAGAAATGCATTGGAATGTTGCATTTGGGCTGCCAGCCCCTGGATGGCATTCTCAATGGTTGACCGCCCACAGAGATGGAACGCAGGAGGTCAATAGCCTCCTCACACAGGGCAGCAGGGCTAACTGGGGCAGGCCCTGAGGTGCCGGGGGTGAAGGAGATGCCCACCCTCCTGGGTGAGCGGGCACAGGAAACTCGTTGAGAGGCTCCTGGGAGGGCAGTGCTGGTACGGGGGTTGC
Organism: Pleurodeles waltl; assembly: GCF_031143425.1. NCBI lineage: Eukaryota > Metazoa > Chordata > Amphibia > Caudata > Salamandridae > Pleurodeles > Pleurodeles waltl. The sequence goes on from NC_090439.1 coordinate 693,540,014, forward strand.
GGCTGTACCAGTAGCTAGGGAGGTTGTCCGCCACCACCACGGAGCTTCCATCGGAAAAGGAATCCGTGTCCGAACTGTCCCCTCCAGTCTCTGCTGTGGTGCTCCCCTCGCCCTCCGTCCCACTGGTGCCCTCACCATTGGTGGATTCAGCTTGCCGCTGGGTCCTGTGGGATGCAGCTCCCTCCATCGCCGGTGCCTCTGCTCCACCGCCAGATAATGCTAATAGACATGAGGACAGGGTGACAAAACAAAAAGTAGGGGAAGAGACAAAGGATACATATGGTCAATGGCGGCAACAACACCACCGTTGGCGTACACAGCACACTCACACACAGGGAACAGCCCTACGCATTAGGCAATGCACTACCAGTCACAGTACTAGTCACCAGCCCATGGATAGGGACATCTAACGCAAATTGCAGCATACCTGAGACCGACGGACCCCTGCCCAATAGTGGATGCCTACTAGCTTGGTTGGAGGACTTTCACATCAGAATCCTGCACAACATCGTACCTACTCCGCAATGCCATGCCTGGCCTAGGGTCACCCACCCGGATACCACCCCACCCCAACTGGCGTAAGTTGTAAATTAGGGCACTGTACTCACCCCCTTGTGGCTGCTGTGATGCCCCCAAGCACCCTTCTAGCCCCAGATAGGCCACCACCAGTATGCGGGCCATCAGGGGCGTCAGAGTTCGATGGACACCCCTTCCTCGTTGGGAGGCCATCCCCAGATGGGCCTCCACCGTCTTCCGCACCCAGCATCTCAGGTCCTCCCATTGTTTGCACAGTGGGTGCTCCGCCTGCCATAGACCCCCAGGGTCCACACGTCCTTGGTGATGGCATGCCATATACCCTTCTTTTGATGGGCTCTGACCTGCAGGGAAATAGACACAGAGAAAGGTATTAGTCCGACCGTCCTTCCTGTTACACTCATGGCCCACCATGCCCTTTCCATCCCTATTAACATTGACGTAGCCCACCATACATGCTTTACTCTGCCCAGGGCCCATCCACCAAACCCCCCCCACATGAGGCCTTCACACACAGCACTCCATGCATTCACGCCCCTTGCATCGTACTCACGGTGTACTCACCTGTTGATCTGGAGGCCCACACAGCAGTCGGTACTGGGGTAGGACCCCATCCATCAGTCACTCCAACTCCGCTGAGGTGAAGGCAGGGGCCCTTTCCCCAGTACCACGAGCCATGGTCGGTTCCAGACACAGGTCACACCAGCACTTGCAGTGTAGGTCCTCTCCTGTTGAAGGTCAGGTAGCAGGTGGATCCCTGTGCTACTCACCCAAGAAGGTCTGCCATATCATCGTGGCATGCGATATGTTGCACAACCTTGCCTTGAGTTCCCAAATGCCTTTTCTGGAGGAGGAGGCTGGAGATGGCTGTGTGGCAGCAGTGGATCCTGTGACAGTGAAGATGAGGAGGCAGAGGATGAGGATAACAAAAGTGCAGTTATTCATCAATGCTTCCAATGAGACACAGGTAAGACAGTGTTAATACACATATAATTGAAAGTTTGATGTGTGACATTGTCACTGGCAGGCTGTGTATTCCTACTTCTATGCCCACTCACTGTACCCTTTGGCATCTCTTTTTGCAGATGTTTGTGCCCCACTATTGGACCTGGTGTGTTCACTGCAGCCAACTACAGGTCTTTCCAATGTAAACATTACTGTACAGTTGAATTTCAATGTTTGAACCTGGTTAAACAAATACATTTTGAAAACATTTGACATATACCATAATTATATTTTATCAAAGTGTTTTTATAGTCTTATTTCCTGGCAGGGGTCTTGGCAATATTCTCTGGCTTCTGCCTGGATCGCAGGGAACGTTTGCGGGGTGGTTCTCCTTCTGCAAGGGGAGGGGTGCTGGTGGCCTGTTGGTCCTGTGGTGGGGCCTCCTGTCCACTAGCCGCAGCGGAGGTGGATGGCTGTTCAGTGGTTTGGCTAGTGTCAGGGGCCCGGTGGTGTGCCACTGCCTCTCTCATACTGTTGGCCATGTCTGCCAGCACCCCTACAATGGAGACCAGGTTGGTGTTGATAGCCTTCAAGTCCTCCCTGATCCCCAGGTAGTGTCCCTCCTGCAGCCGCATGTTCTCCTGCAACTTGTCCAGAATCTGGCCCAGCGTATCCTGGGAATGTTGGTATGCTCCCAGGATCCCGGTGATTGCCTCCTGGAGAGTCGGTTCCCTGGGCCTATCCTCCCCTGTCACACAGCACTCCTCCCAGCTTACCTGTTGTCCTGTGCCTCTGTCCCCTAACTGTGTGCCCACTGCCACTGACCCCAGGTCCCTGATTGTCCTGTGTTTGTGGGGTGGCCTGGGGTACCTCTAGTGGTGGACACACTGCTGATTGATGTGTCCTGGGGGCAAAGGTATGGGCCCGCTGGGTGGGTGCTGTGGTGGTGTTTCCTGAGGGGGGAGGCTCTGAGGTGGTGTGAGAATGTGCCTGGGTAACAGACTGTCTGGGATTCCCAGATGGGCCAGGTTGGTCATCCAGATCCCGGCGACCAGAGCTGCTGTCATCCCTGTGGGCCTCTTCTGTGGGGAGACTGGGTGTTGCTGGCACCTCCTCGTCGGTGATATTGGCTGGGTTACCTGTGGGGATGTAAATGCAGTGGTATTGTTTCTGTGTGTGACATATTGTGCATGGGTGTGTTGCCCTCTTTGGTTGGATTTGCCCTGGCAGCTTTTCCTTGTGTGGGTTGTTATTTGGTGGGCTAGGTGATTCTCTCTAGTATGCATGCTGGTTTGATAGGTGTCCATGCAGGTCTGTGTGGGGTTTCCATGCATTGGTGTTGCATGCAGGGCTTGGCGTTTGGATGAGTGGGTTGTGATGGGGTGTGTGGGAGGTGGTGGAATGATGGGAGTGAGGTTGAGGGTAGGGTATGTGATGGCATGCAGGTAGGGGGTGGTAGTAATAGGGAATTGACTTACCAGAGTACAGTCCTCCTGCTACTCCTGCCAGGCCCTCAGGATGCATGATTGCCAAGACTTGCTCCTCCCATGTTGTTAGTTGTGGGGGAGGAGGTGGAGGTCCACCGCCAGTCCTCTGTACAGCGAGTTGGTGTCTTGCTGCCATGGAACAAACCTTCCCCAGTAGGTTGTTCCACCTCTTCCTGAAGTCATCCCTTGTTCTGGGGTGCTGTCCCACGGCATTGACCCTGTCCACGATCCTATGCCATAGTTCCATCTTCCTAGCAATAGATATCTGCTGCACCTCTGATCCAAATAGCTGTGGCTCTACCCGGATGATTTCCTCCACCATGACCCTTAGCTCCTCCTCAGGGAACCTGGGGTGTCGTTGTGGTGCCATGAGTGTGGTGTGAGTGGTGTGGGTCAGGGTATCTAGGGTGATGTGTTGGGGTGTGTGATGTCAGGTGCATGGGTGGTGTATAGGTGATGGTGGTATGTGGTTATAGTTGTGTGGGTGCTCTTGCTGTCTCTCTCTCTCTGTTGGCAATGGTTTATAGTCATAGAGGGTTGTGAGTAATGTGGGTGGGTGTTTTATAGAGGTGTGGGTGTGTGGGTGTGGTGTGTGTATAGGTGTCAGGTTTGTGTTATTTAAATTGACCAATGTGATGTTGTTTTGTGTGTGTGTGTGTATTTTGAGCACAGCGGTATGTACCGCCAATGGTTTAGTGCCATTGAATGTCTGCCGTGGGGATTTGTGGGTCATAATTTTGTGGGTGTTGTTCTGTTGGTGTAACAGTGTTGGTTTTGATAGCGCCTGTTTATCACTGACCTTTGGGTTGGCAGACTTGTGTGTGTGGCTGTATAGTGACGGATTGATATGTGTGTGTCATAATATGGTTGGCGGATATCCATCCCGGCGGTGGTATGTTGGCGGCAGTCGGAATGTCAGTAAGTGGGATTTACCTGTCAAAATGAGGGCCAATATATTTATGGATTTTTAATGTGGGGTCCTGGGAGATAATGCTTGCTTCTCTTATATCCTGCAATACCTTCCTTACTTCTTTGCCTCTCACATCCTTTACAGTGGTCCTCCCATAGCATGCTTTAGAATAATTCTTGATATATTTCTAATTCCATTGATGTACTTTCATGGTTGTAGTTGTGACCCATGTGACTTAGGACCAGATTACGAGTCTGCCAGATTTGCAATGGCAATCGGACCTCCGCGGCAGTGCCGTTCAGACTGCCACATTACAAGTCTGATGATTGCACCACCAAAAGACCACTATCTCTTCCAGCTTCTCTGATCCCGACAGTCTGACAGTGATCTTGGTTGTGATCAGCCAGGGCATGCTAATGTCAGCGGTGCCCTTCTGGTTACAACCATGTTCTACGCCACTCTTTTCATGGCATTTCAACCACCATGAAAAGTCTGGCAGAGAATAAGTGCTGGGGGTCAGAGGTGGGACCCTGCACTACCTATGAAAATGTCATGGGCAGTGCAGGGGCCCCACTCCCCTGTACCGTCTGAATGCCCGCTATCTGCTCAGCAGACTGTGCACATTCCGAGAGTGCTAGGAGGGCCCCCTGTGCAACGCCATTAGACTCACCTCCATATGGAGCTGAGTTCAATGCCACCGCAAGACTGCCAGCCCAGTGGAAAACTCCTAATAGGGCAGGTGGTGAAACCACCAGCTCCGCAGCGGTCTCCTCACCACAGGTCTGGCGGTCAGGTTTTCCGACCCCCAAACTTGTAATCAGGTCCTTAGTAATTGCTTTCCTTGCTGGGATGTTATGTACCTTTCTGTCATTGTGTCCGAAGGTGGTGTAATATATAATAATGACAATTTTAAAATGTTTATGTCTGTAACTTACATATACAATTATGCAACTATTTTTAATATACATATATGTTGCTTTTAGATGTTTCACACTTTTTTGCAGCTTTTGCACTGGAGGGTGTTTTAATGTGGAGCAGGCGTGTTCCTTTCTCTTGGAAGAAAAAGAGTGTCAGTTTAATTTTAAATGTTTATTTGTAAGTAGTTTATAGAGGTTCAGTTTGTTAGGTGTTATTTTAATTTCTTTTGGGGTGAATTTTTATTTTATAATAACTGATGTATGCTTTCTTTTCAATACTTTTTTCTGGTTTGTGATTGTTGTCTTTCAGCAGGTTAGCACTTTTCAAAGTTTTAGTATTTTCTTTTAGTAAATACATTTAAAGAGATGGAAGTTGAAGAGTGTTTTGTTAATTATTTGCTGTTTTACAGTTTTAATTTTAATTACAAGAAAGTTGTAGTTTATATATATTATTATATATATATATATATATATATATATATATATATATATATATATATATACATACACACACACTCAGATGCATCTATCTATATCTATATATATATATATTTAGATTGTTGTATAAATGAATATAGCTCATGTACATTTTTTGGGCTATAGTTTTATGCATTCACTATATAATGAATTTATATGAATTATAATTATTTTGGTGATGTAATATATTTTTATTTATTCAACCATGTGTACATATTGATTATTGTTTCTTGTAATTATTTGTTTAAGGTAAAAGGTATTTTCAATGTTTATTAATGATAATAGAATTATTTTGGTAATATCAATGTAGTCGATAAAGTGTGAGGTGATATTTTTTAGATATACTGTGTTTTTTTAACAGAAATTTTGTTTTTGTTTCCAACATTTGTGTCTTGGATATAAGTAAAAAAACAATATTTTAACAATAATATTGATGTTCTCGATATTCATGGTTTTATTAGATAAGTATGGGAAGGTGATATTTTTGCTAACAACATTTATTTGCTGATATTTTTGTGCTTCAATATTGTGTGCATTGATATTATGTTAGTTATCCAAATGGTAAAGCCTGCAAACATTCAATGATGTGCTTCTGCCCGGAATGAAGCCCGACTGATCGGGATGGATACTTTCTGGTAACAGATGGGACAACCTCGTTTTTAGAAACATAGCAAGGATCTTCTAGTCTAAATTTAATATAGACAGGGTAAGAACTCATGTCCAGAAGATCCCTGCCAGGCTCCAGCAAAGTAATAATTGTGGCCTCCAACATGGTTGGGGGAATCTACCCAATTCCCAAGCATTCTTGAATACCTTCACAACTAGCATTAGTCAGAAGGCCTAGAGACTTCCTCTACTGAGATCCTCCTGGTTCAACCGGTTGGGTGCCCAGGGTGAGGTAGTCTCGTACTTGTAGGGAGGTAACCACTTTGTCCTGGTATGGGCCCTTGTGGGAAGCACTAGCGCTCCCCTTGGGGACCCGCAACCCCCTCCCATGGGCAGGGATGGAAGGAGAATTGCTTCCCCTTCCACCCCTGCCCCCCCCCGAATCCTCCCAGTGACGTCTGATGACAGCACACGATCGCGCGCTGACCGGAAGCAAAAGCATTTCTCTTCTGATCACTGGCTTGGGGCAGGAGAGGCATCAAAGGGAAGGAAAGGCCTTTTCTTTCCTTTGATGTCTCTCTGAGCATTTTGCAGCCAGATCGTGATGCGATCGGGCTGCAGAAATGCCCACTAGACACAAGGGAATTAGTTTTTTGTGTGTTATTGACATGAGGGGAGCAACCCCTTGGGCAAGGATCGCTTCACAAGGGTGCAAGTTATTTTAAGGCCCTTTCTGTAATTTGTAATTAGGCCGATCTGCCCCCAGGAGGGGCAGAAACCTCTGGACACCAGGTATAAATGTTTTTGTTTTGCACATGGGGGGGGGTGACCCCTTAGGCAAGGGTCACTCCCCTGGGGGAATAAATTGTCTTTAGGCCATTTCTGCCCACTTGAGGGCAGATTAGCCTATTTTTTTTAGGCCAGTGTGCCCCAGAGGAGGGCAAAAACCACTAGACACCAGGGATTTTTATTTTTTTGCAAAAAGTTCACACAAAGAGAGCGACCCCTTTGGCAAGGGTCGCTTCCCTGGGGGGCAAATTTATTTTAGGCCATTTCTGCACCCCTTTGGGGCAGATCGCCCTATTTCTATTAGGCCGATGTGCCCCGGGGGGCAGAATCCACATAGGCACCAGGGATTGGTGTGTTTGTGTGTTTTGTGTGGGGGGGCAGGCCCTTGGGCAAAGGTCACTCCCCCTGGGGAGACATTACTGTTGGCCATTTCTGCCCCCCTTGGGGGCAGATGGTCCTATTTTTGTCAGGCCCATATGCCCTGCAATAGGTGGTAGAAAGCCCACCAGAGACCAGGGAAGATTTTTTGTCAAAAACGGAGGGTGGGAATATGGCCATACCCCTGCCCTAAATAAATGGGGTCAAAGTTGATCTGCCCACCAGTGGGCAGATGGGGCAATTACCCCTGATCCACTCCCCGGGGAGCAGAAAACCTACTAGATGCCAGGGAATTAAAAAGAAAATTGTGGGGTGGTGGCTACCAACCAGTACGGGCATGGTTATGCCCTCACCCCAACTGAAGGGGGTCACAGTCTTTCAGCTACCCCCACACACTAAAACATCTTATCCCATGACAAGCAAGAGAATTTTGATTATTTCGGGTTTCGGTTTTACATTAGGGCCATGAGAGCTTGTCTAACTCTCAAAATCATCCCACTTGGAATGGTGAGTGCTGCACTTTTTGGACTTTGGGACACTGCCATGTAGAAAAAAGTACGAGACCTAGACTCATCAGAAAACTAAACATCTGGGTGAGTCCAGGTTGGTGTGCTTCACATGCACCCCGCACCATTTTCTTACCCACAATGCCCTTCAAACTTCCAACTTTGCTGGAAATCACACATTTTTCCCACAATTTTGTGATGGAACTTTCCGGAATCTGCAGGAATCCACAAAATTCCTACCACCCAGCATTGTTGCATCTATAGAGATAAAAGTTATGCCACACTTGTCAGCCTAAAAACGTTTTCTTCCAAACTGCCCTTTTGAACCCGCTTTGTTTCCCACTCACATTCGACATGTTTTTGGTTCTTCCCTATTACAGGCACTTGGCCCACCTACACAAGTGAGGTATCATTTTTACTGGGAGACTGAGGGGAACATTGGGTGGTAAGAAATTTGAGCTGGTGGGGTGTTCCCACACAGAAATGTGGGAAAAATGTGATTTTATTTATCTAAATTTGAAGTGTGCTGAGGATTCTGGGTAAGAAAACATTGGGGGATCCACACAAGTCACACCTCCCTGGACTCCCTCAGGTGTCTAGTTTTCAGAAATGTCTGAGTTTGGTAGGTTTCCCTAAATGGCTGCTGAGATTAGGACCAAAAACATAGGTACCCCCCATCAAAAACAGGTAGTTCACTATTTGATAATTGTGATGTGTCCACATAGTGTTTTGGTGCATTTCCTGTTGCATGCACTATGCCTACCCACAGAAGTGAGGTACCATTTTTATCAGAAGACATGGGGAAACACTAGGTAGATGGAAGTTTGTGGATCCCTTCAGATTCCAGAACTTTGCAGCATCGAAATATGAGGAAAAGGTGTTTTTTTGCCACATTTTGAGGTTTGCTAAGGATTCTGGGTAACAGAACCTCGTGAGACCCCACAAGTCATCCCATCTTGCATTCCCCTAGGTGTCTAGTTTTAAAAAATGCATAGGTTTGGTAGGTTTCCCTAGGTGCCAGCTGAGCTAGAGCCCAAAATCCACAGCTAGGCACTTTTAAAAAAACAGGCAATTTTTCTTTGGGAAAATGTGATGTGTCCATGTTGTGTTTTGGGGCATTTCCTGTCGTGGCTACTAGGCCTACCCACACAAGTGAGGTATGATTTTTATAGGGAGAATTGTGAGAATGCTGGGTGGAAAGAAATTTGTGTCTCTTCTCAGACTCCAGAACTTCCTGTCACCGAAATGTGGGGAAAAAGTGTTTTTTGCCACATTTAGAGGTTTGCAAAGGTTTCTGGGTAACAGAACCTAGTGAGAGCCCCACAAGTCACCCCATCTTAAATTCCCCTTGGTGTCTAGTTTTTACAAATGTACAGGTTTGGTAGGTTTCCCTGGGTGCCGGCTGAGCTAGAGGCCAAAATGCACAGCGAGGCACTTTGCAAAAAACAGGTATGTTTTCTTTGGGAAAATGTGATGTGTCCATGTTGTGTTTTGGGGCATTTCCTGTCATGGGCACTAGGCCTACCCACACAAGTGAGGTATCATTTTTATCGGGATACTTGGGAGAATGCTGGGTGAAAGTATATTTCTGGCTTCTCTGATTCTAGAATTTTCTGTTACCGAAATTTGAGGAAAATATGTTTTTTTGCCAAATTTTGTGGTTTGCAAAGGATTCTGGGTAACAGAACATGTTGAGAACCCCACAAGTTGCCACATCCTGAATTTCCTTAGGAGTCTAGTTTTCAAAAATGCACAGGTTTGGAAGGGGTCCCTAGGTGCCGGCTGAGTTAGAGGCCAAAATCCACAGTTATGCACTTTGCAAAAACAGGTCTGTTTTCTTTGTGAAAATGTGATGTGTCCATGTTGTGTTTTAGGGCATTTCCTGTCACGGGCACTAGGCCTACCAACACAATTGAGATTCCATTTTTATCATGACACTTAGGGGAATGCTGGGTGGAAGGAAATTTGTGGCTCCTCTCAGATTCCAGAACTTTCTATCACCGAAATTTGAGGAAAAGGTGTTTTACTTGCCAAATTTTGAGGTTTGCAAAGGATTCTGGGTAACAGAACTCAGCGAGAGCCCAGCAAGTCACCCGATCCTGGATTCCCCTACATATCTAGTTTTAAAAAATGCACAGATTTGGTAGGTTTCCCTAGGTGCCGGCTGAGCTAGATGCCAAAATCCACAGCTAGGCACTTTCCAAAAAACACATCAGATTTCAATGTAAAAATGTGATGTGTCCATGTTGCATTTCCTGTTGCGGGCATTTGGCCTACCCATACAAGTGAGTTACCATTTTTATCAGGAGACTTGTGGGAGCACAGAATAGCAGAACACGTGTTTTTGCCCTTTGCCTTTCTCCACATTTTTCCTTCCAAATGTATGACAGTGTGGAAAAAGACATCTATTTGAGAAATGCCCTGTATTTCTCATGCTAGTATGAGGACCCCGGAATTCAGAGATGTGCAAATAACAACTGCTTCCCAACACCCTATCTTGTGTCCATTTTGGAAATACAAAGGTGTTCTTGATACCTACTTTTCACTCTTTATATTTCACCAAATGAATTGCTGTATACCCAGTCAATGAAAAGTCAGTGCAAGGTGCAGCTCCTTTATTGGCTCTGGGTACATAGAGTTCTTGATGAACCTACAAGCCCTGTATATTCCCACAACCAGAAGAGGCCAGCAGACGTAACAGTATATTGCTTTTGAAAATCTGACATCGCAGGAAAAAGTTACAGAGTAAAACGTGGAAAGAAATGGCTGTTTCTTTCACCTAAATTTCAATTTTTTTTATTTCAGCTGTTATTTTCTGTAGGAAAACCTTGTAGGATCTACACAAATGACCCCTTGCTGACTTCAGAATTTTTAGAAAGATTTAGCTGTCCAGGATCCAGCATTGGTTTCACACCCATTTATGTCACCAACTTGAAGGAGGCTAAAAGCACAATTTTGTTTTTTAAATAGGGTATGTCCCAGAAAAATGCCAAAATTGTTTTGAAAAATTTAGTTTTCTGATCCAAGTCTGCGTGTTTCTGAAAGTTAGGAAGATGATGAATTTAGCACCAGAAACACTTTGTTGATGTCATTGTCAGGTTAAAAACCACAAGCCGTCTTCTGCAGCCCTTTTTCCCTACTTTAAAAAAAAAAGTTTTTTTTTACTGTATTTTGGCTAATTTTTTGGTCTCCTTCAGGGGAACCCACAGACTCTGGGTACCTCTAGAATCCCTAGGATGTTGGAAAAAAAGGACGCACATTTGGTGTGGGTAGCTTATGTGGACAAAAAGTTGTAAGGGTCTAAGCTGGAATTGCCCCAAATAGCCACAAAAAAGCCTGGCACATGAGGGTGTCAAGGTCTGCATGTATCTTACCGCAGTAGGCTGCAGTACTTGGAGGGATGCCTTGTTTCTTAATGGTTCTGACTGGCCATAATAAGGGCAACCCCTTCTGGTAGCCACGGTGCTGCTGACTAGAAAAAACGGCAAGGCAGACCATACCCTCCAGAAGGAGTCCCAGAGGAAAAACCCAAGTAATAGGAAAAAACCTCTATCACAGGATCGCCTGGAAAAGAGGAAAAAAACAATGAAAAAAGGCAAAACTAGGGGTCAAAACTGCAGGAAAGAAGCAGCAGCAAGTAGAAAACTGGAAACCGGAGAGAGGACCACCACCAAGACGGAAGTGTTTGCAACGCGAAGAAAGAAGGAACTGCAGTGCTTATATATCATTAAGCAGGAAGTGACAAAACAGGAAAACTAATAACACCATCTTGGATTGCGAAAGGCTACACAGAAATGAATGGGAAGAAAAGCCAAGTAGAAAAGGAAAGACACAATGAATGCAGGGAAGACAAACCACAACAGAAGAAAATATGGAGACCCAAGAAGAAAGAAGACAAAGAAGAAAAAGAAGGAAAAAGAACAGGTAAGTCGGGGAGAAGGTCAGGGAGACTGCCATTGCCCAATGTGCAAACCGGAGCTCGAAACAATACTCCTGGACCACATCGCGGCAGGAAAATTCAGGCCGATAACAAAAGACGGGCCACGGCTGTTCTGGCGTCCCATGACGCGGACTGCCGGCCTGACCGCAGCCCGCAAAAGGGATGCCACGGTAGTCCATGGTGTCACTAAGGGGGGAAGGCCTGGCAGCGAAGGGGTTAAGCAGCCAAAGCCTGCCCATTGAGGCCACATGGATTCAGGTCAAGGCATTAAAAAAGACTCAGGACAGCAGTCCACCAGTATTGAGATCACAGGCCAAGTCTTCTATCAACACGTGTCTTCCTTCATCACCCTCATTAGCGGGGCGCAACGTTATACTCACTTCACCTGTGATGTACCTATTATTTGAAAGGAGTGATAAGTCCAGTGATGGATCATGGTGAAACAGTTCATGAGGGGCTCTTCCCTCTCTCACCTATGTTGCACAGATATCACAGGATATGCCTCCTGTTGTGACTCTCGAATATCCAGGAGTGATCAGGCTGAACATTGGGGTTTGCACCACAGCTTTATGGCCCAATCAGTCTTGATTGCTGCCTCTTTGTTCAGCAGTCCTACCAGGCCCTGCTTCTTAATTGCAGTCCCATTCATTCTCCAGCACAGGACTAACCCACAGAGAGGCAGAACCGCTCACGGCCCCCATGTCCAGCTCAATAACTGACCAGGAGTCCCACCTGCACTAACGCACTCAGGTCCATATTTATACTCTGTCTGCGCCGAATTTGCGTCAAAAATGTTGATGCAAATTTGGTGCAAACCTTACACCATATTTATACTTTGACGCTCAAGCCCGCGGATGCCAGAATTCCTCTGTGTGCATCATTTTCTGGATGTGTGAAACCGCCTTGCGTTAATGACATGCAAGGTAGGCGTTCCTGTCCAAAAAATGACTTAAACACCCGTGGCCATATTTATCCTACCGTGCAAAAATGCTGCACGGCTGGGAGGGGGAGTCGGAAAATGACGCACAGCCTGATTTGCGTAAAAAAATAACGCATGGGTCAGGGCAGGCGTTAAAATGGGGCAAACACACTACTACTGAAGGAAAACACACAGAAGCAACATCAGATCCCCAAAAGGAGGACATGGAGGTGCTAATCATCCAGCATGCACGAAGACGCAGAGCACAGGACCAACACCAACAGCTTCCAACACACCAGCAGGGATCACAGAGGCAACACAGAAGGCAGGATAGGATATTAAGGACCAGGATAACCCTTCTGGGACTCAGGGAACATGACATCATCCAGAGGTACAGAGTAAACTGGCAAGTCATTCAGCAGCTGCTGCGCCACATTGAGCCACAGTTGGCACCCAACTTGCAGACACCCCACATCATTCCACCAGAGACAAAGCTGCTAGCTGTCCTTCACATTTTGGCAAGTTGTTCATTTCACACCACTGGTGCCCTGGTTGCTGGGATCTCACAGCCCTCATTCTCATCCTCCCTACCCAAGGTATTGGATGCCATCATCTCCCTCACACCCCGCCACATCAGCTTCCCCAACACACAGCAGAAGCAGCAGGAGACCCAACAGGGCTTCTACCAAATCAATGGCTTCCCACACATGCTTGGTGCCATTGACTGCACACATGTACAGATTGTGCCACCTGCTGCAACCGAACATCTATACCGCAACAGGAAGCACACACACTCCATCAATGTGCAGGCCATTGTGGATCACCGGTGTTTGATCACCAACATCGTGGCAAAGTATCCTGGGAGTGTACATGATTCATTCATCTTCCGCCACAGCACCATCAATCAACACTTCCAGGATGGACGATATGGCAATGGCCTACTTGTTGGTAAGTAAAGAAACCTACTTATATACACACAGCACAGCAACCCTGTAGGACATACAGCACATACACCACTACATTGACACGTGGCCAGGAAGACACTGAGGTTGTGACACTTCTAGTCATGTTTGATATCCTGACCCAATGGGGTACCTATAGACAAATGACAGATGCAAATAACAACAGATGCCAGTCCACAAACACAAGGGAACAATTTAAAACCACACAGTGACAATGACATGGCCTTAACTGCCAGTTCAACTTGGAAGATTAATTTTACAACATCACATCAATAACACTCATTCATACACCCTTCCAAACAATATGTATTGTGTAGGGGGTATGCAATGTGTTTCGCTGCAGGTCTAACACCATGACACACATAGCATGATGATGATGACTCCAATGGATGTTACATGGAATCATTGAGGCTGTACCAACATCTCACATCACTCCTGGTCTGACATTGCCCACTACCAATAAGCAAGTGGACTGTGCAAAGAACACATATTGATGTTACAATATTGCAAAGGGCACATTGCTACACATACGGATTGAGACAATTACACATATACACAACAGATTTACAGGCATATGGTCCACCTTCTGACACTTAAACCTTGAACCCCAAAACCAAGTTAGCCAGCTTACCTGGACCAGGTTCAGTACTGTAGTTACACGTTTGAACATGAGCCAACTCATTGTCACCTAGCCAAATCAAAGGGCTTCACTGATGTTTAACAAATTATATTGCATATGTTAAATTGGATGGGATGTCCAGGCCATATAGATGCAACTGAGTTACCACCACTGTGGAATTGATTCTGTGTAAGGAAGAATCATGTCACCCCCAGTTAAGACACATGGACACCTCTTTCACATGACATAATGCATGGGAGTACACAATGTACTGCAAGTCTACAAAAATTACCGCTGATATCTGGTCAATCAGCCAAACACCAGTTCAGATAATGAAACATCCCAATGCTGATGGCACATCCTAGAAGCCTAGGATTCCACACAATAACACAAACACAGATGAGTCACAGACAACACAAGATAACAACTGCCATGCAAAGTGATAATTATGGTGCAAGCTCCATCAACAATTTTCACTCATGTTCTCTTTCAGCTGATCAGGGGTATGGGATCCATCCATGGATTATGGCCCCATTTGCAAACCCAAGCACTGCAGCAGAGCATGCCTATAATAGGGCACATCGGAGGACACGCACCATAGTAGAGAAGACCTTTGGCATCCCGAAGTCAAGATTCAGGTGCCTCGACATCACCGGAGGCAGCCTCCTATACTCACCTGAAATGGTGTGCAAGATAATTTTGACCTGTGCCATTCTGCACAACATTTGTATAAGGAGGAACATTCCCCTCTATGAACCAGACCCACAAATGCCTGAAGAGGAGGAAGAGGAGGATGTTGTCCATCAACATGAGGGGGACCATCCAAACACAGCAGCAGGATTGCGTCGCAGACAACACATTATACAAAACTTCTTTTAACTCTAGTCACCATCACCACTGTCTTACCATATGTCATTAAACACCTAATCTAATCACTAAATCATGGTCTGGGTAATGCATCACATGATCCCTAGGAATCCTAATCAGAGTTTAGCCTCACGGAGCATTGCAGATATACAGATCAGTATGCTGAAAAAGCCACATCATATTTGATTGTTATGAATGTACACCCAACTTCACACACAGTGTAAATGACATATATCCTGTCCATTTCACATTTGAAGGGCAATATCAGAGTAGCGCAGCTATGGCACACATCCACGTTGGCAAGATGGTTCATTGCAGTATATGGCACACAACTAAGACACCATCAATCGTAAAGTAAAAAACTGCATCATACATGAGGCAATGGATGTGCTATTGCATTGGTAATAGGAATGTATGACCAGACCCTTGACAGCAGTAAGTGTGACATCAGCAATCTTTGCAAGTAGTATGTGTAACAAGACGTCCATGTAAGCTGCAAATGGATAGCACGAGTGCCCCAGGTATGACAAGCATTGCTCACAAGACATGCCCTGCGCATGCCATCCCAGGTTATAAGTCCCGCCACAGACATGTTTTCAGTCTCTCCCCACCCTTCTCTAGGGGGCCCTGTAAATGGACTATTTGCACCCTGATAATCCTTCATCTACACACACCCAGACTTGCATTCTGACTCCAATGTGTTTCCCTCTTTAGTATGGCATGCCATAGTCATAGTTCATCTGTCTGCATGGACTTCAGGTCCGATAATGCACTGCCTGGTAGTCTGTAGGACCTGTAATCACCTGTCCATTGCTTCCCATGTGTAAGGTATTGTTAGCCCTTAGAACTTGATTCTCACCTACAGGACTTGTGAGAGACTGAATCTGCACACACCTGTGAGCACTTCCATGCAGACCAGCCATTTGAACCTACACTGCCCTTGCTGCTGCATGGAACGGCTTAGAAGCTGCCATTTTATGTACATCCTTGTTGTGCTTTGCCGTATAAATCACTTGTGTAACACAGGCTTTGGGTGATTGTGTAATGTTGCAGCCCACAGCACAAATATAGTTTTCATTTTGTTGTTCCAGCTTTTCCCAGTCTGTTCACTGTGTATTTGCCTTGTTCATGTTAGTTCCTGACAGAGCCTCCATCCTATCAGCCTGATTGGTTCCTGGCTTTGTGTTACTATTAAGGTTCCTTGTGGCAACATTTGTCTCATAGTTGCTTTCCATGCCCTGACTTTCCTCCTGGGGTATTGTATCTGGTAGGTCTACGATGAATCCTCAAATAGATTGTATAGTGTAATCAGTTTACTTATCGTATCATGGTCTGGGACATGTCTTCAAATAGCCTAATCCTGGCCCTATCCCTTGTCTGAGTTTCATGTATGCATGAGTGACAAACAGTGACAGTGTACCGTGGCGGCATGCATGGATTGGGTATGGTGCCTCCAGCACAACAAACAACTTTTGCTAATGTGCATGGACGGACAAAACATGTTCGTACCCTGACGGTCCACACACAGATTCACATTGGCTGCAATAAAATGATGGTGCTTGCGTGGTGACTAGCTGTGAGATTAATCAGCACAGAGGCACTGATGTTCCTGGTTGCAGTGGGAATTTTAGAGGCCACCCTATGTACAAATGTTGTGATGAAACCTGCCAGTTTTAAATTACTGATCCATTAACTTTGTGAGCTCAACAAGGTTGCCCTGTTGTCAGTCTCATAAAACTTCTGCAGTGCCATAGCTGGACTATCCCCATGTGTGTTGTTGATTCCTCTTTGGCTTTTGTTCAAATCTGCTTTGAAGGATACTTTGTTAATGCAGGGAATGGTTCCACAGACTCATGACTAGACCTGCACGTAACTGTGACAACATGGAGGCCAATAATGACAGAGGGTACACATGGCCACACACTTGAACTGAACACCTTTGTGCAATTAACCACTGGAAATATGTGAACACATGCAGCTTGGCTTGCTGGTCATCCACTGCCACAAGAGAAACATAGGTCATTTATATGAATCAAACTCTGGAGTGACATTACATTTTTGGATTGGTTTTGGGACTCTGTGTCACAAACACCGTACCCACATAGCATTTTCAAATGCCTGACTCATGTGTAGTATATGAACAAGTGACCAGGAAGTGGTATCCAACATTCCAGTACATGTGATGGCTTACTCTTGTAACATTGCCATTATCAACAGTCCTCTATCTATTCTGTGCATAGTTTGTCATGGGAGATGTTTTGTCCCAAAAGTTAGGGAAGTTCACTCAACATTAGTTGCTACGTGTATGACAAACACATATCCTGACTCATTTCCACACTGAATAGCATCTGATGGTTATCCACATTTATAACACATGCATACGAGCACATTAATGAAAGCATGTCTTGTGATGTTCAATCAATCAATCAATCAAGGATTTATAGAGCGCACTAATCACCCGTTAGGGTCTCAAGGCGCTGGGGGGGGCTACTGGTCATAGAGCCATGTCTTGAGGCGTTTCCTGAATGTCAAGGGGTCTTGGGTCTGGCGAAGGTGGAGCGGTAGGGAGTTCCAGGTCTTGGCGGCTAGGTGAGAGAAGGATCTTCCTCCGGCGGTGGTGCGGCGATGCGGGGGATGGAGGCGAGGGCGAGGCTGGCGGAGCGAAGATTGCGGGTGGGGGTGTGGAAGATGAGTCTGTCGTTGAGGTAGGGCGGGCCTGTGTCGTGGAGGGCCTTGTGTGCGTGGACGAGGAGTTTGAAGGTGATCCTCTTTGATACTGGTAGCCAGTGAGGGTCTCTGAGGTGGGGGCAAATGTGGTTGCAGTGTGGGATGTCCAGAATGAGGTGGGCGGGTGCGTTCTGTATTCTTTGCAGCTTTGCTAGGAGTTTGGTTGTAATTCCTGCATATAGGGCGTTTCCGCAGTCCAATCGGCTGCTGGCCAGGGTGTGGGTGACAGTTTTCCTGGTTTCGACAGGAATCCACTTGAAGATTTTGCGGAGCATACAGAGAGTGCTGTAGCAGGAAGAGGAGATGGTATTGACCTGCTGAGTCATGCTGAGTGTGGAGTCCAAGATGAAGCCTAGGTTGCGTGCGTGCGTGCGTGCGTGGGTGGTGGGTGAGGGTGTGGTTACTAGGGTGGTGGGCCACCAGGAGTCATTCCAAGTTGAGGGGTTGGTGCCAAAGATGAGGATTTCTGTCTTGTCTGTGTTTAACTTGAGGTAGCTTGATTCCATCCAGCTGGCGATGGCGTGAAGTCCGTTGTGGAGGTTGTTCTTTGCAGTTGTAGGGTCTTTCTTGAGGGAGAGGATGAGCTGTGTGTCGTCTGCGTAGGAAACTATGTTGATGTGGTGGGTTCGTGCGATGTTGGCGAAGGGGGCCATGTAAACATTGAAGAGCGTGGGGCTGAGCGAAGATCCTTGGGGAACGCCTCAGAGGAGGAACAGTGGGAGGCATACTCTCTGGGTTCTGCCTGAGAGAAATGACGAGATCTAGTCGAGTGCCTTGTCGCAGATTCCAGCGTTGTGGAGGCATGTGCGGAGAGTGTGATGACATACCGTGTCGAAAGCTGCGGAGAGGTCCAGGAGGATGAGTGCTGCTGTTTCTCCTTCGTCGAGCATGGTCCTAATGTCGTCTATGGCAGCAATGAGTGCAGTCTTGGTGCTGTGGTTTCTGCGGAATCCGGATTGAGAGGTGTTGAGTACCTTGCTGTCTTCCAGGAACCGGGATAGTTGGCTGATTACGATTTTTTTGATGACCTTGGCTGGGAAGGGGAGGAGGGAGATCGGTCGGTAGTTCTTGGGGTCATCTGGGTCTGCCTTTGGTTTCTTCAGCAGGGCGTTGAATTCTGCATGCTTCCATCTTTCTGGGAAGGTGGCTGACTCGAAGGAGCTCTTGATGGTTTGGAAGAGGTGGGGGGAGATGATGATGTTTGCCCTATTGAAGATATGGTGTGGGCAGGGGTCCGATGGTGATCCGGAGTGGATGGAGGCCATGGTGGTGGCGGTGTCCTCTATGTTGACGGGAGTCCAGGTGTGGAGGAGGTGGGTGTTGCTTGGAGCGTTGGCTTCTTGGGTGTTTGTAGTCAGCTGGTGGGTCTGGGGTTTGAAGCTATTGTGGATTTCTTCTATCTTTCGACGGAAGTGGGTTGCCAGTGAGTTGCAGAACTCCTGTGATGGCGGGGGTTCGTTGGAGCAGGTCCTGGGGGTGGAGAGCTAATTGACGATGCCGAAGAGCTCTTTACTGTTGTGAGCATTGGTGTCGATGCGGTTTTTGAAGTGGGTCCTTTTGGTTGTGCGGATCAGTTGGTGATGTTTGTGTAGGGCATCCTTGATACCGATGTGGTTGGAGTTGGTAGGGTCAAGGTGCCAGGTTTTTGCATTCTGAAACACAGCCGTTTGGATTCCTGTACTTCTGGGGTGAACCAGCTGGCCTTGATTCTGTGGGAGGTGTTTGAGGGTTTTTTGAGCGGTGCAAGGGTGTTGGCGCAATCTTCTATCCAGCGATGCAGGTTGGTGGTGGCTGTGTTGGGGTCCGGGGTCCCAGATGGTGGGGCCCGGGCGAGAGTGGAGATCAGTTGATCTGTTGATATTTTGCTCCAGTTGCGTCGGGGGGTTGTGTGCGGTGGTGGTGAGTGACTGGTTTCTGGTAGGAGAAGTGGATGCAGCTGTGGTCTGTCCAGCTGAGTTCATTGGTGTGGCTGAAAGATACGTGGTTGCTGGCTGCGAAGATGGGGTCGAGTGTGTGGCCTGCGGAGTTGGTGGGTGTAGTGACGAGTTGCTTGAGGCCGAAATTGGCGAGGTTGTCGATTAGGTTGGTGGTGTTGATATCGTTGTTATTTTCTAGGTGGAAATTTAAGTCACTGAGGAGGATGCAGTCTGTTTAGGCGAGGGCTTGGGAGTTGATGGCGTCAGCGATGTCGTCGCAGAACTGCGGTCTGGGTCTAGGGGGTCTGTAGACCAGTGTTCCTCTGAGTGTGTTGTTGGCTTTGATGTGAATTTTGGAGTTGAGGTGCTCGGCGGAGTTGATGGTGTCGTGGGAGTTGGTGGAGACTCTTATGGTGTTTTTGTGGACTATGGCGATTCCTCCTCCTGGTCTGTTGATTCGGTCTCTTCTGGTGATCTTGTAGTTTTCTGGTATGGCTATGGCTACGTCTGGTTCCGAGGCCGAATTCATCCAGGTTTCGGTGAGGAATGCAACGTTGGGCGGGTTTGTGGTCAGGAGGTCCCAGAGTTCAATTGCATGTTTGTGGACGGAGCGGGTGTTAAGTAGGATGCATTTTAGGTGGTTGTCTGTTTTGATTTGGAGTTTGGAGGTTAGGTTGCAGGTGAAATTGCAGGCTTTGCAGGAGAAGGGACCTTTGGTGCACGTCGGTGTGGACTGGAAGCAGATGGAGGAGCATCCTGTATTAAGGCCGTGGAGTTCCTTGGCAGTGTAAAGGTGTTCGGTGGCACGGGAGGCGTGTTGGCCAGGGGGTCTCGAGATGGGTGCCGTCTTGGCGCGGACGGGCCGCAGCCGGCATAAGAGGGGAGGTGGGAGGGAGTGGCAGCTGGGAGGAGGGAGGCAAACCTCCAATGGGAGTGCAGGGGGTGGGGGCAGCAGGAGTCAGGAGCGGGAAGATCTCTGAAGAGGAGGGAGGGGGGCGGGCCTTCTGGGAGAGGAGAAGCCAAGAAAGCCAAACATGCCCAAACAAGCCCAGACAAGCCCAAAAAAGCCCAAAACAATGGCAGCACTTACCGGAGCAGTGGTGAGGAGGAAGCGACCTGCCTGCAAGGATGCAGGGTCAGAGGTCGCTTCTAACCTCGCTGTGGCCGGCACACAGAGGCCCAACTAAAATTGAAATAGACAATTCACAGACATTGACACACAGGCAATGAGTTAATGTATTAAGTTGCGTAGCCTTGCTATCCTCTATTGACGCACAACCTGCTCAAACTGGGTAATACTAATTTGTATTCCAAAAGTTTTGGTATCTATTGTGTCAGTGAGGAGTGGTCATCCGGTACAACAACTGGAGTACCATGGTCCGCAGTAGTATGATCTGCCACATGTGCCCAAACACTGGAATGCACAATGCAGGTGCAAACAGCCTATCTCTGTACACTTCCAGCTGTCATTTAGTATAAAAATGTGAGAAATGACACAAACCCAGTAAAAGACACAAATTTGATGCAAATGCGTCAAAAAAGACGCATATGCATCAAAAATTGCTGCATATGCGTAGAAAATGACGCTCACACATATGATACATCCATTGGCCCGAGTGGTAATTCCTACACTGTACCCCATGAAATTGGTTACCAATGCTAAATATTTGGAACTATGGATGCAGGGTAATTTTTAAGCATTTGCATTAAAAAAATTGACGCACAGACTGTAAGCGTCATAAAATGTTGATTCATCATAATAAAAACGCACCACATTTGAGGCAGGAAGTGATGTAATAGGATATCCTGTTTACAGAATTGGTACAGTGGGTGTAATTTCACTTTCACTTTGCAGTCTGTGATTTTTCTAGACTGTGTGGCTGTGCTTAGAGTTTTGTCTGTCTCACTTGTGCTTTTGTCTCCTGTGTGCCATCCTATTTGTCATCTGTTTTATTTGTAATTGTAATTTTGTAATTGTCTCAGTTGTTCAATGTAAGTGTTTATTTGTCATATTTGGTGTCTAATTTTGTCTTTGTACTGTTGGGAGTCTGTTGTGGGTATTGTTAGTTTGGGGATAGTTGGCCTCTTTTAGGGGTACTTTTCTTTCATTTTCCTTCCTCCTTTCCCTTAATTTTCCTCTGTACCCTTTATGTTTCCTATTATTTCTGTCATGTTGGGTGGGCCACGTCTGGGGAGGATGTGTGAGGAGAAGCTGGGCGCATTCATTTGGCTGGTGTGCCACTTCCTCCCCTTGATGATAGAAGCAGGTGGCAGGGTTATACAGGGGTATCACACAGAGGTGAGGAGGCTCCGGTGGTCAAAGGTGTAGTACCATCTGCGTCGCATCACGCAATGACCACCAACCCAAGCACCGCTGGGCTGACCTTGTTGCCAGAGAGCAAGACCTGCTGGACCACCTGGGTATTGTGATTGGTGGCCCTGTTGGTGAGTAAAATTCAGAGTAATATGCATATTTAAATGCTCTGTAGTGACAGTAGCAGATTTGTTGATATGCTGCAGGCAATGTTTTTGGACATGTGGAATGCAAGCTAAACATACAGTGGCCCTAAGTTATACAATACTTGCTACACATTACCATCATTTGTTGACGCAACAGCTGCACTAACTTACAAAACACAACTGGATCTTGTAAATTAGTGCTGCCTTCACGTCAATAGATGATGCTAATGCGGTTCAAACATATGTTTTATCCATGGTCTGTGAGTGTACCAGGAAAGATATGTTTTTTCACAAGCCAAAGCAAAGAATTAATGTGTTCCCCAATTATTTTGAATACATGTCTAAACTGTATTCTGGCCCATACGTACCAATTTCTTTCTAACCTCTGGTAATATCTTAGGCCGATAGTTTGACTTGGTTGTGATGCAATAAAATTAGGAATAGATGCCAAAGTAATGCACACGGGTTCATATTTAAATGTTTGGGGTTATTTTCCATAGCTGTAGCGTATCACATGAAGCAAATGATACAAATTGAGGGATAACAACTATCCCTGGTCCTCTGTTCATTGTACCTGTGTGTTTTAAATTGATCTTGGGCACAATAGCTGGAACAGAGCTAATGCATTTCTCATCTGTGATACTCTATAGCCATGCACTTCTCATAAGTTATGGAGTCATCGTGGGATACCTGACGTTGGGGAATGCATGATCACAATGTATTACAGGCATGATGTTGTGCAAGGGACCCCTGACCAATTCCATCATACATATAAAGTTCCCTAATACTTTGCTAGTTTATGTTTGGTACACCCCTGCTGATCTAGTGCAGCATATGTACAATAGCTGACTTCCCAGTATGGAGGCTATCACAGACATCGGTGTATGCTAAAATCAGAAGACCAGCATTCCTGTGACTGCTGCCATTCCAAAGGTACATATAAATTGAAACCTACATCATCATGATTGACACAGTATACATTTGCTAAACCATGTTTCAATAATGTGACAGTGTCAGTTTGCTGTATACCCGCTGATCTCCCAACTTGGCAAATGTAAGATGAAGAATGTGGCTAACTGTGATTTCCAAAACACAATATGGGTACACAGGGCAATGAGTGATACATTTCAGGTGCAATGACTACACCTGTGCCCATGCATTCTGTCATGGATGACCACAATATACACTGTCAGCATATATTTCTTTGTTGTATTAACATTTTTAAAAAGTCCAATCCATGTTTTGCCTCAGATTGTCACCAAGTAACGCACAGGAATCCTGCCATTATGGTGTGATGGGGGCATATGTGGCTCAGGGTACACTGTAAATTTAGCATATGTAACCTACACACAACACAGGCCCTACATGGAAGGGACCATAGAAAGCATAATAAATCATGACCTTCAATCAACCCACATGAGCATCATACAGTAACTGATTGTCCCTTAATGCACAAGCCACAATAACTGAGTGACTGGTATTGCAGTGCTCCATGAATGTGGCTTTGCAGTCTCTCATTACTACAAAGGATGAAAGGAGTACACTCCATAAATGAGTCTGCAACTAATTGATGGATCATGTTTGTTACCACATGCTAGTTAGGGCCACTGCATGTGTGCAGATGTGTTGTATCACTCACTGGAGTGACAGGGTCTATACATGTTTGCAGTGCTATGTATGTTGGAGTATCATCATGCCTAAGAGGCTGGACTTTTAGATATAATGTCACACACAGTAATTTTATTTGAAAGTGTTGTACAGTGCACAGACATTGAACACATTTCACCCTTCCATGGTTTACTGGTGGACCTGCCCCTTACACAATTGGCGAAGTGGCTCGATTTGCAGACCCAGACATATCCAGTAAGTGTTGATATTTCTGTTCTGTGTTGTGTTTGCAGCTGTTGTGTGATTGACTCCTGTGTATTGGACACATAGCAAGGTATGATGTGCTGGCACATGATCTGATATGTAACTTGACTGGAGTTTTACTTTTTTTTCCATATTTGAGCTGGACAATCAGTAGCATATAGTCATATTTTGGGATTGTAGTGCAGCCCTGTAGGCATGGCCATGTGAATAGGGTGACATTTGTTGTTAAATTTCTTGTAAAGAACATTTAGCAGAGGGCCAGTTTCATGATTTAGTCAGCAAGTCATACCCTGAATCATACAGAATAGGGATGCCAAAGTATTACCCACAGACTTGATCCTCCCTGTTCACTAATGAACATGTTAGACTGTATGTTTGACTTCCTAGCAGCATCTAGCTCCACATGTTGTACTACATGTATGTGGCACTTGAGTACAATGTCATAGGTGTGCATGCAGCTCATGCCCAGATGGGTGCTTGCATCTATCTACTTGTTGTAGGACAGGTATTGGTGGTATCAAATGATGTTGACAATTGTCTGCAATTACATAGTTAAATGTGGATGGGATTGTCCAAGGTTTGTGTCTATCCTAGTTGGACACCCTCCTTACCTTTGGTGGACTGACTAAGCCCATGTACAGATGACCAAAGCTTCCTGGGTGTCCTTGATGTTTGAAAGTATGTGTTGCTTGTCCATCCCCCTCTGAGGCACAGGCTTAGGGTTATGAAATGTGCACCTAGGTGTGATGATCCAAGTGTAGTACACAGACATGTAAATCTGTAAATCATTTGTCCCAACCTGGGATACCCACTCTTGATTAGCAACTGCATACCATCCTGGCAATTCCATTTACAAATCACAGATCTTGTGGCCCTTGATTGTCATCCAGAAGATTGTCATTATTTGGCCTGTTACATGTGGAGGACTTGCAGCATTTATTACGTGACTAATGGCTGAACAATGATGCTTAGATCATTTAAGTTGGTACACATATTTTAGAGCATCGCTGTGCTGTTAGATAGGACATGTGTAGGCTGCGTTGGCATGTACGTCCTCAGGGAGAATCTGTTATCTGTACGGTGATATGGCCTGTTTCAGCTACATTAGATGTATTGTCTGATTCTCATCAGTAGCTGTATCACACAATGGTGTACTTAATGTTTGACTTTATCTTTTTTAACAGCAGCCAATATGGATGGCAGCCAGATCCAGGAATTTCAGCGGAGGGCAATGTGTTACTGCCACATTCTGGAAATGGAGTCTGGGTTCTGCCACATGGCACAGCATTATCACCATGAAAGAGCCTCAGGGGAGTGGAGGGCATTTGCCCAAGGGGGCCCTTCTGTGTCCACAACATCCGCCACTACCAGCACCACCACTACAACCCAGGTGGCACCAAGGATGCCAGCCACAACTGCGGGACCATCAACTTCCTCAGCTCCTGGACTACTGACAGCAGCACCTGCACCTCCCCCTCCAAGCATGGCACCAACAACTGGACAACCCTCGAAAACTGGCACTCAGACCACCCCTGCTGCAGTCATTGACACTGGTGATTTTCGTGCTATGCAACGTGACATGCAAAGGATGTTGTGCAGACTGGACAGGCTGCAGCAGGAGGTGTCACAAATAAATGAGAGTGCGTGCTATTAAGAAGCTCCTGTGGAGGGCAAACTTGTGAATATGATACCCTCACCCATTATTCCCTCCCTCCTCTTTCCTGGTTCTTTTAATTAGTGGGTTTAGAGGGCTTAGTGTTAGGTTAGAATAGGCTGTTAGGGGGTCATTTGCAGGCTCCAGAATACCGCCATTGCTGGCGTATGGCTGGCTCCCTATTTTGACATTTCCGCTGGGCCAGCGGACGGTAACAGAGTTACCATCCGCTGGCCCAGCGGAAAAGTCACATCAACATTGCCGCCGGCTCGTAATTGAGCCGGCGGCAATGCTGATGTGCAGCGGGTGCAGTAGCACCCGTCGTGCATTTCACTGCCTGAAAATGCGCGACGGGTCTCTGCCTGGGGGCCCCTGAGTCCCCTTACCGCCAGCCTCTTCCTGGCAGTGCAAACCGCCAGAAACAGGCTGGCGGTAGGGGAGTCATAATCCCCAGGGCAGCGCTGCTTGCAGCGCTGCCCTGGCGGATTATCACCGCTGGGGCAAAAATGGCGGTATACCGCCGGCCCCGGCGGTGCGATGCGGCGCTACCGCCGTGGTCCAAATACGCCGGGAGGCACCGCCAGCCTGTTGGCGGTGCTCCCGTCGTTTTGGCCCTGGCGGTCAAAGACCGCCAAGGTCATAATGACCCCCCTAGTTTAGTTAGTAGTAGTGGATTGGGGGTGGAGGGTATGATATTTTTACATGTTTTTTATGTTGGTGGGTGGGGGATGATGTTGGGGTTTTTGGTTATTAAATAAAAAAACAAAAACAAAATATTAAAATATATATATTTGTTTAGTATAAGATAGTGGTGGTCATTCCAACCCTGGCGGTCCATGACCGCCGGGTTGGAGGACCGCGGGAGCACCGCCGACAGGCCGGCGGTGCTCCAATGGGCATTCCGACCGCGGCGGTAAAGCCGCGGTCGGACCGGCAACACTGGCGGTCACCCGCCAGTGTACCGCCGCCCATTGGAATCCTCCAAGGCGGCGCAGCTAGCTGCGCCGCCGAGGGGATTCCGACCCCCCCTACCGCCATCCAGTTCCCGGCAGTCCGCCCGCCGGGAACCGGATGGCGGTAGGGGGGGGGTCGCGGGGCCCCTGGGGGCCCCTGCAGTGCCCATGCCACTGGCATGGGCACTGCAAGGGCCCCCGTAAGAGGGCCCCTAAATGTATTTCACTGTCTGCTGCGCAGACAGTGAAATACGCGACGGGTGCAACTGCACCCGTCGCACAGCTTTCACTCCGCCGGCTCGATTCCGAGCCGGCTTCATCGTGGAAGCCTCTTTCCCGCTGGGCTGGCGGGCGGCCTGAAGGCGGCCGCCCGCCAGCCCAGCGGGAATGTCAGAATTACCGCCGCGGTCTTTCGACCGCGGAACGGTAACCTGACGGCGGGACTTTGGCGGGCGGCCTCCGCCGCCCGCCAAGGTCAGAATGAGGGCCAGTATGTTTTTAGGTTAGTATATGTTGTCCTCCATGTGTCCCGCCATATAAGGGAGTGTTGTAAGTAAGTAGCGATTAGATTAAGCATTAGCAGAAGACATCTTGTATTTAGCAACTATTGTGAACATTTTGCGAAATCCATTTTGCATTCATGGCAGCCATTTTCTCTGCCATGTGCTCGCCATGTGCTCTGTCCTATCTTTCTGTTAACTACTCTTGAAAATCTGTCTAGTGACAAGTTATATTTAGCATCTCCCACTTTCGCACATGCCCAGTAAGATCTGCAGCTGTTAGTAGTCAGTAGCAGACAGTAATGTGTCAACTAGTCCTTGAAAACTGTTAGCACCTCCTACCTGTCGACTGTGCATTTCCATATGACCTTATATGTATGTAAGTCTTGCTTCTATAATTGTACCACCTTCTTTTAGCCCCTGCGTGGGTATAAAAGGACCATGCTCTCTTAGTTCAGTGTGCTACTTCAAACATTACCGAAGGGTGCTGTTTGAACTGTAGTACCACCTCATGAGGTTTAATAAACGTTGTCTTTTATTTCAGTTTCTGTGCCAACTTCTTCCTATATGGTCTGAGGACTTTGTGCAGAGAAGGGTGAACCCCTTGCACTAGTAGGCCTTGCTGAGGCTTACTTCGACAGGAGGTGGGGGTTGATGTTTAGAGTGTTTAGTTAAATGTGATAAGTACGTTTAGCTTAGGGTAGTTAGGGCCAGTTGTGGGTAATGTGTAGTTAGGATAGGTTAGGTTAGTTAAGGTGTTTCCCCTAGTTTTATTAACCTTTTTTACTGTTAAATAGATATTTAGGTACTCCTTTACAGTATGTGTCATATGCTTGGGGATCACGGCCTTGACATGGGTGAACAGTGTGAATTTAGTATTTGCATTTGGGTTCCATCCTGCATCCAAATCCCAACTGAGCTGTCACATTGGCAGCTACACCAAAGCTACTTCTCTATGCATCTGCCATCCATTGCACCCACCATGGTTCCCAATGTGTTGTTAAGTTTGGATGTATGTTTTCAATCTGACATAAGTTGAGACCAGATTTGGTATTGAGGACACTGTTATACATCTGCCTGCAGCCTGATGTTCATGTGAACCCTGATAAGGTGAGTGGTATAGTATACATAACTCACACCTATCATTTGTTACATTGTACAGCCAGGTTACTTATTTGTACGTACACTCATACACATCCATTCCTGCTGTGTGGTGTGTGTGAGGAAAAATTTGAGTCAAATGTCACATAAGTAAAGATTGTCTGGAAGAAAAATTTGAAGACAATAATTTTCTGCTTAGACATCCCTTGAAGAAGACTTATTCTGTCCAACACAGCATTATACTGTATAGTTTCTATTTACCTCAGATTTAACCCTCAGGAAGAGCAGATGATGGTACAATCCAGACCACAGTGCATAGTTATCAGCCCACATTCTTTCAGGGCAGTTGTTTTGACATTCTATGGCCATTGACATGAGGCAAACATCACTAATCTCCCTCATGTTTGATGTGTCACATTACACAGAGACAAAGTGGTTGTGTAAGTGCTATTTATTTTAAAGTGCTGTAGTACTATATTTACATAGTCCATGATTGTGAGTCCATTAGTGTGACACCTTCCATTGTGATCCTACACAAGTGCAAAAGAACATGTCATCGGACATGCTGGGGTGAAGTGTCATACAGTGCAGAGGGACATGAATTGCCAATAAGGTAGTGAGAGACAATCACAGGGCATAGTGACAAGGTAAACAGTGGGCTGGAGAACAGTGCTTGTGAGCAGTTGTTGCAAGACTGGCATGTTACAAAGCACAGGACCTTGGTTATAAGTGGCCATGTGGCAGGGACTAGTGCTACCGGGTACTCTTACGGGTGAAGGTGATCTGTTCCACGTCTTCATCTTCTGATGTGTGTGTTGTCTCCTCTGCCCTTGGTGGTGGTGTGTTTGAAGGGTCCACACACACTTCAGTGTTTGAAGACGTGGAGTCAGAAATCCCGGTAGTTGCCAACTGTGGGGCTATTAGGGGCAGTACTGCAGCAAGGAGGAGCTACTGGTTCTCAAGGATAGCAGCTACATCACTGTGGTAGGCAGCCAGGTCATCCCTGAGGGGGTCAATATTGCATTCATGCACACGTTGAAAGGTTTGTTGTTGGAGGTGTTGTGTCAACTCTCTTACTGCTGTGCTGATTTCCTTCACACTTTGTTGAAGTTCTTGCAAGATTGATGTTCGCCCTTTGATGGCTGCTGCCTGTTCTGCAGTTAACATCATGCACAAACTCACCCCCTCTAGGCTGGCTGCCCTATTTTACAACCCCACCCGCACCTTCTTGGCCAGCTCCCGCTGTACTCCAATTACAGTCCTCTCAAAGCTGGTGCCAGGGTCGTCAGAGTCCTCAGCTGGGTTGGAGCTGGCAGGTCGTACAATTAGGGTGGTGGGTGGGTTCCTCTGTGATGGCTGCTGTATCTGTGCACCTCTTTGCAACTGAAGGTGCGGTCTGGAGGGTTGCAAGGACATCTTGGAGGGTCTGCTGGCTGATGTTTGTCAGCTCGTCATCCATGTCATCAGGGAAGTCCAGGACAGGCATATCTACAGGAGAGCCATCGTCCTCTGCAATGAGATAGAGTACAATTAGTGTGTCTGTGTTGTGGCATTTGTAATGTGACGTGCCTGACTTCCTATTAGTTGTACATTGTGATACTGGTTCCTGTTCATTGTTCCTGTCTTTAATATTAGCAGTCTCCCAGGTGTATGCCCCACCTGCATGTCACATGTATCGTGGGCAGTTTGGGGAAATGTCAGCTTCACATCCTCTAGGTGTAGGATCTGCCCAAATTGTATGTTGCCACCTTCTTGTCCTACTCAACCCTCCGTCTACTTCCATTCTCATATTGTGGCCTTGCACTGGCTGTGGGTGTTCTGATGGCACTTGCACCACACTTAACAATCTGGAACTGCCCCAGTCTCTGATATTTCACATCCAGCTATATGTTGCTGAGACCTAGCATATACTATGTATAACATTGGCATGGCACACTACAGATGTCAGCATTGGTAGTGTGTAATGTTGCTGTTGGGGAATGTGTGCTACATTGGATTGCACTGATGGTCCTAGCAGTGTTCCATTTCCTCGTCTGACTTTGCGGGTGTATTTCACTAGCCAGTTACATATGTCCTCCCCCTCAATGCTATTGTCTGAGCAGTATAACAGTTGGGATGTTTTATGGTGTCATTTCAGCTATTGTGACCCATCACAGGGTGGACCCTGACATATGCAGCATGGGTATGACATTACTGCTGTGTCCCTCATAATGTTTATGACAATGGCTGATGTTTGTAGCGACTATGGGCATTCACATTTGACTGGTTT
Source organism: Pleurodeles waltl (assembly GCF_031143425.1). NCBI lineage: Eukaryota > Metazoa > Chordata > Amphibia > Caudata > Salamandridae > Pleurodeles > Pleurodeles waltl. The sequence continues at coordinate 693,570,322 of NC_090439.1, forward strand.
AGCACATTTTTATTGATTACAGGGGATTGATAATGTTGTCATCCTGAACCCTCTAAGTTGGGTGTGTTTGATCCATGGGCTCTTAACTGCCATTAGCTACTTGACCAGCACACACAGCAGAGGTGGTAGTGGCAACTGTTGTCAATGTTAAATTCCACTTGCGGATATGGTCTGAGACTGTTAATTGAGCACTCGTTCATGTAGGGAGAATACCAGCTGTCATGTGACAGTAGGCCAGTTTTACGTTGTACCCTACCTTCCTGGACTGGCTTTACCTTTCCATCATCCTTGGCATGGCAGCATACCCCAATGCAATTGGTGTAGTGTAGTACTGTGCCCCAGGTTTCCTCTGAACAGCCCCCGTGCTGTGCCCCTTTTCCCATTCCAGTCCCTGAATATCATGACTTCCATGCATTGTGTAGTAGATAGGTCCCCCCCGCTTACAGTTTACAAATAGCCATTTTAGTTTCCCATACCACTTACCCTGCATCTGTGTTGTCTCCTGGTAGTCTGCACTATCCTGTCCTTGAATCCCTGTGACAATCTCCTCAGGGATGACGGTTGCCACCATCTCCTCCATGTGGTCTAGGCCCTCCTGCGGTGCTGGACTCCCACCTCCAGTCTGCAGTGCTGCCTTCCTGTTCCTGGCCATCTTTTCCTTGGTCCTGCGCTTGCAGTCATGCCAGCGTTTCTTGTACTCGATGTCTGTTCTCCGTACTTCTGCCACACTGTTTATCTTGTCAACAATTTGTTGCCAAATTGCCTCTCTCCTCCCAATTGACAATTTAGAGGCGAAAAAAAGTTGGTGCTGGTGTTCCGTCACCTCTTTCACCAGTATTTCCTGCTTCTCTGCACTGAACCAACACTTCCTTTTCTTCTTCTCCCTCTCCTGGGTCTTGTGTAGGTCCTCCTGGCTGGTTCCTGGTCGGTTGTCATCTTCCTGGGGTCTCTCAAAGCTTCTGGGATCCATTTTGGCTCTCCTTTGCACATTTTGTAGTGTTTGCGCCGCTTTTTGACCCAATTGCGTCAAAAAATGGCACCTATCCGGTTTGCAACGTCGTAAACCGGATCAAAGTCATTTTCGCCGTGTTAATGTTGTTTTTCTTTATGATGTGACGCATTGGTTTGAGTAAAAAAAAATGACTCACACCAGTGGTTTGCGCCACCGTGCGCCAACGTATAAATTTGACTCCCGAGCGGCACTAAGAAATGGAGTTAGCCAGCGTTAAAAATATTGACGCAAAACTGCATTGGCGCAGTTTTGAATCAAAAAGTATAAATATGGCCCTCAGAGCATGTCCTGCTATGCACCCGCCACCCGTGCCTGCTGTAAATTGTGTTTAAAAAGATTTGTTAAAGACTATTGACAAACACAAGATCTATTTACTTTGCCAATGTATGTTTAAGAAAGTATATTTTATGTGAGGCCAGAGTAAGTTTGCGCCCCTTTTGCGTCAAAAAATGACGCAAATGAGGCGCTAAAAAGTATAAATATGGCCCATGTTTACACAAGGTTTTTCTACTGCAAGCTGTTCCTTACCAGCACACATTTTCCTTTGATATGTTTTCATATTTACATCCCACATGTATTGGGTTATTAAGGCATTTTGTGTGATCTGTAGCAACGCCTGATTCTGAACAGATCTGTAAAGAAGTCCAGAGTCTGAAGAATAATCCTTAAATCTTCATTTGCATGTTTGCTTTCCTTGTCCAGAGGGTGATTCGCTTTCCAATAATGTGTCTGACCCTTTTGAAGATTACAGAAAGACGCAGGGAGGGGCTGGACCCTGCAGTAAATAATTAGAATCCGCGGGAGGAGAGCTGCTTACTTTTCACGGCAACAGATAATCAGAATGCGGTTGCTCGAGTGTAAAATGCAGGAATTAATGATCCTCTGTGATACAGATTAGAGCGTTCATTTTAAACCCTAGCACCGCAGGACAAAGATATTGAGCACTGCATCCCATTCCAAATGTAAATATTTCCCTGACCCACTGAGACAAAGTGTGTGAAAAGAGGACTGGTTAGAATTCGAAACCTCTCCACAGCTTTAAAAATCATTGATGTAAAATGCTGCATTCTTCCCCACATGTATTTCTGTGTATTCTATTGGAGACTACACTACACAGGTGCTTATTAAAAGGTCCTTTTGACTCGCCTATCTCGTTAGGAAACATTACATATTGCCCAGGAACCTGTGGAAAAATGTACTCTTTAATATTCCATATTTATGAGGGAGGAGTTAATGAGGAATGATGATTACAACGTTACACTCACATCTCACAGGCTTTTATAATTTACACTTATGCGTTAAGTTTACCAGAAGAGAATATTTTTTTAACAATTTTGAGGACGAATGACTGGTACATATTCACTTATTCACATTGTGAGGGTCATTCTGACCCTGGCGGGCGGCGGACACCGCCCGCCTGGCGGGAACCGCCAAATGGCCGCTCCGCGGTCAGAAGACCGTGGAGGCCACTCTGACTTTCCCGCTGGGCCAGCGGGCGCCCGCCGGCCCAGCGGGAAAGGCCCTGCAACAGAGGCCGGCTCCGAATGGAGCCGGCGGTGTTGCAGGGGTGCGACGGGTGCAGTTGCACCCGTCGCGATTTTCACTGTCTGCAATGCAGACAGTGAAAATCTCCCTGGGGCCCTGTACGGGGGCCCCTGCACTGCCCATGCCAGTGGCATGGGCAGTGCAGGGGCCCCCAGGGGCCCCACGACACCCGTTCCCGCCATCCTGTTCCTGGCGGTAAAAACCGCCAGGAACAGGATGGCGGGAAGGGGGTCGGAATCTCCATGGCGGCGCTGCTTGCAGCGCCGCCATGTAGGTTCTGCCCAAGCAGGGGAAATCCGGCGGGAAACCGCCGGATTCCCTTTTCTGACCGCGGCTTTAACGCCGCGGTCAGAATGGGCAATGAAGCACCGCCAGCCTGTTGGCGGTGCTTCCGTTGCCCCCGGCCCTGGCGGTCTTGTACCGCCAGGGTCGGAATGAGGCCCTGTGTTTGTTGCACGTGATAAAGCCAAATAATTATTTTACTAGGGTGCTTTGAGCCCCCTAGTACAAAAATTAAAATTATGTTTCTATGGAGAATAGTTGTTGCTTTGAGATTGTCCCTGTACAATTACCTACCATGTAACTGTACAGTATCAGTATGGATATACACATAAAAACAGGATGTCTTTTACATATTACAGGGAGCATTGGAGTCTCTTCTGAAAACCAGGATGAATTGGTTCTACAATGTCTCATTGAATCAGTTTCAGAAAATTGTGCTTTACAAATACATACTATGTTATTTTATGTAAAGGTATAGGAAGCTCTTGCTGATGCTATTTGCTTGTGAAGACTAAAGGGTATATTTCAGGGGTGCAACTAGACCCGAACTTTGTGGGGATGGGAGGGGGCTGGTACATCAAGCAGGAAGGGACATTCTCAGAGCCAGTATAAGAGCACACATTGCCAATATGTCTGCCTTTAATGTACTAACACATGAAATCAACATTCATGAATCACTTTATTTTCATGCATGGACACCTTAATGGCAAATCTACTTGCTTTGCTAATAATTTCCACTCAGGCACTTGAAGGCATTTTGATGAGCCTGCACTGTGTCAGGGAAAGGGCAGGAACGTGCCATGTCTAAGTCAATACTGTGCATTCCTGCCTTTTCCCTTGCGCTGACACCGTTATGATGGCCTATTGCCAATGCAGGCACCCTTGCACTATGGTGCAAGGGTGCCTCTGTTGCATGCAGGATTGTTTTTGTGCAAGAAGTGGCACTTTCCTGCAAAAGAAAAATCCCCTGAGACTTTTTCCCCATAAAAAGAGGAAAAAACAAGGTGAAATAAAGACATTTCTCTTTGCTATGCCTCACCTGGGGAGAGATACATTTTTAGCACATTCCCAGGTCTATCACATCTCTTAAATCTGGAAATGTGTCAAAATTCATGGGTGTTGCAAGGGAATACCCATGCAACGCCCATGGAAATGCCGCCCTTGTGCAGAGTAATCCAGTGCATCAATTTGTGCTGCGTTGCATTACTCAAGTTCTTTGAAGCCACTCAGGGCCACACAAGGTGGCCTTGCAAGGCTTCATAAATCAAATTTTTCAGTGGTGTCACCCTTGCACCACGTTGTGTGGTGCAAGAGCGATGCAAAGGGGCTTGTAAACATCCCCCTAACCGCTGCCACCAGACCTGATAGTATCAGATGTCCGCAACATGATTTGTACCAAGTCAATCTTGTATCTGTGTTTATGTCCGATACACAGAATATAAATCGGAACAGTAAAGGTGTCTTTTCCTACTAAAAGCAACATCAGACACATAATAAATGCTTTAGAGAACAAAAAAATGTTTGAGGGGGATCCCCGGATTAACACAAGGAAGTGTTTCCTCAGACATCGAGAAGGAGACTTATATGAACCGTATTTACGATGGGCCACATATACAGGGATAAAGAAAATTATATAGGGCTTCCATGTGAATGACAGGTGTTCACAAAGAGCCCAAAAGGAAGGGGAATTCACAGAGAAGAATAAGCAGAATAACTCCACAATACAAAAACATGCATGAGTTTATATAGTTGTAATAAAGACTTAGCCAGAGAGCAACAGAATGTTGTATATTATAGGTAGTGATGGAGATGAAGCAAGACTGTGTTCATCAAATGGGAACCTAAATCTTTGAATTACATACAGCTATACACAATCACACTATAATCACAGATTAAGTAATTTGCTCACAACTGCCCAATTTTCAGTTATGATCCAATCTGGATTCAAAGCTAGGTTCCCAGGTTGACTTACAGGAGTCACACCTTGATCAAATTTCTGATTTTTGTCTGATGTTTAAGGTTCATGTTTGTCTATATCCATATACCCGCTGAGTTGAAGTGAACATGGTGGTATTTAACATAAATATTTCGGTATTTGCCAATGACATAATGATTTCTTAGTAGGGATGTGTCCCCAGTATACCCATCAGAGTGGAACTGAAATCGTGGTCCAGATGATGACTACATCTCTTTTTTTCTGTGGTATTATCATAAAATAGTATGCAAAGGGTTTAATAATCTTTTTTTCAGTCTTTAGCCCTCCAAAGCTTTCTTGACATGGCTATGTGCTGCTGTGACACGAAGTTCAAATACTGCAAATTACAACTAGTAAAGACAGTTTTTGTTTGTGAGCTGCAGGTTAAATATCTTCAGAAAATTTATACAACTGACTAGGCCGTGTGTGCACTCAGTCACATTATCTTTTTGTCTGAATGAAAGAGGGTTGGATTAAGATGCCAAAATATAAATATGTGCAAGCTGCACCAGAAATGATTTACGGTATATAATGCCATCATACAAAATTATGGAGGGGCTGAAGCTGTGCATCCACAGCACAAGACACTGCTGCAGATTTAGATTGAAAGATTTGAGGATAACCAGAGGGAGACTTGGAGATAGACCATCTATGTTTGAAGGTGTGAGAATGCCTATGAACCTGCTCCTCCCTTGAACTGGGATCATGTAGCTCCAGCTGGTGGGCAGCACCTGCACCGCCAGGTGTTCCTCCACCTGAACAGATGCCCAATGATCTCCTACATGAAGACCATAGGTAGAGCTAGCCTAGGAGAGTGCTTAGATCTTTTGTCTGAAGAGGCAACCATTATTGAAGCCTGAGGCAGCTGAAGGAAATCCCTCCTCCCGTACCCTTGAAGTGGACCTGCTCTAACAGATTTTTTTCTTCACACATCCGTACACTCCATTTAGGGTTTGCCTGCTCTAACCAAGCCTGGAGAGTGTTAGTGCCTCAGACCTTAATAAGTGAACTTACAAGGAGACGCAAATAGGTTGATGAACCTTTTGACTTGCTTTGAGGTTTTCCCACCATATATCCTGTATGTGCAGATCAATAATCAATAACAAACAATAACGTTAGTCATCAATAGGAGTCAGTAAGTTGCACACAACATGACCTTGCAGTGATGAATAACCACACCTTTAGATAAAAGTTAGAAAGTTCTTTCCCTACATTAACAATGCTAAAAATTAAGTGATAAACATACAGAAACAACACTGACTAACCAAAGAGGCAAAAGAATCGCAATCTAATCAAAGCTTGAGCCACTACACATTCTAAGGTTACAGTACAAATTAATAGCAAGAATAACTGTGCAAATGATATTACATACATTTACATTCGACAAAGAAAAGACATCAACTGTTATTATATGTAACAAACTTCATCAGTGAGAACCCTAACTAACATCAGATTAGAATAGCATGTTTGGGCTTCACGCAAAACAATTTAGTCAACACAAATTTGGAAAAACATCTAACTATGGCTCTATCAAAATCAGTAGTTGGTACCTAGGAACAAAAGCAAATGGACATAGCAATCAATAACAGTGACACTATATCTCTCCTCAAATGGATCGGCAAGCTAAGACAGTCTTCGTCATCAAGATATCAGTCTGATCAGCGAGGCATCAGGATTCAGCATCAAAGTTCAGGAAAAACAAAGTCTTTAAGCAATAAAGCACGACTCTTCTCAAGATGGTCAAGAAAATAATGGCCTTAAGACAAGAGAGAAAATGGGCAAATGGGCTGATTCCTCTCAGTGCAGTCCGGCTAAGTTAGATTTCCTAAAACTACTTTTCAAGTCCCTATGGGTTCAAAAATCGCATGTTTACATTTAATCCAAAGACACTAAACCCTAATATCTCCAATTCCTCTAGTACATGGTTCACACGTCGATGATTGTTTCTCATTTCTTCCGTTCTCGTCATTGCGCTCATCAGGTAACAATATTGTTGCAGCTTATACTCCAGTGAGTATGTTCATTGTCTTTCCTGGGAAAGTCAGTCTTGCACACATTACATTAAACATTGTTGCACTAGTAAATACATCATCTCCTAGCAAGCAGTTCTCTTGAGAAAGACTTTTAGCTATGAGCACTTGGTCAGCACAGTGGAAATTCACAATTTAATCCATTTTATAAAACGCTAAGCAATGCAGCTTGAGATGAGGCCGTGCAACTAGGCCACGACCTCTCTAAGTTAAGGCCTTACGATTAATAAAGCTAATACATAATGCATAACCCATAATATGACATATTACTACATTAATCAAACACATGTTCATCATTTCATATTAATAAGCCATTAATAAGTACACTTTGTGAACACTGATGGCCACACTGGTGGGCGCACCTTCTAACGCGTGCATTATTCTTCCCTACGTTATTACATTTCTATGCAATTTCAACATTCAGGATACATGAATAATCATTAATAATTTCATTAAAGCTTCTGTGTTAACAAAAGGGGGTGGCAGAAGGACTGAAAGCTGGATCGCCAGTGGATGACAGCATTGTTCATAATTGCTTGAAGAAGCAGGGAATTTGTATTAGTTGTATCCATTGACTGCAGTATTCAGAGTGACAGCAGCAGTATATAATAGCAGCAGCACTCAATTGCAGTGACGAGAGCATGAGTTACAGGGCATGGCAGCATTAACACCATCAGGCCTTGAAAGCAAGACTCAGTGATAGCAACAAGGCTCCAGGATATGAACAAGTAGGAGCTGGGTAACAGCAGGCCTCAATGTGACTGCTTCAGATGTTTCCGGATGATTCAGAAGCATCTCTAACAGCATCTTAAGTAAATGAGTGTGTCTACACAACTACAGTCATAATGTCACCGCAGTGAGAGAGGCAGTAGCACTCACACTTTTACCAATATTCCCATTTTAAAGGATTTAGCACCTACTCCAAAGAACTGTGTGTAACCTACATCCTCTGCCTTACAGGTTCTGTCAGCGATAAAGGTTTATACTACAGCTGTCATGTTGTGTCTGTTTTAAATGGATGATGAGATTGCACTGCTGCTCCCTACTGCAAGGAAAGGAAGCATAATGGTGCTCTCAAGGAGTACCTGTTCTGTGAGAAAAGAAGTCTTGCTCTGTAGGGGCTTGACATGTAGTGAAGCCTACATTGTTGCTGCCCAGACCATACATGTTCTGTAAGAAAGGGAAACTTGCACTGCAGTCACCTAAGTTGCACCTGCTCTAGAAGCAAGCAAAGTTTGCACTGCTGCTGACCCATCTGTTCCTGTTCTGTGAGAGAGGGACATGTTTCCACTCATGCTTGTCTTCTTCTTGTTCCACAGGGAAGCTTTCACCATAGCTATCCTTTTTGTACTTGCTCTCTTTGACATCAACTTGTGCTGCTTCTACTCATGCTACCACGTGTCCAGTACCTATTCTTTGTGCTAGAGATGCTGCCAATGTATGTCATGATGTCCTATGGTATGTATTAGTGATCATTCTAATACATAATTTACCATTACAGAATCCCAAAAAATTTGTTTGTCAATGTTTATTTTTTATTCATAATCGTGATAAAAGACTCAACTCACCAAAATATGTTAAAGATTAATGCTTGATGTCCTATATGAAAGAGTTTCAAAAGTATTTATGTCACCTTCTACAGTGCTAAAACATGGCTGACAAGTGACCATGGTGTATGAAACACCTTCACCACCACCTAGTGCTTAGTTTGCAAAAAACAATGTAAGTGGTGTTATCCAAATAGTTTCTTTGTACCTGAAACATACACCACATTGCCCACTCACAAGGTGATGGTCAGATGTCTGGTGAAAAACAGAGCCAAAATAATAGTAGCATGTGCAGTAAGGTTTGCCTTAGTGTCATTGCCAGCTGCTTGTTCACACATCACTATTCTGCAATCTCCCAATAGACACACTTTCTGTCCTCTTTCCCATATCAGTCACATTTGTCTCCCATGTCTTTATTCTCTCTTTCTCCCCTCCATTCTCTCCCACTTGCTCTCCCTTCTCTGTCACTACTCTCTATCTCGTCGCTCTCTCTTTCTCCACAATATCTTTTCTTAATCCCCTCTCTCCAACTCCCATCCCTTCTCCCACCTTTTCCTTCAGACTCCCTGTCAGAGACGGCTGTGTCAGAGATCAACCTGGGTGTGAGGCCTGTGGTACTCCAACAGTTTAGAAGCTGGTCACCAGTATCTCACTCCTCACAGAATATTTTACAGAGCATGAATTAATATTTGAAAGAGCTGCCAGTGAATTGGCTCAACACAATCTATTGATCTACACATCTCAAGCTGTGCAGGGGCTGAGTTCTATGTAAACAGGGACTCTGCTCTGGTTCAGTGCAATAAATGAACTGTCTGTAAAAAACTGAATATAATATCTGTAGGAGTGCATAAACTCTGCTGTACCTTTGCAGGGGTTCAGCAATATATCTGCAAGGACTCCGCTATGGCATTACAACCAGAGATGCTGACTTTGGAACTGGGGAACGAGGCTCAAGTCGTAACATCCATTCAACCTGCAGTGATCCTGGGCAAATCACTTAGGGCCCAACTTAGATTTCAGCATACGAGTTACTCCGTCACAGTAATAACGGATTTCCCATCCACCGAAACATAAATCGCATAAGAAATAATGGGATTTATACGTTGGCGGACGGGATATTTGTCACCGCTATGACAGAGTAACCCATCTGCTGAAATCTAAATCAGGCTCGTAATTTACCTATGCCTAAAAAACATATGTGATCTTGTGTAATGTAACTGGTGCTCATATAAAGTGCCATATTACCTCCAGGTCAAGTTTGTGCTTTATAAAAATGCAAACAAAAGATCAACTCAATCTGTTAATGAGCTCAATGCTGGAACTCATGTATGTTTTCTAGTTATTCAGCCACATGTCTAGAAGTGCAACTGACTTCTTCTTCTACTTAATCAAACAAGCACTAAAATACGGTTCTCAATCCAAGGCAATTTTGACCCTTCGATTGTTATGCTGCACAGCAACACTCTAGATCTGTAATGCTTTATGCTTTGGCTGACCTCAGTTTGTCAAGATTAAGTTGCGGCCCTAGTGGAAATCTGGGGGGATGGAATCACATTTTCATTGGTATAGTGATTGAAGGGCCAGACTAGTGAGTAACCATAACTTTGAAAAATTTCAGAGAGGATATTTTATTAAAATAAATACCGCCTGAGAATGTTTGATTCTCAAAACTAAGTTTGGTGGTCTCAGGTTAATTCATTGCTTTGATGGAGAATGTAGTTGTTTTAATATATTCACCCAGATGTCATCCGTACTCAACCTCTGTGATTCCCTCGCCTATGAAAAATGTGAACTCTTGTCTCTGGCACAAAGCATGAGCATTTAAATCCCCTTTCCAAGCAGACATTAAAAAGGGAGATATTTGGACTGTGTCAAAAGAAGGTGTACTCACATATAGAAACACAGCTGCTGTTTGAAGTTGACATAGGACAGTAGAAGGCAGGGGCAGCACCAGTTAATGACAAAAGTGGGTCAGCTTGAGAGACATCAACGCCCAGAGCTTGCACCCAGGGTGTGTTTCAAGTGTACCTTTGAAATGTGTCTGTATGTTGGATTTGGAGTTTGGTGCCCTTTTCACTACATTTCCCAACCACCAACTACCACTAACAGAGATGGTAAGAAGGCCCAATAGGTGAGCCACACAAGGGCAGTGCAGTTTCGGGCACACTATGCTGCTGCAACAGAAAGCTTTGGTGGGTGCAGTGCCAGGTGCCATTTATGCACAGTGATATTCTGATCCTCTCTGTCAGTGTGTTACATGTTCAGCTACCAAATCCCAGGGCAAGAGCCACACACAGTGGACTGACAGAGGTCATCACCCAGCAGCCTACGACTAGGAGCAGTGGAATACTGCACCCCACGTATGTCCTAATGTGGTGCACATGCCCTGCCCTACCCAAACTGAGCTTTAAAGCAATCTTGAGGTTCAGGAGCACAAAGACAGGTGCCACTCCTCCCCTGCCTGCCTGTGTACAGACTGTTAGAGTAGAATGTATGACTGTAAAAAGTAACTGTGTGACATGTTATTGTCAAGCCATTAACCTGACACAAATACTGTCTGATAGGCCATAGCTAGCCCTCCTTCTGGAACATAACAGGAAGTCGGGAGCATTTTACTCAGACACTGCCTGAGGAAACATCTTTCAAAAGTCCATGCCCCACTGATTGGTACTGGTGTCTGTAGGAAAGTACCCTCTTTCTTGGCATGGTTACACCCATGTTCTGCCTGATGTCAGTGTGCTTGACTGTGTTCACTGAGAGCCTGCTAACCAGGACCCTAGTGATTATGCTCTTTCTCCTCTAAATTTGGTTGCTACTTACTGTTAACACAGTATTCCACCCACAATTATAAGTCTCTAGTATATGGTACCTAGGTACCCAGGGCATTGGGGTTCCAGGAGATCCCTATGGGCTGCAGCATATATCTTGCCACCCACAGGGAGCCCATGCAAAGGATTCTGCAGGACTGCCTTTGGAGCCTGAGTGAAAAGGTGCAAGTACCCTTTTACTGCCATTTACACTGCACCAGGCCACTTATAAGTCACCCCTATAGCAGACTTTGCAGCACTGAGGGCAGGGTGCAAAGTACCTGTGTGTCAGAGTACCCCTGCATTAGCAGAGGTGTCCCCAAGACCTCCGGGACCATTTTCCCAGACTTTCTGTGTGCGGGGATGCAATTTTACATGTGTACTGGACATAGGTCATAACCTATATACAGCTACATAATGGTAACTCTGAAGAAAGGCAATTTTGGTATCAAACATGTTGGAATCATACCCCAAGGCCTTAGAGGACCCCAGTATTGCCATTACAGCATTCTGGGGGTTTCCAGGCAGCCCCAGCTGCTTTCACCTCACAGACAGGTTTCTGCCCCCCTGTTGCTTAAAAAGCTCAAGCCCAGGAAGGCAGAACAAAGGATTTCCTTTGGGAGAGGGTTGTTACACCCTCTCCCTTTGGGAATAGATGTTATAGGCATGGGAGAGGTAGCCAACCCAAGCCACTGGAAATGCTTTGAAGGGCACATTTGGTGCCTGCCTTCCATAAACCAGTCTACACCAGTTCAGGGACCCCAGTCCCTGCTCTGGTGCAAAACTGGACAAAGGAAAGGGGAGTGACCACTCTCCTGACCATCACTACCACAGGGGTGGTACTCAGAGCTCCTCCAGTGGATCCCTGGGTTTTGCCATCTTGGATTCAAAGTTGGCAGGGAACTCTGGGACCATCTGTGTGTGGATCAGTGCCAGCTGCTGACGTCAAAGCCCACCCCTGATATGCACTTAGCTGTTTAGGTGACCAATCCCCCTTTCAGGGCTATTTAGGGTCCCTCCTTTGGTTGGTTCTTCAGATTTGGATTGCAAGACTCCAACAAGAATCCTCTGCATCCTCCACTTCGACTTCTCTCTGAAGAAACTGCATCTGGACCCTCCAGGAACTCTACAAGCTGCAACAAAGAAGCAAGACCTCCTCTGCAAAATTGTATCTCTGGCTCCTGACAGCAACTGCACCTGTTTCCCGGTCGTGCATCCTCTGAGGACAGCCCGTCTTCAGACTGCACCAGAAGAATGAAGGAATCTCCCTAGGGGTGAGGGAGTCACTCTCCTGCTTCAACAAGCACCAACTGCAACAACGACTCACTGTGTGGATCCCCTCTCCTGAAGAGCTGTGTGGATCCTGTATCACAGGTGGTGGACTGAAGTGGTTTCAGCGGTCCTCACGTCCCACTGTCCAACTTTGGTGGAGGTAAGAGTTTGCCTCCCCACCAAGACAGTACCCCCATGTACTGCATGTTTTGCAGCTGCCAAGGCTTGTTTGTATCCTACCTCCAAGTCCTTCATGCATTTTGTAGCTTCAGCCTCCAGCACTCTATGACACAACGCACAGCTCCCTGTGTGGTTCTCCAGCAGCTTGGGAGCCTTTGTCATAGTGCTGTGTGTGCCTCTTCTACATCTTCTTTGACCCCGTGCTGTGGGACTCCTGTGTGCACTGCCTGGTCTTCTGTGGGCTCTCTGAGTTGCTGAGAGCCCCCTCTGTCTCCCTTCTCCTGGGTATGGTCTACCTGGTCCATCATGTTCCCGGGCAGCAACATTTTCCGCTAACCGTGAGCTTTGTGTGTGCCAAGGCTTGTTGGTTGACTCCAGTGACGCAAACCAGACTGCAATTCCTCCATCTGGTGTGGGACATCACTTGCATTCTTCAGGAACCCGATTTCATCTTCTTGGCTGCAGCACTGACTGTTCTTCTTCTCGGATGGTACTCCTTTTGCACCTTCATCCGGGTTAGCATGGGCTCCTGTTCCTCCTGGACTCTTCTGAGCTTCTTGGACTTGGTCCCCTTCTTCCACAGGTCCTCTGGTCCAAGAATCCACTGTTGGTGTCTTGCAGTCTCTTCTGGTTCTTGCCTAATTCTTCTTTTAGTTTCTGTGTGTGTTCTGAGAATGTTACTGTGATTTATTCCTGCTTTCCTGGTCACTGGGGTGGGTTCAAATACTTACCTTTGGGGGTTTCTAGTACTCCCAGCTCCCCTCTACACACTACACTTGCCTAGGTGGGAGAACAACTTTTGCATTCCACTTTCTTCATATGTGGTTTGTGCTCCCCCTAGGCCCATTTCTAACTACTGTGATTTTCACTAATTGCACTGTTTCCTAACTGTTTTTACACCTATTTCTGCATACTAGTGTACATAATTTGTGTATTAGTTACCTCCTAAGGGAGTAAAGCCTCTATGGTAATTTTGGTATTTGTGTCACCAAAATAAAATACCTTTATTTTTGTAACACTGAGTGTTTTCTTTCATGTGTGTGAGTACTGTGTGACTACAGTGGTATTGCATGAGCTTTGCATGTCTCCTAGATAAGCCTTATCTGCTCACCCACAGCTACTTCTAGAGAGCCTGGCTTCTAGACACTGCCTATATTTCACTAATAAGGGATAACTGGACCTGGTAAAAAGTGTGAGTACTACAGGTACCCACTACACACCTGGCCATCAGTCACCTCAACAGGCTTACTGTTACCCTATATATTTGACAATATCACTTTGCACACTCTTATGACCAGATTTACTAAGGACTTATGTTGCCCTTGCATGACACAAGTCATTGCAGGCAATGCAAATTCTTTAGTGCTATCAACATAGCCATACAAAGCCACCTTGTGTGGCTGTGTGTGTTTAGTGAACCCAAAGTAAAATGTTCCACGGGTGGAATATGCACAGTATTGCACCAAAATGGTGTACCTGCTTGATCTAGGTTTAATAAGGAGAAATACCTTTATGTTTCCTTATTACTTCCTCTTTGTATTGCTCTGCACCCTGCAGCAGAAAGACAAAAAGGAAAATGCCATTGAGGATTGGTTTTCAACAGGAAGGTATCCCTTCCTGCACAAACACAATCCTGCCATTAACGCAGGTCCCTTGCATCATGGCGGAAGGATGCCTGTATTGTTGCCAGGCAGTCTTAATCAAGTACTCCAGCCCTAGGAGACAGCAGAAACGTGCAATATCTTTGTAAATATGGCACATTTCTCCTCTCTCCCTTTCATGCAACACAAAGCAACAAGTTGCCTTGAAATCTGCCCCTTATTTTTTAACCAGTATTAGAATTTTTGGAAGCAAAACCACAAGCACCTCAATCCATAACTCTAAGCCAACTTCCCTCTTCCCCCAGAAATGCAAAATGCTATTAGTAAAAAAAAACTGGACTGCCTGATGGTCAGTGAATCATTTTAATGCAACACCATTTGAAGAAGAAAAAACAAACTTATTCCTTTCTCCCCTTTTTTTACATTCATATAGCACTTTCTGTCCCTTGTCATGTGTAGTAAGTGCTATATAAATGCAGTTACATACAATATAATTTGTGCCTTTTCTGCCTGGATGGACTCAGGCTAAGGTTGGTTGGGAAAAGGGCAGAGATTATCTTTCACTTGCAGAGGTTGCCTCGGTCATAACAGTGTTAATGGGCAATCATTGTATTACCTGCAAAACAATGAAGAATGCAAAAGCACATGGCCTTTTATGGTGAGAGCCCCACCATGAGGTCTGTGATCTAGAATCACTGGTGACCTCTGCCCCTTCTTTAAAGACACTTTCCAGCAGCACAGACGCTGTGCTGTGTCTTTCTGAAGGAGAGAAAATCCTTCCCAAGCAATGCTCTGCCCAGGCACTCCCTGAGCCAAGCACTCAGGAGCTGCATCCCGGGCTATGGCCCACGCCGGGGTGTGGGGAGGGTACTGAAGCCCCCTTAGCCCAATGGGTATTGTGCACCTTTTATATTTACTAAGGACTTGTGTTGTCCTTGCGTGTCGCAAGTCATCACAAACTATCACAATTCCTTAAATGGGAGTCACAAAGCGATGCAAGAGGCTATTTGGTGGTCTTCCGTTAATTTATTAGGACGGAACACAAGCAGCTGCTTGCACTGCGTTGCTTTACATTTGGTTGTGTTAGGCATTCCATTGTTGAGAATGGGCATTCCCCTGCATCCACCTATGGAATTGTATGTGCTCCCAGATTACTAAAGTTTAACCTGGTATTGTACCAAAACAGTGCAGCGACCACAAAGAGGCGTAGTAAGGAAAAATATCATTATTTCTCCTCCTACCGCCTCTTTCTATGTGTGATGCAGTCTGCACCACACATAGAAAAGGGCAATTGCCTCTTAGGGCAAGAGGGTATCACTTCCAGCACAAAAACAGTCCTGCTTGTAATGCAGGCACACCTGCACATGGCTCAGTGGTGCCTGTGATGGCCCTAAGCAGCACACCAGTGTGAAGAGAGAGCAGACCTGTGCCATGTCCTAATAGATATGACACATTTTTCCCTCTCTCCCTTTCACACAGCCCAATACAGCAATTTGTCTTGCTATGTTTCATTGCATGAAATATTAATAAACCTATCCCTTGATTTATATCTTTCTATGGCAAAGATGATAGCATGACTGAAAAGAGCTAGGTTGCCACCCTAGATAGTACTAGTCTATATAATATTCTGTTTAATTAAAACACTTGCAAAAATGACCCAAGATTGTCCAGTTCTTTAGGGTTCTCTAAGAGGGAGTCAAAACATTGCTTATGTACGATATGGAGGGTGAATGCACTAGCTCTTCTCCCCTTCATAGGGTTGTAAGACAGGGGTGTGTTTTGGCTCCAGTTGTGTTTCTTTCATATAGCGATGGCTTGTATTCCTCTTTAGTATCTCAGGACATTGACCTTCCGTTTGCAAATGGTAAGCAGTTGCTGTGTCTTCTATATGCCGATGACGCAGTCCTGCTTTCACAGCCTGGAAATGGGTTAAGGCACTTCACTAATACCTTTGTAAAGTATTGCAATGATTTACACCTGGATGTAAACTTAACAAAAACCCACTATATGGTCTGTGGCAAGCCAGCACGGAAAGCTGGGCCTATGATGATAGTATAGGAGCAGCTTATTAACCAAGTTAAGGAGTTCCCATATCTGGGAGGTCACCTTTGAATTTAGGGGAAGCTGGCTACCTAGCCTTTCTAAGAGACGTTCCTGCTTTATTTCCTCAGTAGGGGCCATCTTTTTGCTGGCTTCTATAGTAGGTAATAAACCAATTTTACCCCTACTAGAGATGTTTAAACTTAAATGTCTCCCTATTGTAAATTTTTGGGCCACCTATATGGGGATATCATGACTTTAGTAGCCTACAGAAGGAGGAAAATAGATTCTGCAGCTGCCTACTTGGGGTGGGCCCGGGAACTCCGCATTTCTTTCTCCAGGAAGGCCTTGGTCTAGCCTGTGTTGTAGATCACATTAAGTTTACACTATTATAACTGTGGCTCTCTGTCTGGGTCAACAAACACTCAGAATTTAACAGGGAGGTGATCTCTGACTGTCTGTCTTGTAATCATGGTCATAAAATCCCCTGGATAAGTTATGTCAAGAACATCGCAAACAGGCTGGGCAGTCTAGAACAGTTGTCATCCCCACACTTGCTGCCTAAAGGAGTGGCCAGCTGGGGTAAGGGGTGAGATGAGGGAACTCACTAAGCCCTCTGTGAGATCATATTTAATGTATAGGAGTTGCCAGGGCATTGAACCCTAACTCTCTCAAGTTGAAGACGTTTGGAAAAGGACACTGTTGGCCAGGTTTTGGCTGGGTTCCATTAGGTGTAGTCTCTGTTTTCCCTTAGGTCAATTTAAACCTGAACGCATCATGACATGCCCTTGCGACAATTCTTCTGTACAAACCCTAATGCATTTTACCCTTTTTTTTTGCAAATATTATGCACCTTTTAGGTAAAGATATTTATTGCTGCTTTTAAAAACTCTTGGATTCTGGCAATGTAGACAATCTTTATATTATTTATGTGAGAATGAATATATACCACACTACTTGGGAGCTCACAAGATTGAAGTATTTCGACCAATATACTGTGTTCCTAATTGTTTTGACTCATTGTTCCTCATTTAGGTTATTTATCAGACTGGTCTGATTTTTTTTTTTTTTTATTAAAGAAAGGATGTATACCCTCACCCACACCAAGAGCCATGCTTTATCACAGGAGCCCTACTTGATCAACACTGGAATTGTGTATTGCTGGTCCTGAGCTCTTATTTGTTTTCCTTTTTTAGATTAGTTTTTCGGTGGAGTGTGAACCTTATAGTAATAGTCCATAGTAAAGTGTTTCCTTAAACTGTCTTCTTCATGGAATAAAATGACACCCTCCTCTAGATTTTGGGAAGAATTAACCCATTTTTTTAGAACAAAACTGCAAGTATATATGCCCATTCTCCATACATTAGAAGCAATAACCTATCTCTTGTAGAGGGCTCATCCTTCTCTTTAACAGGTTCTTCTTTTCCTAAATTTGAAACTTAATGATACACTGGCGAGGCTTGAGGCATGTAAGTCCAGTTCACCTACAGACCTCTGTCCTATTCACATATACCATCACATCACTGATTCCCTGTGTTCCTCCCATACTAATCTCATAAATTACTCCTTCTCCAAAGCCACTGTGCCAGCTATCTGGAAAAAGGCTTCAGTGGTTCTCCTGTTTAGGGAGCCAACTGTTAACTGTTGGCCTTAACACTCTAAGTAATTACTGGCACATTTCCCTCTGACCTCTACAAACCAAAAATGTAGACAAAATTGCAGGTAAACAACTGTTCCCACTGATTAGATTTTAGACCAGAACAAAGTTCTGAAACATCCTTATTCGTTGTCTTAGAACACTTCAGTGTAGACCTCGATCAAGGTGGCTCAACAGCCCTCCTACTGTTGGACCTAGCAAAAAAGTGTTCAACACTTGAATTTCACAAGAAGTGGGAGACCTGGCTCTTCAAGTAGAACCCATCAAGTCAAGCTCCACATACCTGCAAAGTACCAGGATACCCTTACAAGTTATAGGGTGCTATAAAAACCAATATAACAAAACACAATCCAGCTTGCCAACCTATTAGAAAGTGTCCTTAATATCTGGGTCTGTAAAACCACCTTGAAGTGGTTCCTTCCTAGTTGACAGATCACATTTCATTTTTCTGCATGCTACAACCCTTCTTCCTGTGCTCTGCCAAATGAGATCCATCATGGATCCTCATAGAGCCCCAGTTTATCTATTGTCAACTGGCACACAATGATTGAATGACTGGTTTTGGCATAGTTAGGTCTCTTTAGTTGTGGGTCTGCTTGTGTTCATCTTAGGTGGCAAAGGGTATTGCTAGACACGAACTCCGTAGTTACTTGGATAACGGTACCAAGCTGCATTCTGGTTCAGAGAGGCCCAGGCTTGGCAATATGGGCTGGACACTTCTTATTTAAGCATGACAAAGGCTGATTTGCACATGGCTCAGTCAAAACTGAGGTGGTATGGTGCATAACAAAATGTGTTGGAATGCTACTCCAAATGATTCCCAGTGTTTACAGTATTTGCAACCATGCTTCCCCTCACATTTTGTGTGTTTGCCTTTACAAAGTCTTAAGCCATCTTTAGGAAGAACCTAAAAGCATGGCCATCTTAATAATCCAAGGAATTTCCTCTCTGGTCCCTCCTTTCCTTTTTGTCAGCCGCGACCCTCTACTAGTGGCAGAACATCTTCCTTTGCTATTTTTTAAATATGTTCTTGGAGGTGAGTGCAGTTTGATTTTTAATGACTTTCTTGATAAAGGAGAGGTGAGTGATGAGGCAGTAATTGGTCAGGTCATAAGGTTCTGAGATATGTTTCTTTGAAGTGGGAGGATCTGGACTTCATTTGGAGGTTCTTGGAAGATAGCTTAAGTCCAGGAGGTGACATTGTTGACTAGAGGTGAAAGAAGGTTGTATGATGGAATGACAAATGCCAGAACTACGCATGCCTTAACAACGTGGTCGGAACCATGACCTTGTTGTTTCCACGCATGCCTTTACAACACAATTTGTTGTAAAAGCATGCCTAGTAAAGGCATGTGTGGAAACGGCATGCAAAACAGCATGCATAGTTCTCTCATACAACCCCCCACCCGCCCTGAGGCCCAAAACTACCCCCACCCTAGTACTTAAACTATCCCGATCCCACACCCACCCTGATCCCTAAAAATAAAATAGTATTCAAACCCCCACCCTCTTCCTTAGAAACGAAAGTGCCCCGACCCCCCACCTGCCCTGAACCCTAAAGAAAAACCTACCCTGACGCCCACCCCTGCCCCATAAAACAAAACTACACCAACACCCCCACCTGCCCTGAGCCCTAAAAAGAATATACCCGACCCCCCTGCCCCTAAAACGTAAACTACCCCGAGCCCCCTACCAACCCTGAGCACTAAAACCTCCCCCCCAAGTAAACTACCTGATCCCCCACCCACCCTAATCCCTAAAAATAAAACTATCCCAACCCACCTACCCTGCCCCAAAATACTAAATTACCCTGACCCCCTACCTGCCCTGAATCCTAAAAACTTCTCCACTAAGTAAACTACTCTGACCCCCCACCCACATCCTAAAAACTTCTCCACTAAGTAAACTACTCTGACCCCCCACCCACTAGACCCTGAGCCCTAAATCCCAAACCCCTTCCCCTTAAATAAACAAAATAGCCCACCCTGTCCCCGTACCCACCCCAAACCCTGCCCCAGCCCCACTTACCTCACCTAAACCTTCCCCACCCCTTTGAAAATAAACTACCCTGCCCCCCACCCTAAGAAATACCCAAACTCCCCAAACCTGCCCCTTAAAAAACAAAATAGCCCGTAATCAATCCCGCTCTAAAACCCAGGTGTTAAAAATGCCAAAAACGTAGGTTTCTTTGAGCCATTTTTTCGGGGTAACACCCACCCTTGCATACATTGTGCCTGGCCCAGGCATAATGTGGTGCAAGGGGTTCCAAAGTAGCGCAATACATGCATTGCGCCACTTTGTAAATCTGGTGCAACAATTTTGGCCTTGTTGGGCCACACTAGCGTAAAAAAAGAATGACTCTAATGTGGAGCAAGGAGGCACTAGGCCCTCTTAAATCTGGGCCATAGTTTCTATGGTGATGCCTGAAAAGATGATTATATATGAATCTTAATATCAGTGAGTTCTTGTTCAATATGTGGGTCCCCAGGACTAACAAATAATGTTCCTTTGTATTCTTTTGAAACCTTGGTATCTTTAACAATACCACGCTCAAAGAGTGCAGATGATCCCCAGCTATGCTGGATTTTGATGTGAATTAATTTGATAATGCCATAGACCATACATTTTCCTGCCAATTAAACAGAGAGGTTTGAATGCCACCAGTTCGTACAATGGATGGCATTGTGAGAGACTGTGGAAATACGCTCTGTGCAACCTAGTTTTGCAGGTGCTGCAGCTGGACTCTGCTAAACAGACCACAATATGTGTGCTCTGACTTACAAAATATGTCAGAATTGCCTATGATCCATATTAACATATTTACCTTTAAGTCAATAGCATAAGGTCCAAAGTGTATCCAGGGCTTGCAAGTTATATGTTACTAGTGGTGTTACTGGTGGACTGCATCACACATTGTGCCACCACTGAAGTGACAATTCAAAACATAACTGCAAGGGTCAGCCACCAGTAACTTGTCTATGCAGGTTTATACTGCACATTCAACCTGTAACAATAACTTCATTTTAAAGGCCCCCTTTTTAATAAGTCCCCCAAAATAGGCCTGAAAGACCCAAATGCAGGATGTGTGATATTTAAATGTAGGATATGTAAAAAAGTTATATTAAAATGTTCTTACAGTGACAATGTCCTAAAAGCTAGTTCTACTTTAGCAAGGTTAGCTGTTCCAAAGAAAACACTGAGATACATTATTAAAGTTAATAAAGGCATATCAGCCTAGAAACCAGAGAAAAACGTGGTTCTTGGACTTTTTAAAATATTTATTCCAATGCCATTGTTAAAGTCAGATTTGTAACACATATATCACAAAACATATTTTTTATAAGTAACCTGCCTAAAGCTCCTAGAAGCTAATTCCCCTGTGCTTCCATCTGCCACCCATAAGCTGTATAGCTCTTTGATTAGGTATGACTTGGCGTGACTTGTTTCCAGAGGTTAGACAAATGGCTTGGGTGTGGGGAGGTTTTGTGTAATAAGGAACTTAATTATTGTGAAAGGGGCATGCACTATCACAAGCAGATAAAGCTCAAATCAGGTACTGCCCTCTCTATTGTCCTTTTTAGCCAGTCAGGCACCAATCTTACTTGAAGAGAAGCTGCCCAGCAGTAGTTCTGAGTGACTAAAGGGGAGAGTTTGCTAATATCCCTGGCCATACTTTGGTTTTAGATAGAGAGAGGGCACTGTGGGATTTTCTACAGTAGGGTATGTATGTACTGTTGAAGCAGTGGGTAGGGTTACCCCAGGGAAATTTTACCAAATGGTCAGTGAGGAGTCAGGGGTCACTGCCATTCACAGGCTAGTGCCAAGCACCCCTGGTCACTCTCTCCAAAAGACTAGACTTGTGGAAGACAGAAGGACTACAACTGTTGTGAGGAGAACTCTAAAAGCTAGACCCATTACCCAGGAAAGGAAGTGAACTCCAAGGGTCAGTTGTCTGACCTCCTGTTAAGCTAGAGGGACGCAAAAGCTGCAAAAAGCTAACTTTCCTGAAAAAAGCCCTAGCAAACCGTTTCAACTGGAAATGCAGTGGACCCTTGTGGTGGCTTCTGTTGGATGGGTCATGACTCACAAGTGCTGTTCTTGAGGTTCTGTTGTCAGAGTGTATTACTCCTGCCTAGCTCTAAAACCCAGAACTTAGGGACTTTTTCTTTACAATTATAATTAGAGATATAATACAATAACAAAACTATGACACAATAAGATATCATATAATAATGTAAGTCACATGCAGGAGCATCTAATACTGGCAGTCACAAGAGTTCAGATAGAGCACACGCCATCCCCACTTGGTACTTAGATGATAGGATATGGTTGGGTATGTAGATTCAAGATCGGTATGGAATGAAAAAGCAGGTTTAGGATAGGGGCTGTGCATTAACAGTGGATGTCAAACCCCTTCTAATGTAATCTGCCAACCTCAACAAGGCTCTGCTGGTGCATTTTGAATGTCCCAGCCTCAGTCAATTATCATGGTTTGTATTGTTTAATAAATAAGAACATAGTGAGCTCCAGAAATGTTTTGGTCCGCTGGCTTGTGGAATCGTGAGATATTACAGTTCCAATTGCTCGTTGCAATAAATCATACAATCTAGACAGTAGAGGAAATCTCTCTTTCCCAGATGCCACCACCATCTCAGAAGAGACACTCTGGACAACTTGCCAAGCATTCCACATAGCGTATTGGGAAGCTCTGTATCATATTCCATAGTCACATATGTCATATAAGGGGTGTGGGTGTAGACAACAGTGTGTAAGGTGTGCCTGGGCACTGTTACAGTAAGGCTCTAAGGCCCTCATTACAACCCTGGTGGTCGGGGATAAAGCAGCGGTAATACCGCCAACGGGCCGGCAGTAAAAAAAATGGAATTATGACCACGGCAGAAACCGCCCACACAGACAGCCACTTTAACACTCTGACTGCCATGGCGGTAGCAACAAGCACCGCAGCGGTAACCGCCAACAGCCAGGTGGAAGACAATGTACCACCCACCCTATTTCAACAAGCCAATCCACCAGCTTTTCTGGGGCGGTACCAACGCCATCAAAAGCACAGCAGAAACAGATCTCAGAAAGGAAATGACTCACCTCTGGACACTACACCATGGAGCCTGAACTGCAGGTGTTACCCATGCTGGTATACCTCCTCCTACACCAGGAGCATGAACGGCAGCAAAGACGACCACAGTGAGTACCGTACCTAGCACTCAAGGGGGGGGGGGGGAAAAGAGAGTGACACGCAACACACAACACCCCCACCCCCAATACCATACACAATAACTGATGCAACAACATTACATATCCACCCCGTAACCCTCAGGAATAACGCAAGGACAAAAGGAAGTGAGTAAATTCAGTCTAATAATATAAATTGCGAGAAATACGTCCTCAAAGCACAAAACAGTATATACAATATATACAAATGTAGGGACACTGCCCTGTCCAAAATGTCCTTGGCCCACAGGGAGATATCACATAGGCCAATGCCCCACTTGACTCCTGCATCCATACGGAGAGAACACTGCTGGGGCATCATGTCGAAAATACACAGGCACCTCAGGGGGAAGGGGAAGGGGGGGTACCTCAGCCGGAAGATGGTATAACACCACTGCTCCTGGCGAGGGCTACATGCCCACTGCTTGGTCCTGGGGATTGCAAAGCCACAGTCTTTCTAGTGGGTGGTTTTAACACTGCCTGGTCCTGGGGAGTGCAAAGCCACAGTCTCTCTAGTGGGTGGTTTGCCCACTGCTTGGTCGTGGGGAGTACAAAGCCACAGTCTATCAAGTGGGTGATTTGCCTAATGCTTGGTCCTAGGGAGTGCAAAGCCACAGTCTCTCAAGTGGGTGGTTTGCCCACTGCTTGGTCCTGGGGAGTGCAATGCCACATTCTCTCAAGTGGGTGGTTTGCCCACTGCTAGATACTGGGAAGTGCAAGGCCACAGTCTCTCAAGTGGGAGGTTTGCCCACTAGTTCTGGAGGGGGCGTTTGTGCCCAGTGTTCTTCATCCTGGCAAGGAGGGGGTGAGTGGGTGCCTTCTTCCACTGGTTCTGGAGGGGGCTTTGTGCCCAGTGTTCTTCATCCTGGCAAGGAGGGGGTGAGTGGATGCCTTCTTCCACTGGTTCTGGAGGAGGCTTGGTGCCCAGTGTTCTTCATCCTGGCAAGGAGAGGGTGAGTGGATGCCTTCTTCCACTGGTGCTGGGGGGGGCTTTGTGCCCTGTGATGCAGATCTTGGAGGGTGCAAGGTCCCAGTCTGAGTGTCACACCTACAGTTGTTGCAGGGGTCAGGACGCACTAGAGTCCATGGAGGCATGGTGGTGCCTCCTTGCTTCTCCCAGCAGGTGGTGCCTCCTTGCTTCTGCCAGCTGGTGGTGCCTCCTTGCTTCTGCCAACTGGCGGTGCCTCCTTCCGTTTTTGCCAGTTGGTGGTGCCTCCTTGTTTCTGCCAGCTGGTGGTGCCGCCTTGCGTTTGCCAGTTGGTGCTCCCTTTCTGCCCTTGGCAGCTGGTGCTGGCACACTGGCTGTGTGGACGGGTGTCTTCACGGTGCCTCTCACAACTGCAGTGGCTGCAGAAATGACAGTGGCCATGGACTGGGTGACTGATGTGCTAGCCTGGATCCTGACCACCCTGGCCCAAAGTGAAGGACAGGGGGAGGGTTTGGGAATAGGTCAAGGGGGGAAAGGAAATGATTTTTAGGGACACTGGGACTGGAACAGGGTGAAGGTTTGGGAGTGGAGGAGGAGGGAGTGGTGGTAGGAGGTGTCTGTCTGATGTGTTTGGGTGCTGGTGCATGGGCTGGATGCTGTAGCGAGGTGGATGGCTGTTAGGTGTGTGAGTGCTTGCGTTTGTGTACCTTGGGAGGAGGGGGCACAGACACAGTGGGAGAGGACACAGGGGACGTGTGCATGGATGTGAGGGTGGCGACTGCCAGTGAGGGGCGTGTAGTGATAGGCGTGATGGTGATGGGGGTTGTGGATGTGGATCTAGTGCATGCAGGTGTGAGTGGAAACGCTACTCGGAGGGAGGTGGACGAGGAGGAGGAGGGGACACAGATGAGGCAGTGGATGTTGGTGTGTCTGCATCTGGATGGCGCTTGTGTGAGTGCCTGTGGGATGAAGTATGGTGCTTTTGTTTGCCTGAGCCACTTCTGTGTGTTGATTTGAGTGTATGCTGGTCTGAAGGTGTGCTTGGGATAGTGCTGTTCTTGAGGTTCTGTTGTCAGAGTGTATTACTCCTGCCTACCTCTAAAACCCAGAGCTTAGGGACTTTTTCTTTACAATTATAATTAGAGATGCATTACAATAACAAACCTATGACACAATAAGATATCTTATAATAATGTAAGTCACATGCAGGAGCATCTAATACGGGCAGTCACAGTCACAAGAGTTCAGATAGAGCACAAGCCATCCCCACTTGGTACTTAGATGATAGGATATGGTTGGGTATGTAGATTCAAGATCGGTATGGAATGAAAAAGCAGGTTTAGGATAGGGGCTGTGCATTAACAGTGGATGTCAAACCCCTTCTAATGTAATCTGCCAACCTCAACAAGGCTCTGCTGGTGCATTTTGAATGTCCCAGCCTCAGTCAATTACTATGGTTTGTATTGTTTAACAAATAAGAACATGGTGAGCTCCAGAAATGTTTTGGTCCGCTGGCTTGTGGAATCGTGAGATATTACAGTTCCAATTGCTCATTGCAATAAATCATACAATCTAGACAGTAGAGGAAATCTCTCTTTCCCAGATGCCACCACCATCTCAGAAGAGACACTCTGGACAACTTGCCAAGCATTGCACATAGCGTATTGGGAAGCTCTGTATCATGTTCGATAGTCACATATGTCATATAAGGGGTGTGGGTATATACAACAGTGTGTAAGGTGTGCCTGGGCACTGTTACAGTAAAGCTCCAAGGCCCTCATTACAACCCTGGTGGTCGGTGATAAAGCAGCGGTAATACCGCCAACGGGCCGGCAGTAAAAAAAATGGAATTATGACCACGGCAGAAACTGCCCACACAGACAGCCACTTTAACACTCTGACTGCCACGGCGGTAGCAACAAGCACCGCGGCGGTAACCGCCAACAGCCAGGTGGAAAACAATGTATCGCCCACCCTATTTCAACAAGCCAATTCACCAGCTTTTCCGGGGCGGTACCAACGCCATCAAAAGCACAGCAGAAACAGATCTCAGAAGGGAAACGACTCACCTCTGGACACTACACCATGGAGCCTGAACTGCAGGTGTTACAAATGCTGGTATATCTCCTCCTACACCAGGAGCACGAACGGCGGCGAAGACGACCACAGTGAGTACCGTACCTAGCACTCAAGGGGGGGGGGAGAGAGTGACACGCAACACGCAACACCCCCACCCCCAATGCCATACACAATAACTGTTGCAACAACATTACATATCCACCCCGTAACCCTCAGGAATAACGCAAGGACAAAAGGAAGTGAGTAAAGTCAGTCTAATAATATAAATTGTGAGAAATACGTCCTCAAAGCACAAAACAGTATATACAATATATACAAATGTAGGGACACTGCCCTGTCCAAAATGTCCTTGGCCCACAGGGAGCTATCACATAGGCCAAGGCCCCACTTGAGTCCTGCCTCCATACGGAGACAACACTGCTGGGGCATCATGTCGAAAATACACAGGCACGTCAGGGGGAAGGGGGAGGGGGGGTACCTCAGCCGGAAGATGGTATAACACCACTGCTCCTGGAGAGGGCTACATGCCCATTGCTTGGTCCTGGGGAGTGCAAAGCCACAGTCTCTCTAGTGGGTGGTGTTAACACTGCCTGGTCCTGGGGAGTGCAAAGCCACAGTCTCTCAAGTAGGTGGTTTGCCCACTGCTTGGTCCTGGGGAGTGCAAAGCCACATTCTCTCAAGTGGGTGGTTTGCCCACTGCTTGGTACTGGGAAGTGCAAAGCCACAGTCTCTCTAGTGGGTGGTTTTAACACTGCCTGGTCCTGGGGAGTGCAAAGCCACAGTCTCTCAGGAAGGTGGTTTGCCCACTGCTTGGTCGTGGGGAGTACAAAGCCACAGTCTATCAAGTGGGTGGTTTGCCCACTGCTTGGTCCTAGGGAGTGCAAAGCCACAGTCTTGCAAGTGGGTGGTTTGCCCACTGCTTGGTCCTGGGGAGTGTAAAGCGACATTCTCTCAAGTGGGTGGTTTGCCCACTGCTTGGTACTGGGAAGGGCAAGGCCACAGTCTCTCAAGTGGGAGGGTTGCCCACTAGTTCTGGAGGGGGCTTTGTGCCCAGTGTTCTTCATCCTGGCAAGGAGGGGGTGAGTGGATGCCTTCTTCCACTGGTTCTGGAGGGGGCTTTGTGCCCAGTGTTCTTCATCCTGGCAAGGAGGGGGTGAGTGGATGCCTTCTTCCACTGGTTCTGGAGGATTCTTGGTGCCCAGTCTTCTTCAACCTGGCAAGGAGAGGGTGAGTGGATGCCTTCTTCCACTGGTGCTGGACGGGGCTTTGTGCCCTGTGATGCAGATCTTGGAGGGTGCAAGGTCCCAGTCTGAGTGTCACACCTACAGTTGTTGCAGGGGTCAGGACGCACTACAGCCCATGGAGGCACGACTACACACTGCCTGCAGGCGGTCACAACTGCTCAGTGGTGGCAGTGGTGGGACTGGCGGCGGTGCTGCCTGTGGTGGGGGAAGCTCCAGTCCTTCCCCAGCAGCCTTGGACGGCTGCCCACTGGGGCTGCTGCTGCTGGCAGTGGTGGTGGCAGTGGTGCTGGTGGCAGTGGTGCTAGTGGCGGTGCTAGCGGCGGTGCTGGCGTCTGGGCTGGCTGCGGTGCGGGGAGGCTCCAGCCCTTCCCCTGCAGCCTTGGGCGGCTGAAGTGCCATGGCTGGTGTTGTCTGCCCAGATGCTGCTCTAGCACCAGGCTCCATATCCATCCTGCCTGCGATGTCTGTGCCTTTCTCATTGACCTTGGCAGTTGGTGTTCCCTTCCTGCGCGTGCCAGCTAGTGGTGCCTCCTTGCTTCTGCCAGCTGGTGGTGCCTCCTTGTTTCTGCCAGCTGGTGGTGCTGCCTTGCGTTTGCCAGTTGGTACTCCCTTTTTGCCCTTGGCAGCTGGTGCCGGCACACTGGCTATGTGGACGGGTGTCTTCACGGTGCCTCTCACAACTGCAGTGGCTGCAGAAATGACAGTGGCCATGGACTGGGTGGCTGAGGTGCTAGCCTGGATCCTGACCACCCTGGCCCGAAGTGAAGGACAGGGGGAGGGTCTGGGAATAGGTAAAGGGGGGAAAGGAAAAGCTTTTTAGGGACACTGGGACTGGAAGAGGGTGAAGGTTTGGGAGTAGAGGAGGAGGGAGTGGTATTAGGAGGTGTCTGTCTGCTGTGTTTGGGTGCTAGTGCATGGGCTGGATGCTGTAGCGAGGTGGATGGCTGTTAGGGGTCTGAGTGCTTGCGTTTGTGTACCTTGGGAGGAGGGGGCACAGACACAGTGGGAGAGGACACAGGGGACGTGTGCACGGATGTGGGGGTGGCGACTGCCAGTGAGGAGCGTGTAGAGAGAGGCGTGATGGTGATGGGGGTTGTGGATGTGGATGTAGTGCATGCAGGTGTGAGTGGAAACGCTACTCGGAGGGAGGTGGACGAGGAGGAGGAGGGGACACAGATGAGGCAGTGGATGTTGGTGTGTCTGCATCTGGATGGTGCTTGTGTGAGTGCCTGTGGGATGAAGTGTGGTGCTTTTGTTTGCCTAAGCCACTTCTGTGTGTTGATTTGGGTGCATGCTGGTCTGAAGGTGTGCTTGGGATAGGCTGGGGTTGAGGGGAATGGGAGTGGGTAGAGGAAGCTGGAGTGGGAGGCTAGAGACAGGAACAATGGCTGCCATCAGGGAGTTTGCCAGAGCCTGGAATGATCTCAGTTTGGCTGCCATGCCAGAGTGAATGTCCTCCAGGAATGCATTTGTTTGTTACAAATGCCCTGCAAGACCCTGGATGGCATTCACTATGGTTGACATCCCAACAGAGATGGATTGCAGGAGGTCAATAGACTCCTCATTGAGGGCAGCAGGGCTGATTGGGGCAGGGCCTGAGGTGCCTGGAGCAAAGGAGATGCCCACCCTCCTGGGTGAGCGGGCATGGGAAACACGCCGACGGGCTGCTGGGAGGGCAGTGCTGGTATGGGGGTTGGCGGCTGTACATGTAGTTGGGGTGGCCACAGAGGTGTCCGCCACCGCCGGGGAGCTTCCATCGGAGGAGGTGTCGCTGTCACAACTGTCCCCTTCAGCCTCCGCCGTGGTGCTCCCCTCCGTCCCACTGGTGCCCTCACTGTCGGTGGATTCGGCCTCATGTGCCATGTGGGATGCAGCTCCTTCCGTCACCTGTGCATCTGCTTCTCTGCAAGATGATGCTAATGCACACAAGGACAGGGTGACAAAACAAACAAATTTGACAGCCAAATTACTGAACCCCCTGGAACCACCCACAAAGATTTGGAAAAACAATTTTGGGGAGAGGATATACCAAATTGTGGACAGAATAAAAGACTAGGGAATTGTTCTTGTTGAGTCTCCCATGTCGTTGTCATATTTGTTTGATTAATTTCCTTTTTAGTGAATTTTATAGGATTCTATCCATGTGTCTTTTATAGGTTGTACAATATATTTTTATGTGTTCTATATTTGTGGTTTTTATGGGATTATTAAAACAGATCTTTTTAAATTCAATTTCCTTTATCAAAATTGAATATTTGTGATGTATGTATGCGGATTGTTAGGTGAATAACGGATGTATGGTGTATTGTCCTCAAGGGAATTTTTCTTATTAGTGGCCAGAAGCATATCCAGCATCCCATTAAAAAATAGGGTTTAGGCTGTTCTGTATGTGAAGTAGAAGGACTTTGACATCCGCATCTTCTGCTCTTCCCACTTCCACAAAGGAATATCAGGTCTGTCTAGGTATAAAGCTCTGCTAGAGTGTTCTGTCTCAAACAACAGCTTGGCTTAATTTTGGTCCCCTTTCTCCATCATGCTTGTGACTTATTGCTCCATCTAGACCCCACAGAATGACACTGGTTAGGGTCTTACGCTGCACTATCCTGGGTCTTGAGAATAGAAAGAAACACACCCTGTGTGCTTAGCGCAATCTAAAGCACAGTATCAGGTAGCAGATGCTCACAAAAATTCGGGGCAGGCAGCAGTGCATAGAACCTATTCAGTTTGCAAGTGATTTCCTGTGAGGAAGCCCAACGTCCTGTAGTATGAGCAGATTAGGTTTCGGGGTGATAGTGACTATCCAAATTCATTCATGCTTATTTCACCACCCTCCACAGGAGGCAACCTGTCCAGGTCAATGAGTTTTCACCAGAATCCTTCTCCAGCAGGTTAGTGCAGGCCCCAGTCCTGCATCCAGCTGATCTGTAGACCCAATTGCCAGAGTGGGGTAGGAGCAGGTCAACCTTACCCCCCTGGGTCATAGACTGTGGTCGTGGAGCTTCTACAGAGCTCCGTGTTTCTAGTAAACACTTACCATCATATGAGCCCAGATAGTAAGCACCACAGTCAGGGTTGCTCACTGCCACCTCCTCCTCACAGCCTCTGGCAAAGATGGTAGTTCCACACTTGCAGTTCTGGTCCACAGCAGTCTTCAATAAAGAAACGCAGCCCGATTCTCCGGCTGCGGTTCTGCTGAGTCCCAAGTGCTTCTGCAATTTTGTCCTGCTTTCACCAGATGGGTGGTCAAAAGAGTTTACTCAGTTGGATTGTCTTCCAGTGTCTCCTTCTCAGCTCTGCTGCCCTCACAGTGACTTAAAGAGTGTGGAGGAAAGGGTCATCAAAATTCTCCATTTGGAGGAAGGATAATGCAGGATTATTGGCCCAGCTCAGGGAACCTTATGGAAGTGTGGCCATCTTTGGGTCAGACAGTCTAAGGCTCACAGGCTTAGAAACTTGTTAAATGAATTTTGCCTAGAGATCCTACAGAAGGTTGAGAACAACCTGTCAAGTCGATTCACTGAAAGTGCATGGTAGGTGTGCCTGATGTCACTGCAGCTCCTGCTATGTTCCTCTCTGCAACAACAAATCCATTTGAGCCACCCACCGCCAACTGGCCTCCGATAACATTATTCCCACTATGGCTACAGCCTGCTGCCTTGCCCCTCTGATCAAATCAGGCTTCCATTAAAGAGTTTAAGTCCAAAGGTAGAAATCTTCACGGGACACAATGCCAAGCAGCATCCAATCAATGTTGATGGCTTCCTGGGCATGAACTCCAAACTTTTCCGTTTCTAAATTTGTCCCACCTTTATTGACTGCTTCATAGACACTTTGGGGCATTTATACAAGCCCCTTGTGCCTCCTTGTGCCTCCTTGTGCCGCCCTAGCATTTGTTTGTGCTAAGGACTCATTAAGGAGGCCCCCACCGTGCACCATATTTACAAAGTGGCGCAAAGCACTCCAATAATGACCTATGGGCCTCCCTGTGCTTTGCTGGACTAGCGACATAATTTATGGCACTAAAGGCTACATGTACGAAGCTCATAAATTGCAAGTCGGAAATAGCGACTCAATGAGAATCGCTATTTCCGACTCGCAAAACAAGATGTAAGAACAAATCACAATTCCATTTTGCGATTCGGTGCCGAGTCGCATCGCAATTTGAGAAATCGCAAACTGTGATTTCCTAAATTGCACATGGGTGTGTCACAGAGTCACAAATTGCGACTGTGTCGCAATTAGCGAACAGGTGCAAAAGAAAAGAGAAAAAACACTTTGTGGTACTGTTCGATGACATCAGAACCAGGAAGTACCCCCAATGGAACTGGGAGGAATCTAGCCAGCACAGATAGCAGAGGCACACCCAGCTGAGAGGATCAACTGCAGCCATGGCAACTCAAACTAAGGAGGCAACCACTGCAGAGAGGAAGAGAAAGCACAAATTCTCTGATAAGGAGTTGGAGGTCCTGACTGAGGAGTGCTGCCTTCACCAGGAGGTCCTCTTTGGCAAGGCAGTAATGAGTGTCCCTGACACACAAAAAAAAAGATTTGGCTGGACATAGAGAGCAAGATCAATGTCATAGGAGTCAGCCATCGCACCATCGAGGAGGTTCGCAAAAGGTGGTACGACCTCAGGTCCAGAACCAAAGAAAGGGTGGCAGAGCGGATGAGGGAGGAACACGGAACAGGTGGAGGACCACCTCCTACAGCTATAGAGAGCATGGTGGAGACCACTCTGGAACCAGAGGCTTAGTAGGAATTGGGGACCTGGACAGTTCAGCACCTGGAACCTCCAAAAGTAAGTAGCAAAACTCACTTATTTACACCATTCAAGGCACCATGCACACTGCCACAGTCCACAAAAGCATGCATCATCCAAATTTGTTCCAGGCCTATATTGCATCCTCATGGACAGTGCATTATGGGCAATGTAGTACAGTTGTCCAACTGTTTAGGACTATTTATTTTGATACACCAAACATCAGAGAGGCACTGAAAGTGTATCCCCTGTGTCCCACAGGTCTCCCTCAAGTATCCACTGATGACCCTAGTGTGCAGGGAGATGAAGATACAACCATGACAGCAGACAAGGCAGTCAGCATATCTGCAGGGGAGTGCAGTACCACACCGATTGTCCATCATGCATGTGAGACCACCGAAGAGACAGATGTGGACACTGAGGCAGGAAACCTGACACCAGGGCCACAGATGGGTGTGAGTCGGTCAATGCGAACAGCTGGGTCTGGGCGGAGACGGCGTCGTCGAACACAGGATGCAGGTGAGGAGGATGTCACAACTGAACAATTCCTTGGGCTAGAGACATCCCTACTGAGCAGTCACTACCTGCAAAATAAACAAATGTGGAGGATGAACCGGAACCTGCACAGACTGCAACAGACCCTCACACAGGGATTTGCCAGTGTTGAATCACAGTTTTCCAACATGAACACCAACATGGAAACCTCACCGCTACCATCAATGACCTGTGTAGGGAAATGGTTGCAGATCAGGCCCATGCAAGGCGCAGAGAGTGTAATACTGCTGCACATTTGGACCGGCTCAGTCAGTCCATTGGTTGGCTAGCCACCACAACTACCTGCCTGTCAAGGCGCACTGTCACGCTACAGGTGGAACTAGGCCATTTTTCCAGAGATGTGGCAAGGGGACTAGGGCGCATCAGTGCTGCAGTTGACCTCATACATACCTCCCAGGCAGCAAGAGGTATTGGTGACACCCCTCAGGATAGTGAGAACACCTCAAGCATAAGCAGCGTTTCTGCCTGAGATGCACACATCCTCCATAGTAGCAGTGCCCACAAGTTATAGTTTAAGCTACGAATGGAGCACACTTAAAAAGTAAATGACCGCCAGACATCAGGGGAACAACCAGGCACAGGCCATGGTGGGCGTAGCCGTAGGAGGGTGTGATGTTGTCTACCTGGGTTCATCCTGAGGCACATGATATTAATGTGTCAGTCTTTGTTACATTTTACTTCTTTACTGCTAACTAAACGTTAACATTTAAATAATACACTTCTGACATTAAAGGAATTGTTTTTTGCACAACCTGGCTATGTGTGTCTTACATTTGTGAGTGATGTAACGGTTGCCACGTACCTGCTAAAGTAGTGAGTTGCAATGTGGTCCAGTCTCCGTCTGCCCTCCATTGCAATGCTACCATCCCGAGGCTGTTGTTGTGGTGGCTCTTGCTCCTCATCCTCTGAATCTGTGTCATCTAGGGTGAGATGTAGCCCACATCTGGTTGCTATATTGTTTAGGATGGCACATGTCGCCACAATCTTGCTTGCAGTCTCTGGGGCATACTGGAGTGCACCTCCACGTTTGTGCAGGCATCGAAAACGTGACTTTAACATGCCAAAGGTCCTCTCAATGACGGTTCTGGTTCGCCGATGTCCAATGTTGCAGCACCTCTCATTCTGATTGGCAGGTGTTAGATATTGGTGAGTATCCATGGTCTCAGGGCATATGCACTGTCACCTGTGGAACAAAACAGCAGATATGAGCATGGCTTCACATGGTTATACAATGACATGTATTTATGATATCTGTGTGTACTACACAGTACCTAATAAATAGCCAAACTCCCCACGTTCTAGGCATTGGTTTATCCCACTGTGCCTGAATATGTATACATCATGTGTGCTCCCTGGAAAGTTTACCACTATATCAGTTATTACATTATGGGCATCACATACCACCTGGATGTTGAGTGAGTGAGTACATTTCCTATTCCAGAACACATATTCCAGATTTGCAAGTGGGCACATTGGTACATGTGTCCCGCCCACACACCCTATTACATGGGGAAAGTTTGCAAGTTCACAAGATCTGGCGTTCTAGAGGTTTCAGCAGTTCAATAATCTCTAAGATAACTGCGCTGCTCAGTCTGTATTTGTCATATATTTTGTTGAAATAAGGTCTGCCTGGTTCTGTATATCCTCTCCTGTCTCCGCCTCCTCTGCTGGCAGCCTGGACTCACCTCCTCCATGCAATCACGTAGGGTGCAGCCATTTTGAGTAACCCAGATGCCTTCTGGGTCTGCTTTTATACTTTGGTTCTGGTTACCACCTTTTTGGAATCAGTGCTAATCTGGGTGTGCAAAACGGGCTTTTTGCGACTATTCACAATTTGCGACTGCCTTGTACATGCTGTTTGCAAGTCACAAATTGCGATTTCTTAATTGCGAGTCACAATCACGAGTCGCAAATTTTTGCGATTCAGTGATTGGTCGCATCGCTCTTTGGGACTCTGAAATGGCAATAGAACATACCATTTTGCTTTTTGCACAGTCGCAAATAGCGCTGCGACCAATTTGTGAGTCGCAAACATACGTACATGTAGCCCTAATTCACCAAAGCACCATACTGTAATAGCGTTATAAATTATGACGTTATTATGCTAACGTGCGCCATGATGCGCTATATAGTAAATACAGCGCTAACTTGGTGATGTTAGGGCAATGCAAGAAAAGTGGTGCATCAGAGTAAATGTAAAGTTTTCTTGTAAATATGCCCATTAGTTCATTGTGAACCTGTCATCGATGAGCCCATCTTTGGACCTAGCCTGCAGCCTTGCCCCACAGAGGACTCTACCTTCTCAGAAAATTTCTAAATCCCACGGTAATCTTTGACCGTGATCAACCTGGTCCTTGTATCCGACCCATGCTCTTTTTACAGTTGGCCTTAAAACTTACCTTTGTCCAATTCTAGCATGATCAGTTGCTCGCAATTGTTGTTTTGCACTATTTGGTGCTATTTTTATTTTAAAAAAATTTAAAATCACATTTCTGGTCCCCTTATTTGATTTCTGTCCCTTTGGTGTCAATGTGTTCATTAAAATATTCTCTGTTTCTATAAATTTGAAAGGGTTTTTTATTGTGCTGTTTTTCATCTTTTTAACCGTTTTAGTACTTTATTGATTTTATTAGAGAAGCATCGAGCCAATACAAATTCAAACAAATACTAACATGTTGTTTCATTTAAAAAATATATCATAATACATATCTATTTCTAAGTACATAAATTAAGAATTCATGTATCACAGTAATGATGCAACAATAGTAATTCATCAAATAGGTTATTGATGAAATATCAAATTTCTATAATTCTGATTATCCTGTTACAGACGTCTTCATGCAAAAAACTAATACCACTCAAATCCATTCTGTCAATCCATTCGGCCACTGGCGCCCATATCATGGTTCCCTGCTTTCTCGCTGTCCGTCCCTTACATAGACATCAATTGCTCTCCAAGTAATACGTTGACAGAAGTCTTGCTAGCCATTGGTGGTAGGTAGGAGGGTCGTAGCTGAGCCAGGTCGTGGCGATGCATTTACGAGCCAATGCCATAACCACAAAGACAAAGGCCCTCATTATGAACATGGCTGTCCATTTCGCTCCGCCGGCGGTGGCGGTAGAAACCTCCAACAGAGGAGCGGTCCGGACTGCCAAATAATGATTTAAAATAAACACACGCATCCCACGAACCACCCACTGCCAGGAGAGGAGTCCCGCTGAAAGCGGCAGAGTTTGCCCACAGGCCGTCGGAAAGGCCCAACCCACCCATCAAATAATGAACCATCATTCTGCCGCCAGTTCCGGGGCGAGAACCACCACCACACAAAGACAGGCGGAAATGAAACAAATATAAGGAACCACGTACCGGAGTCCCACAGAATATGCTGCGGCAGCCATGGATAGAGAGCTGCAGATCATGCCAGCCCTCCTCCTTGCCATATACCTACACGACCGAGACTTCCGACGACGACAGTAAGTACTGCAACCTACGACACAAGGGAGGAAAGGGCACAGTTACATACCCACCCACTCCACCATGCGGCAACACCCCCCAACCCTTCGCAGCAGCACAAGTCATACAGCCCACATCAAGAGGTACTTACCCAACACAAGGCTAATGCAACTTGACCATAGTATATACAAAAGCCCCACACCCATAAACAAAAGTAAAACAAATCACCACAGTGCAGCCCAAACACAGGCCGCACAGAAACTTTAAAAAAGAAGCTCACTGAGCCACACAGTGCAAACCGAGCCAAAGGCCAGTCCGTAATATCCCAATTGACATGGGCCACAACGGACCACAAAGGGCCCAACCTGACTCCCACAAGTGCTGGGTACTCCACAGAACGGGGCACCATATGGGGATCCAGGAACCTCACGGAAAGGGGGCAGGGGGTGGTGGGGGTAGGGATTTCCAATGGGGGTGGGCCTTAGACTTTCTTGTGGAGGCTGGAGGGGGGGTGGGCTTCTCCTTTGAAGGGGTGGGGGCTGTTTGGCTCGAGTGGAGCTGGATGGCCTAAGCTCTGTCCGGGCCTTCTTCTTCTCTGTGGAAGGGGCACGGGAATGTGAAGGGTGGACCAGGGTGGGCTGTAATGTAGAAGGAGCGGAAAGGGCAATGAGGTGGGCACGTTTGGGGACAAGACAGGGTGGGCCAGTGGGTTGGAAGAGGTCAGCACAGGAGAGAAAAAGTTTTTGGGAAGCGATTGGGTTGGGCGTGGATGAGGGCGTGGGAGTGGAGGCAGAGGGAGTGGATGTATGGGGTTTTGGGGGTGTGTGTAGTGGGTGCAGGTGACTGCTCAGTATGCTGTGGTGTGGTGGATGTCTGATGGGTGGGTGTCTTGGTGCATTTGTGTGTCTTGGGAGGTGGGGGGTGGACTCAGTGGGAGAAGACAGACAGGTAGTGTGGATGTCTGTTGTGTGGGTGTCTGCAAGTCTGGTGAGTGTGCTGCATGTGTCAACTACAGTAGAGGTGGTGAGTGCAGGTGTGGTGTATGGGATGCATGTATGGCTGTCTGCTATTGTGGTGAGTGCAGGATGAGGAGCAGTAACAGTGAGTAAAGGTGCAGTGCATGAGGGTGTGGATGTAGAGGGGACAGACAGGGAGGCGGAAGAGGTGGGCACACAGGGTGAAGTGGACGTTGTTGTGTGTGAAGGTGTCTGTTGACTGTGTGAATGCTTGTGGTGGGAGGTGTGGTGCTTGTGTTTTGAAGTGTGCTTCTTGTGTGTTGATGTGCCTGTCAGCGTGTCTGATTGTGTGCTATGGACGGGTGAAGGGAGTGGGGTGCTGGAAGGGGTAGAGGAGGTTGGAGGGGCAACGGAATGGCCAGGGAAAGTGGCTGCCGTCCAAGAGGAGGTCATAGCATGAAAAGATCTCTGTAGGGCATACACGGCACCGTGAATGCCATCCAGATAGGCATTTGTCTGCTGTACCTCTGATGCTAGCCCCTGGATGGCATTGACGATTATTGCCTGCCCTACAGAGATGGTTCTCAGGAGGTCAATAGCCTCCTCTGTGAGGGCAGCAGGGCTAACTGGGGCAAGGGAGGAGGTGCCTGGGGCGAAGGAGATGCCCACCTTTCTGGGGGGCGGGCACAGGCAACTCGGTGGGGAGCAGAAAAAACTTTACACTTGTAAAACTGTAAACTTTGCACTTGTATAGCGCACTACTCACCCGTTAGGGTCTCAAGGCGCTGTACTCATACCGCTATGGAACCCCTCCTGGCTTTTCCCTGTGAGGTGCCCACTCCTGGGCACCCCCAGGGTGAAGCCAGGCATCCAAGCGCTGTTGGGGCCGTTGTGGAGATTAAGCAAGCTATTGCCCAGAGTTGCAGAGTGGGACCCATTAATTAGATTAGGCACCGAGGCGAGAATTATCTGGTCCAAGGGAATTGAGCCCAAGACCTGCCGAAGCGGGACTTGAACCCTGGTCTTGAGCCAGATCTCTGCTTCAGGGTCTGCTGCTCTAACCATTGTGCCACACTTCTCCACAGAAGGGAGGGCGGTGATGGTATGGGGGTGGCGGAAGATCTCACGGTAGTGGTGTGTGCAGTAGGGTCCGCCACCGCCGGGGGACCCCCATTGGAGGAGGTCTCAGAGTCACTACCTCCTGTGGTAGTAGCCTCCCCTACTCACAATGCAGGGCCTACTCACCACATGAAGCACCTAGGCGTCTGTCCATTTCCGCATAGTAGCACACATGAATTACTTTGTTCCCTCCTAGTGATGTACATGTACATCTGTCGGGTAGTAGTTACTGTTGAGACTACAATGAACAATGCAGTGCAAAAATGATGAGAAGTGGGCCTATGTATGTGTCTTCATCACTCCTTTTTGTAACCCCTCGTAGGTACCAACCCTTGTGGCGAGGAAGGACACCATCGGTGTACAGACCAGTTGTGGATATGGAGACCATGGTGGAGCATCAGATCATAATCACTTACAGACTCACACATGCAGCTATTCAGGACCTTTGTGTATTACTGGATCCTGCACTAACTCCGGGAAATCATAATCAGCATGCATTTCCAACTGAGGTGCAGGTGCTCTCCGCACTCCATTTCCTGGCCACAGGCTCATTTCAAGTGACAGTGGGCATGGGTGCTGGTTTCTCACAGCCAATGTTCAGCCAGGTACTGACAAGATTTCTGAATGCATTTGTGCTACATCTGCAATCCTATGTGCGGTTTCCCCAAAGTACTGAGCTCCCTGCCATCAAGTCTGACTTCTATGCCTTTGCTAACATTCCCCATGTGATAGGTGCCATCGATGGCACCCACATAGCTATTATCCCCCCAAGAGTGAGTGAACAGGTATATAGAAACAGGAAGAACTTTCACTCCATGAACATCCAATTGGTATGTACTGCAGACCAGTACATTTCACATGTGAATGCTATGTTTCCATTTTCATCCATGATTCCTTTGTGTTGAGGAACAGTAGTGTGCCACAGAAGATGGAACAACTACAAGAGGACAGAGGGTGGATCATAGGTAAGTTTGCCTGTCACTAACTGACACATTGCAGAAAACCAGCCTGTCTGACTAAGGGACATTACAATGACAAGTGTGTATTGCACCATTTTGCAGGTGATTCTGGCTATCC
Source organism: Pleurodeles waltl (assembly GCF_031143425.1). Lineage (NCBI taxonomy): Eukaryota > Metazoa > Chordata > Amphibia > Caudata > Salamandridae > Pleurodeles > Pleurodeles waltl. The sequence continues at coordinate 693,609,670 of NC_090439.1, forward strand.
AAACTTGCGTTGGCTCCTGCGCCAGTGACGAATCCCAGGACGGATACAGAGAGGAATTACAATGAGGCCCATGGACGTACTCGGAGGGTAATAGAGCGTATTATAGGTCTCCTGAAGGCTAGGTTCCGGTGTCTACATATCTCTGGGGGTGCCCCTGGCCTATGGGCCTGATAAGGTGTATAGAATAGTGGTGGCCTGCTGCATGCTGCACAACGTGGCAGTGAGACATTCTATCCCCCTCTCGGAGGTGGAGGGTGCTATAGGTCCTGATCAGCTACCTCAGAGAGGTGAGGAGAGTGATGGTGAGGATGAGGAAGGGGAAGATGTCAATTCCAGGAACTAACTCATACAACTCTACTTCCAATAACTGTGTGGGACTTAAGCCTGTCATTGGGGTTAGTGACTAATACTGTCAGTGTGCTCTGTCATATGGGGGGGGGGGGTTGGTCATGACAGGCGATACATGGACCACTTCTGCATGGTACTGACTGAAAATATATGCATTACCTCCTTGCCACCGGATGGACACACAGTACTACCATCATGTACAAATTGACAATAAAGTTGTTCCCTGCCAGTTGCATCCATACTCCACTTTGTTCACAATTTAAGACAGGGGACAGTGTTACAGGTGTGAAATGTGTTTTATTGGTAGAAGTGAGTTAATTGTGGTATATACAGTTATGGGAGTCGTAAGGGTTGGAGGTCCTCAAAACCAACTTGGTGGCAGCCTTGTTGGATGGTATTGATAGGTCCATTTTGTCGAACAGTACTTCAAATTGCCCTCAGCTAAGTGTTGTTGGTGAATTGGTGGGATGGTTGCTTTGCATTAGTAGCAGAGTCAATTGTTGGAGGGGGCCTTGTTCTTAGCTGGGTTTCCAGCGCCATATCTTGGCCTAAGAGTACGTTTGGGCACCTGCTGTGGAGCTTCTTGGGGTGGCATGGTTGGTCCTTGGGTTTCCTGAGAGGGTATTTCCTGTGATGTTTCTGCTGCTTGGGTCATCAGATGCTGGCTGTCCAGGGCTGTTGTGGGGGCCTCTTGTCCAATGTGGGTGTCAGACTGTTTTTTTACCAACTGCAGCAGTGCTCCAGCAATGGTGGCCATTGTGGCATTGTGCTCTTTCCACTGCTCCATGGCCTGTAGGTGTTGTTCCTGATGCATCCTCTGACTTTGCTCTAGGGTGGACTCAATCTGTGCCAACCTGTCTTTGGTATGTTGGTAGGCCCCCAATACCTCAGAAATAACATACTGGGCTGCTGCATCCATCCTGTGGCCTCCTCCGTGGCCCACTGGGACCCTTGAACTTGCCCTAGCCCCCTGTGCCTGTGTCCCCTGCACAGGTCTGGACGTGCAACTTGTACTGGGGCCCTCGCCTTCCTGCATGTTGGGAGTGGGAGACTGTGGCCTCTGTAGCTGTGTTCCACCAGTCTGTGCCCTGGGTACACTTGTGTGGGTACGCCTGCCCTCGTCTGCTGGTCTTGACTGGGTGTTAGGGGTGACAGTGGTTTCCTGGGTGGGGCTTCTGCATGGTGAGAATCCAGGACTGTGTGAGGGGCCTGCCTGCTCATCAGTGTCCAGGGATCCTTCGCCAAGGTCTTGTGAGGTGCCTCTGTCTCCCTGGAGGGCAGTGGCACTCCTTGTCCCATCCGTTATGGTTGCATGGGTGGTGGTGCCTGTTGGGGGACATAGACATGTCTGTTACATATGCATGTAGGTTTGAGGTGTACAGGACTGTGCTATTTTGTGCTGGTGTTACTTTCAGTGGCCTTCCACGGTGCCTTTGTGAGGTAGACATGGCATTTAGTGCCAGTGGTGGGGTTGCATTGTGGTGGGGGGTATTGTTCCATTGTGGGTACGTGCAGGGGTGGGTGGCTGTGCACCGCGGGAGTTATGTGGGCCTGTTAGTGGGTTGTAGGTCATGCAGGAGGGTGGATGTGGTGTGTAATGGCTGGGTGGGGTGTAGGTCCAGGTGGGTGTGGGGTGGGGTGGTGCATGCATTGCAGCTGTGGTGTATATGAGGTAATTGTAGATGACTTACCCTAGTCCATTCCTCCAGTGAGTCCAGTGAGTCCCTCTGGGTGCAGGATGGTGAGTACCTTTTCCTCCCCCAGTCTTCTGCACTGCGATGTGGTGCCTAGATGCCATGGCCCTGACTTTCCCCCGCAGGTCGTTCCATCTCTTCCGGATGTCGTCCCTGGTACGTGGATGGTGTCCCACTGCATTCACCCTGTTGACAATGGTCTGCCACAGCTCCAATTTCCGGGCGATGGGTGTGTGCTGCACTTCGGCCCCGAATATTTGTGGCTCCACCTTCAGGATCTCGTCCACCATGGTCCTTAGCTCCCTTTCGGTGAAGCGTGTATTTTTGGGGGGGACATGGTGAGTGCGGTGGATGGCGTCCGGACAGGGGACGAGGCAAGGGTGCTCCTCTGTGGGTCGATGTGCGTCTCCTGTATGCTGGCGTTCGCTGTCTGGCTCTGGTGCTCTCCGTCTTCTTGTCCTGGTTTCGTTGCAAGGGATTGTGGGGGTGTTTTATAGGGTTCTGGATGTGTGTCAAGTGTGTGGGTCATACGTCTATCCAATGTGTGCACTTCTTGCTGTCCTGAGCTTTGCCCTCTGGCCCACCAGGTGACAAGACACCTGGGACAGGGTCTGAGAATTCCCATGTATGGGTGTGTTCAGAGAGCTCCGACCAGGCCCCTGGCCCCTGCCGGGCCCTGGGACGGGCACGCCCTTCCTCCAGCCTGCCATACCCAAGGGGCCCAGACCTGGGAGTCCACCAGGCCCAGGAAGACTTCCCCTGACAGTTTGGGTTCAAGGGCCCTGTATGGGCCTCCACTGGGCCCTGGGGCGGGCACTCCCTTCCTCCAACCTGCCGTACCCTGAGGGGCCCAAGCCTGGGAATCCACCAGGCCCAGAGAGGCTTCCCCTGCCAGATCGGGTTCAGGGGTCCCAGCTGGGCCCCTACCAGGCCCTGGGGCAGGCACTCCCTTCCTCCAGCCTGCCATACCCTGAAGGACCCAGGCCTGGGAGTCCACCAGGCATTCTCAACTGCAATGTAAACAGCAAATATATATGATTATATTATAGCATAATTGCAAAGGATAAAGCAAAAATTCATCACCATAGGGTCTGCCAAGCTCTCATCTTTCTCATGCCAGCAAGTTGATGACCCCAGTTCAGCTGTGAGAAAGAGATATCCACCCTCACAGGAAAATGTCAGGCATTTGACGTCCAATCCTGACCTAGTTCTCGGATATTCCCTTGCTACTGAGCAGGGCCATCTCTTTTATAGCTTAAACAATCATGGAAAAAGCCTTCTGAAAGGCCCTCCCCTCTCAGTTGGAAATATTCAAACATGCTGGCTACTGTAGGTGAGAGTTGGAAGAAAAACGTTGAAAATTGGCCAACCTTTCAAGGCTCCCCTTCTAAGGCCAACCTGTTCCCTGCAGTGGAGAAAACAAAAAATATGTGCTCTCTTATCAAGAACTGTTCGTGTTCGGTGAGAGAAAATACGAAAAACACAAGCTTAGTTTACCATGTGGAAAAACAGATCTCATCTGCAATGTCTCAACTGCAATGTCTAACCCCACGATAAAGCCAATAGGCAGCTAAACTGAATACAAAATGTAATCTGCAACTGGTGAAAACTGAACAACTAATATGCACAGTGGTGAAACACAAAATCAGTGGTCAAACCTACCTATTTTCACTACAGTAGGGCAGCATCAGTTATGATGCTATCAAGACCTGAATATTCAGAACTGACCTCAGAAACTGACTGATTCATGTTTTAAAAGCTGCCAGCTTTACACATTTACAGAACATGTAAACTGAGTCTGCTTTATAGCAACCAGACATGGGGCATCTGGACTCCTTTCTTTTACTCCGTCTAGAGATTTTAGTTGACATACTGTTCAAATTAAATAATATCTTCTAGTGTTGACTCTTCAAGCCCGCAGAAAGTAAGATTTCCTGCCCCACCTGCATCGATTTCTGAAAGGTTGTCCTTTTGACTGCTCATCTTCTGTCCCAAGTTCCCACTTGCTTTTTAAAGATCGCTTGGCATTTACTAAATTAAAAGTATAGAATTTCCTGATTGATCTTCACTCCTCAGAACAGCCCAGCAGATCCAAAATTGGCCCCTGTTTATTTTGAACAGAAAATCCCTTATTTACAAATACTTTAAAAAAACTTGGTTTGTCAGACCGAATTTGGATTGTCGCTCCTCATGAGTACATTTGATCCTGAAAAACATACCTCAGTCTCACCGCTCCAGCTTTGATTCCGAGGAGGCAACTTTTATGGTGAAATACAGTTAAAACAATTGATGACTGCCACAGGGGAGAACAATAGTTATACTCTTATTCCAAAGTTCTGCTTTACCCAAAGTTTCTATGCTGCCTTAAATACCTTGAATTTAAGTTTTATAAAGTAGCTTGGCTCAACATTCGCTAACCCCTTCACTGCCAGGCCTTTTCCCCCTCCTGTGCCAAGCCTTTTTTGGCTTTTTGGGATAGTTCGCACTTAGGCCCCCATAACGTTTTGTCCACATAAGCTACCCATACCAAATTTGCCTCCTTTTTTTACCAACATCCTGGAGATTATAAAGGTACCCAGAATTTGTGGATTCCCCCTGATGGGGACTGAGAATTTATCCAATTTTAGAGCTAAAATTTGGAGTTTGGGGAAACATGAGCTAAAAGTGCTGCAGAAGAAAGCATCTGGTTATTTCCCTGCAAATGCCATCAATGAAGGGTTTGCTGTGCTAAAACCACTGTCTTCCCAGCTTTTAGGAACAGGCAGACTAGAATCAGAAAACCTAATTTTTCAACACAGTTTTGGCATTTTTGTGTGACATAACCAATTTTTCCTATTTTTTGTGCTTTCAAACTTATTCCAGTTAGTGATAGATATGGGTCTGAAAATAATGGTGGATCCCGGAAAACTATCTCCCTTGTGTGGGTGCCCAAAGCAGTGTCAGCCTAAAAACATTTGAAAAAT